>NC_051044.1:8531960-8839579 GCF_904848185.1 Acanthopagrus latus | reverse complement strand
TGTCCTTGGCTTTCGGCGACCTCCTGGGACTCTGAGGTTGCAGTGAGCGTATGATTTTTCACTTTTAAACATCCTGAATCCACACACACAGGTTGCTGGGTCACTAGACCACATTAGAGGGTTTAGAAAGCTTTAGCTGTCATGTTCAATTAATCTGTCTGGTGTCTGTTTTTAGTCCAGCAGCGCTGCTTCTGAATGTCCTCAAAATCAAATCAAGATGGATACAAAAAAACCCAAAAAAACCCACACACCTCTTAGCTCAGCCAGGAGTGTGAGCAGGGTGGAATTAGCTAAATCTATCTGCTGCCCTCCTGTGGAGTCACGGCGACACTGTGGATGTTATGTCATATATTAGAGGAACACAAAATAGCTGTCAGGATCATAGATTGCGTGTTTGTAATGTAAAGATGGCTTAATTACCCTGCTCTTATAGCTAATTTGTGTATCCATCAGTCATTTAATTTAAACTGACATGACATCTGAATGAATCAGTGTTTTTTTTTTTTTAATGTGTACATGCCAGTGTTTCAACATTTTAAGCATTTTTGATAAACTGAACTATTCATGCATATATAGATATTTTGAAATACAGATGTTCAAAAGCAGTTACATCATTTCTTCTCCCCCCCACCCCTCATGTGTGCCTCTCCTCTGCACCCTGCCAGTAAGATGTATATCACAACACATCCTGTTTTGATGCCTATATCCTCAAAGGAGCGGTGACAGGGCAGGTATGTCTTTTCCAACTGCTCATTAGAAGAACGAGCAAATTAATCCTCCCAGGGCTTTTCTTCACTATGCGAGGCCAACAACAACAGATGCACAGACCGGCTGCTGGAAAACTCCAAATTATTGGTTAATTAAGCTTTCTTTGTGAACGAAAAGGGTTTCCCGGATCATATTGTGAGGACACACGTGGAGGAAGACAAAATGTCAGTGGCAGAAGCAGCAGAAGCAGCGGCGACATGGCATACAGAATAAAGCCCTCGAGGCACATTGACTTCATGTTCGTGACAGTCCACGACTGGAATGCATTATGGTCTGGCTGGGTGTAGCCTTGGTATAGAACTGTATCAGATCACAGTGACTGATTGTTCAGGAACAGACAAAAGCTTTTCAGAAAGCTACTTAAGAAGGAATGCTTTATTTATCCTCATCCATAAGGTATCCCTGCATAATAATGATGACTATATATAGACAGCAACATGCATTTCATGTTGCACTCAGCCTCAGAGGAGTGTAATGCAGGATGTAGGACGCAGTGTTGTGAGGGTAAACACTGGTGACGGATCACACAGTGTTGTGTCGGGGTGTCGTATGTGAGCATCTTATCAAAATAACAGTGATATTCATTCCTGCAGTCAGTATTGAAGGCTTAATAAAGACAAAGAGGTGCCGAAGGGGAATTTTATATCAAATGATTCTGTTTTTATTCCAGAAACTGTCAACCTGCTGTTGGAGCTAAATCCAGTTCTTGATGCCACGTTGTAATTAGGCACTCTGATTCCAGTTTTGTAAGTAAAGACGGAAATTGAATTTGTGAGAGCTGTTTTCAGCAGTTCAGTTTGAATTTGTGAATTAAAATCAGTGTCGGTTGTTTCTGCGCAAGGCTGAAGTGCCTCATGAATACCTGAAAAGGACCACTAGTGTCTGGTATTGGCTCTTTGGAGGTAATTATGTTATTAGCTCTGTGACATGTGAGAAAGCTGCTCACATCCTATTTGATCAGCATTGGATTCCGTTAACTATGACCACGACTGTTTTGTCTTCAAAGACTTTTCAGTGCTGAATTGAACTGAATCTTGCAGTTACAATTGTCACAGCAAAGGTGTACAGGAGAAATCATGTCGTTTACTAAATGCTAGAAAGGATGCAGCGCTTATAAAAATGTTCTTTAATACTTGAACATAATGTAAAGATCATTTCTGGTGTGCTTCAGTTCCATTCATGTTGACCTTAAAGTACTTGTTCAAGGAGCTTCTAAGAATCCCATTTGTAATTTATCACCTGTAATCTACAAATCTACAAAGCAACTTAAATTGACAACAGCTGCTGTGTGAGATCTCCTTGTTCAATGCCAGCAGGAATGAGTGTTTCGTCAGTAATCGCCAGCCGTGGACCAAAGGAGAAAAACTACTTGGAAGATGAGATCACAGCGTTGTTTGAGGAGCCTGAAGCCCGGCAGCACGTGTTATCCAGTGGACTGATAAACTGAAAAAGAGAAACACACAGCTTGGAAGTGTGTCTGCGCTTCTGCTTGTTGTTCATTAAGTTCATGCAAAGTTCACCACAGGCTTGGACGCATATGTGTCCCCAAATGCAAAACCCCAAAATAACCAGCAGGAATATCACTTGAGTCAAGACGAGACTCTGTGGGTTTTTCAGGGCCGATACTGATTATTAAAGATCAAGGAGACCAAAAATCAATATTTGGGGTCGATATTTATTTGCAGTTAAAATGAAAATCTTTGTCAAATTCGAACAGTGCTGAAATAAACCTAAATACAGTTTACTCAAGCCCTGTATACTTCCACTCCACTACATTTAGTTGATTACTTTGCAGATTCAGATTATTCAGTGTTTATAGGCTATCTGTCACGTTAACAATCAGATAGTGTTGTGGGTGGACACTGAGTGAGAGGATGTTGCATCAGAGCCAAAGTAAACTTTTTAAAAAATTTTTCTGCCAGATTGCTGATAGAATCACTAATACGATAATCTGAGAACTGCTGAATATCGGCCCTGGCTCATAAGCAATCTACCCCTAATTAGAGTTATCATTCATTGGTCCATCATGGTTTAACTAAGTTCCTTGCTCTTCTGCAATTTGCCAGCCAGCCACTGATGTATCAATGATAATCACGTGACCATGACAAACTAAAACACTATCCTGCTCTACTATCTGTGATTTTTGAAGGCAGTAACAATTGACAGCCGATTTTGTCATATAGTTTGAAAGACTTGTTGTCCTTCTTATTTAGAGAAAAACGCAAACCGAGCAGCGTCGTAGAATACTAAATAATGAGGCTTCTCCTATGGCCGCACAATTTGACAAGAATATGTCACATTTCTGGAAAAAGTCAGAATCGGTCATTGATTCAGAAATTAATGACCATCCAGAAGTCACTTTCTCTGAAGTCCTTTTGTCACTTTCTAGATGAACTGTGAAAAGTGACTTGATAACTGGACCCTTCTTGTTACTATATGCATCCAATATACACCAGTATAACAGTAAGCTACAGCAAAGCCTAAATCAGCCAATTATATGCATCTAATATGTCCAATCAGGCTCTGATGGCACTGTCCAATTAAATCTGAATGCTCTGCTCTACAGTCTAAGCAGACTCCGCTGTCTAAAATCAATTGGAGTAGCGAAATGGGGGTTTTGCATCTGGAGGATTTTTTTCATCACAGAAAATTGCCTCCAACTCTCCTGGGAACCTTCAAAAAAAAAAAAAAAAATGTACTGATGTGTTGGCTTGGCAATCTGCCGGCTGGATCAGGTGTAGGTAGTAAACAACTGTGGCTGTCCTGAGTTACCACTCATTAGATCATAAGAACATATGTATCAGGACAACATATGTTCATTTGTCATTACAGAACCGCTGCTCTTTGAAGTTTACTGTTGTATCAAAGATCAGAACAGGAGTGGCTAAGTCCGACTAGCCTTGATGCAGAAAAATTCCACATTTGTTCTGTGAGTGTCTTCCCACATTTCTTGCCCTTATTATTAGAGGTAACTCACTCCAGCATAGCTCCAATCCTCCGCCTGTGCCTTGTCGTATATCACCTGAAGCTAGAAACGGAGTAGTCTGGCCTCCTTGTGACAGGTCAGAATATTTATATCCATGTCCCATCTGTGCACAGATTGTTCTCCTTTTCATAAGTCATTGAGCTAAGGCAATTGCACAGGCAGGAAGGAGTGCGACCTCCCCTTAGTGTGGCAGGAGCAGCCACTGTGTCCAATATCTCTTACTTGTTTGTTTAGTGAGATGTGCCGAGAGAACAAATTTGAGCGGTATCAAACGTGACACATTTTGAAAGTCTGAGCGGATGTTTTTCGAATAAATGTGTCACTTTCGGCTGTCTTCATTGTGTGCATGAATTACTGTATCTGTGTGAGTGCTCTGCAAGCGCCCGCTCGCTCCAGTAAATGAGCCCAGCGCAAGCTCATGTTTTATCTCATTTGCACAAATATGCGCGCTCAAGATAACAAACACTGTTGAAGGCTTTGGAAAAAATGTTCTCCACGTGTTCCTGGGTGTTTGGTTAACTTCAGTCGTGGAAAAGTCTTGTAAGGTGGTCTGACATATTTTCGTGTTGTGATCAGAGATGTGGTGATCATGAATTAATTTCTGTAATGTTTGATGTCTGTCTAGAGCTGCAGTGATAAATTAACTGCTTGTCAGCTATTAAAATGATCACCTGTTCTAGTCGACTCATCACTTTGAGTCATATTTTAAGAAAAACATGTCAAAATTCTCCACTTCCAGCTTCTTAAATGTGAATTTTCTCTGATTTCTGGGAAACGCTGATCAACATTTTTCACAATTTTCTGACCTTTTACTGACCAAACACTAATTCAGTTAATATTATGGAGCACTCTGCCAGCGCCTGAACAGTGTGCTGCTTCTGTAGATGCTGCTTCTGTGCTTATGTATTGATTGTGTAATTCGTGTGTGTTTGTGTGTGTGTTTTGCCTTTATTTCATAGACCTTTGCGGCTACCAGGGGTCACTTATCCCCAGGTCTTCTCTCTGTTGTTGCATAATGCCTTTATTAAGCACATTCTGACTTCTGGATGTGAACAACTCTTTACAAATGTAACTTATCACCCTTGTTATTTATGGACAGAAAAAAAACCAAAACATTATTGTCATGGCATCTTCAAAAGAGGTGAAGACTTAAGAACATTATTTTGTCATCATGTTGAATTTGAACAGTGATCACCTTTCTGCCCTAGAGGTTGTTTGAAGATGTTCAAATACTTTGAGTTGGCGTTCTGTACCTTCACACTGTGCAGTCAAACATAGTTAAAGCCCACAGGACTTTGTATTAAATTCTCATATAGATGCCAGAGTTTGCAAAGACACCAAATGTGTTTTTGTTTTGTTTTTTGGAGAATTGTGTTTTAATGTGATATAGAAGACACCTGTGGCGTCTGGAGCTCAGGAAGCAGAGCGGGTCATCTAGTAATCGGCAGGGTTGCTTGTTCGAATCCCAAACTCTGAGTGAGATACTGAACCCCAAATTGCTCCTGATGAGCAGTTGGCACCTTGCATGGCAGTCTCGTGTGTGTGTGTGTGTGTGTGTGTGTGTGTGTGTGTGTGTGTGTGTGTGTGTGTGTGTGTGTGTGTGTGTGTGTGTGTGTGTGCAGTAAAGGGCTCTGAGTGGTCTGTAGACAAAAGCGCAATAGAAATCAAAGTCCATATGAGCAGAATATGTAAATGAAGCAGCATAATAAGCACATAATGTTGGATTTAGATATTTCACTTAGTGTAAACATGATGCAGCTTCAGTGGAGCGCTGAATTAAGATGACAGGATCTTCATGTGCAGGGTTGCATACATGTTTTGATATAATGTGCATTATTGTGTTGATTATCATCAGGTGTGATACAGTACTACTTCTGTTTTACCTCTATTGCTTATTCACTGCTGATGTTACTTTGAATGTCACTGCTAACCTAATTTAACTTCTCGTAGGCTTCAACACCTCCCTAACAACAGTAGGTACAGGATTTAGGTTATGTTTTATTGCTTATTATCTCATTATTGTATCCTGTAATCCGTCACCTCCGCTGTCTTCCTCTGGTTGGACATGTGACTCGTGTTTTATGTGCTTTTTCCGTGGTGGGATGCACAAATCCGATACACTGAATCAGTATTCATGGCCACACTAAGCTCATTAAGCGGATCAGGTGTTGGATAAGACGTGACCAATCCAGATTATATACAACTTCTTAGTGAGCATCAGTATGAAATTCATATTTTCTGCCGCTCATTACATTTATTTAGTCGTAGCAGGTCATTGTTTCAGTCTTTGGTTCCACAAGAGTCTCTCTCCGCAAGTTAACGTAAACTACAAAGGTAAAAAGATTTGCATTTGAAGGGAAAGGAGAGAAGTACTGTTGGGTCTGTACTCAATATGAGCAAATACTGGGAATTTATAGTGATCAGTCAACACTTTGTTGGAGATTAAATATTTTGTGACAACTGCAGCTTCACCACTGTAACAGTTTATAACTGTTACATAACTGTCTAACTGTTTATGAATGACACAATATGGTAGACAAAATAATCGATCTTACAGTTGGTAAACAGGATATGAACTGGCAAAGATTATGATGATGTGTTTGAGCATATAAGTAATTTATCAAGCAAAATTAATTAATATTCTGTAAGAATTGGCTGCTTTACTCTTGTTTAGATCATGATCATGTTTTGATCAACACTTGATGGGTATCTTCCTCTATTTTTAGATGGATAAGACAGTTAATAAAAAGAAATTCATTGAGTAATCTTTATCTAATCTTATCTTTCAACAGAATTATCTTTAAAAGAGTAGCAGATAATAAAAGATTATTAACATGTATCATGAAAATTATAGACGTCTCTACTCAAAAAATAGTAGAACTACAGAAGATACTTCATGTTATACCAGTGTGGAATAAGACCTTTAATTTATGTACGGGGGATGTTCATGGGTTAAACCAGTTTTCTATGAACTGTGACCCCTGAGGCGACACACTCCAAACCCACAAACAGGCCAGTTGCAATCAATTTCCTTAAACTGGCCTCGTTCCTATCACACTTGATCACGGCTGCCAGAATCAGTTCAAGCACCAAGCTTCTTAATAGAGCCAATAAACAAAGACTTCAACTGGGATTTATCGGTACTCTTTGGCACTGCATGGCCTGTCAGCAGCAGACTGCCAGTGAGATTATTGATTACATCGGTCGGCGATGGTATATGAACGCACGACGTCGGTTTATGCTCCAGACATACTTCACATTTACAGCCAAAAACAATACGTTCAGCTAATGTGCTCATAATTATAGGAGTCCCAGCGGGGGTGAAACGAAAAAACTCAGGGCTTTTACAGGGATCCATCTGTGATTTAGCACTGAGGATTGCCGATGTCTCTTCAAAGGCGTAGTATGTCTAATGAGGACGCGTGCTTTGAAGCCTGTCCTCGTGAAGCTTTCTGCTTTATTTGCTTTTGTTTGGATTTTGCGAAAAGATGAATTGGACTCCCATTAACATTAAAAAAGAAGTGAAGGGGAACCATACCTCATTGTTGGATGATTGGATTTGATTGTTATGGTTGGGTAATGGTAATAACCCCCTTACAATTACACTGTATGGCTGATGGAGGACGGCGGCCCGCTGCTCACAGCCTGCCCAGTGAACTACGCAGCACAACAAGATGAAACGCTTTGTAAAGAACATACAGCAGATGTGACGTGTCGTCTGTTTTGTCCCTCCTCGGAGAAAAAACATCTTTTTAATATTGTATGATTTCATTGTTATCAGGCAGAAATGAATACTAATTATTATTCTGACTGAGTTTGCTCTTCAACACTCTCTTGTGTTGTACATTATGTCTGTGAGCTAACACAGGATGTGTTTTTCACTGGGTCTTTTCCCACAGCTGTGCCCAGGCTCTCTCATCATCTCCACTGACCTGGATCATTACCTCAGTCAGGCCCTCACTGTGCTATCGGTAAATATTTCAATGCAATCTGATGCCGGGGAGGGTAAATGGTCCTGTAACAGAGTCATGTCAGGATGCTGCCGCTATCAGCGCCGATATGCGGCCGTGTTTTCATATCCGTCAAACCCTCGTGAGGGAGCTGGAAACAGGCCGCGGTTATGAAATAGTCAGCGTAGATAAAAATCATCGGACATAAACGTAGTGGATTGTAACAGTGACCAGTCTATCAAATGCGCTTTCACAGTCAGGATTCAGTCTTGTGCTGCCTGGACAACAGTACTGTGTTTCCATCAATACTCACATGTTACATTCTCAATTTATTCCGTTGCATCGTGTCGGACAGGAAAATAAATCCTGTGTTGAAGCTTTGTACGGATAAAATCTTTAATCACAGAATATGTGATACGCTGCAACACGGTTTTAAATCATGATGTGATAGATTTTGTGCAGATGCAATTGAAAATCATGGAAATGATGACCCTAGGTATATATAAAAAATATACTGCTGGTTGCTTTATGGCAAATGTAGGATCAGGTTTTTAGAGCTTGACATGTTTTAGGGATTGAAGTCTGGATATTTTTGCTTCTGCCTAGTCGGTCTTATTAGTCTCTTGAACATGGTTGTGCTAAGATAAATCACTTGAATACTCCTTTAAATGCTACCTGAGTATAAATGTTTGAGGGACCTGCTCTGCTCCCTGCTCTGTATATACATACTGTCAAATCACCAGACTCCTTCTCTGATGTAAGACTCTGTGTTTTAAAGGATAATTATGTCTGGTTGCAACTTTGATCTAGCCAGACATCATTTAAAACCACCACTAATGATTATGTTGTACTTGTACACACTCGCACTGTATCGACAGAGGATCACACAGGTAGTACACAACAGTTCAACTGTTGAGCGAGATCGTCTAGACCGCTTTATTTGGACATAATAGTCAAGTGAACACACTGGAAATGTCAATAAGGATCCTTTTAATTAACAGTACAGCAGGAACTGTTGATTGAACACTGAGGGGAGTTGGTGTAAAAAGTTTGATCATGATGTTGGTCAGTTTGGGTCATGATTTTACTTTTCCAAAAAAGTTTTGCTGATCTGTGTCTAAAACCTTAGTGATTGTCTCTTTTTTGAGGGATGCTGCCATGTTCCCTTGTCTAAACTACAGCTCTACCAATACAGAAAATGTATGGCTGTTATAAACACATTTTTGCAGCGATCTCTCAAATGTTTTTTATCAAACACTTGTGACAAAGATTTGTAAAGGAGGTTAACAGAATATGTTTTAGTATGTAATGATATCAGTGCACACCAGGCTGTTGGAGAGATACAGATTGAAGCCATGAAGGTGGCAGGGTCCGCCACACAAGTACATAAGTAAAAACAGACTGAATAAACAAACTGACCTTACAGGACAACACTATGTTTATTTACTTTGTGATGGAATAAAAAAATATCTGTCATTAAAGATCTTCCTTTTCTGATTCAAATTTCTTCCCCAGATACAAAGTGCTCCCCTTTGATGTATCTGAAAAGCCAATATTAATTAAAATTAAAGAAGATTAGACAGGCTTTGTGATATATTAGGAGTGCTGTAATCCGTACAACCTTCCTACAATCTAAAGCAGAGTGTTAATGATGCCGCTGTCATCCAGCTGATGCGCAGACAGTGTATCACAAGTGGCAGGAACATAATAAGACTCTACCTGAGGCTGCAGACGAGCATTTGGCCGGGCACATCATTAACGCCTGTTTATTTATGTGAAACTTGGGGTTTTGTTGGTGTCGGCTCTGCATGCGTGTGTCTTTCCATGCGTGAAAGTATGTAGGTGAAATAATTTTTGCATATTTGCATGCACGCTAGCGTACATGTGTGCTGTGTATGTTTTTCGCATCGAGTTTAGACTTTCCCTCCCATGGCAGGAAATGAAAGCCAAGTAAGTAAGATAACTTTAATCCTGCTTTGCATATCTTCCTACCAGTGTGTGTGTTTCTATAGAAGCATGTTAGTGTGTGTGTGTTTGTTTGTGTGTGTGTGTGTGTGTTTACATGTGGGGGTTCAGCTGTTTAGAGAGCAGTGTGTAGTGGGCAGCATGCTGTGAAAATTTAATCTCAAAGTGTTAATTTCACAGCCTTGGAATACGGGGAGCAAAATTCCCGTTACATCGAGTCGCTGGGATACCCTTCCTTTTTACAGTGGTCGTCATGGTTACCACCAGCATGCCAAAATACCATCAAAGTGATGCCACCATCTGTCTGCACGCCGATACTAGTTTCACTTGGAGAAATGTATGGAATACAATATTGTTGGGCAGCTGGACCTACAGGGCGGAGAACCGCTTGCTTTAGCTGTTTTTTTTTCACTTCATCTCTTTTTTTCTCCTCTTCCTCCTCCTCCTATTCAGTGAAAACAAAACAAGGACCACAAAATATTGAACAGCCCAGAAGAGCAATATATACTGTGAGGCTTTATGAGTTTGGTATCTATCACTTTAACGTCTCAGGGCGAGTGAAACTATTGTGGGCATCGTAGCAAATTGATACGCAGGGCTGCTTTGTGTTAGTATCGAATTTTTCAGTCTGCCAGTCGTCCAATGAAATATCTCAACATCTGTTTGATGGATTGGCACAACACTGTGTACACACACTCACGGTCACACATGATGTATCCTAATGACTTCAGTGATCCTCTGACTTTTTCTCTAGCGGCACCAGGAGGGTGACATTTGAGTTAAATGTCTCCACAACTGTTGGATCGATTGCCAAAATTCTAAATGCTCCAAAACTTTAGTTTATCAGTGACATCCCCACCAGCCTCAGCTGTACTTAGTGTTATGTGCTAAATTGCAATGTTAACATGCTGTAATTAAAGGAGCAGTTTGTATTGAAAGATATTGTTTGGATAGATATAATAGCTTCCTAAATATGCCAGATTGTTTTATTTTCATCATGTTCCATGCAATATTCTCTGACAAATTAATGAAAATGTTGAAAAACAACCTGTCTTGCACAGTTAAAGTAGTGAAAAGTAATTCCTAGTCCATCCCTTTACCTGGATCCACACCAAAAGTTGAAAGGTAAAGTTCCAACCTCAATCCAAGTTTCACAGAAGTCTGAGTAGTTTTTGTGTAATCCATCTGACAAACCAACCAACGAACAAATGGACGGGGGGAAACATAAGCTCCTAAATAAATTCACAGCATTTCAAGACAGGAAATATCCTCACATTTATTTACAGGAAAATACAACTGCACACCTCCTGAATTCACTGCATCTGCAGGAAAACTCCTTTTTTTTTAAATTAGTTTTTAGAGAAACTCAACTTAAGGCCACAGGCTTCACGGCTCATTACCCACCGATGGCTCGCTGCAGCCAAGGAAAGCTAGCAGCGAAAAGTAGTTGTTGGTTACTCTGCTGATATCCTGCCCTCTAAATTTTTCTCGCCACCTTCACATTCTGGCCATATTTTACGACAGCTTTAAGCCATGCCATCATGCAGAACTGAGGAGGTTAACATGGAAAACATATCTAATGCTAAACATCAGCAATATTGTTATGTGAATGTTAGCATGCTGGTGTTAGCGTTTATCTCAGAGCACAGCCCCGGAGCACTGCTAGCTTAGCTGTAGACTCTATGGTTCATAATTAGCTGGGTTAGCCACGAACAGACGCTCCCCTTCAAGTACTTTTACATCTAGTTTTTTATTAGTTTTTATCTTCAAAACTAGCCACTTTTTCCAACGCTGTTGAATTGTTCAATATACAAAATAGGCCTACTATAATTAAACTGTGTGGCTGTGAGCCAAATGACAAGTAGATGCAGTATTTAGTATTTAAGAGGATAAATCTCTACTTAGCACCCAAAACTTCTAGTTACAGCAGAATCCATCCTAACATATTTAAAGACGGATTTCAAGATATTTTTAAGCCTGACCTTGATACATAATGTATGTCTTTGTGTACATCCCTCACAGTTGACACACACTGTGTATTCTTCACAAGAGCTTTCCTAGAAAGGTCAGTGTGCCTCCGGGGGAACTTTACTCCAGAATGCATAATTTTCCAGATAAATGGCAGTTTGACAGTGTTCGCCAGCACGGTAAGTGTGTAACCATCAACATCACTGACAATGCCAAGACTTAAACTAACACATCGGTCAGACTCTCTTCATCTCTGTTAACATGCAAAACCTCCTACATCTTAATAGATATCTCCTCAATGACTGAATCACATGACAAGACAAGACTTGGAGGCATTCGGTGAATCGGTGACAACATCAGATTGTCAGCAAAACAAGAGAAGTGAACAGCGGCCGAGAAGACTGGAATTAAATAAGCATATGCCTGGTGTTTATTGCGATAACCAGTTTTTAAATGAGTTCTTGCTCCTCTCCATCCTGGTGATTCCTTCTGCTGCCTGTCACATTCCCCAATGAGCCGCTCTGCCATCTCTCACTGAGATCTGGCAGTGAGACGCACGCAGCACCAGTCAGGAGTTGCATTAGTCAGCCCATCTGCTCCTTACAAACTGTGGTTCGCACTTCAAAGATGTCTCTCGCGCCGGCTACTGTAGGGAGGTGCGAGCCTGATAATTTGCAGAGATGATAGAACAGGGGTGCTGTTTCTGAGTCGTGTTTGAGAAAAGAAGTTGGAGGAAAAAAAAAACATTTGGTTTAATTTTTCCTCCACAGCTGCAGTGAAATCCTGAAGACAAACGAATACTACATACTGCATATGTCAAAACCTGTCTCGCTGTTATTGTGACAGATATTATGATTTCAATATGGTTGATTAGTGGGAAGGAGCATTTCTTGCATCATGATTTTCAATTTCACTGAAAAGACAATTAAAATCATGATGATGAGACATTTGTTGGGGTTTTCTCATTTCTGTTGTAGGGCTGTTACAATGTCAGACCTTCACCACAAGATTATTGTGAACGAAAGAATTCAAAATGACAATGTAACAGTATATAGAAATTTGAAGAAAAGAAATATGCTAGCAGTGAAATCTTTCCAACTATTTTGCGTGCTTTCCATTTTTCTTTGCAAATAAATTACCTTACATATGTGATCGTACAGTGGAGAAGTGGAGAGAGATTCTGTTACCATGCAAAAAGAACAATTGCACTCAATTACTAATGAAAAGGCAGCCAGATGAACTTAAGAAACTAAAGATTTACAAGGCCTTAGATCTTCACAGGACGATAGTATCCTATGTCTTAGATTAATTGACATCAGAATTAGTTTTTTTTTTAATAACTCGCAATATCGTGACATCTGTAATTCCCAAGATTGTCGACCAGGGCATCTCTGCAGCACGTAATGCTGTTGTGTCACACATCTTACATTTGTCAGAAAAAAATGGCCGCTTCTTGTGATTTGGGTATCGACCTTATTGGCCATATTATGATTTTGATTAATAGTTTAGCACTACCTGGAGAGTGTTTTCTGCAATTCTGGAGTCATTTCGTGGGTCAATTATGAGTCATGTAACTGATTAGTGAGTTTACAGTAAGTAATCTGTTTTTGATAATTTATTAATTTAAGCTTTCACTTGTTGTGCGTTATTGGTTGAACAAACACTGTGAAACTGTGATGTGTTTCTGTCACTGTAACACTTATTATTACTTTTTTTTAAATAACTGTATATTAATTAAAATTTAGTTGCAGCCCTGATCACAGTTTCCTCAGCAGTCAAAGAACAAATTGATGGTAGTGACCGATCATCTCCTTGTTGTTTTTTTTGTAGTTTGAAGTCTGTCGTATTTACACACGTGCGGTTTAACTTCATGAAATCTGGAAACCGATCTCTGGATGAACATTAATGAGCTTTTTCACACCATTCATGGGAGGATTTTCATGATTATCCCAACAATGTAAATTCTCGTTTTTCTCTTTGTTTTTTTTAATCACAATCCAGGATAAAATCTTTTATTGTCCCCGTCCCCATATACGAGTCATTAATCCCTGAATAGATTTTGTGGATGTGGTGATTAAAGCTCATTGTTATTCAGGTTTTAAAAAATCTCATTCTAATTCTCGATCAGATAAAATCACAGCAGATAAACAAGATGTGTACGGGAGTGAATCCCAGAGGCCCTGTAATCCTCTCTTGATTTATTCAACACCATCTCTTCCTCCCCATCAACGTTTAGATGAAATATACAGCTGAACTCAATCAATTAAGGGGACTCTATTAGCACCCAGGTCCAATCATGTGGTCTCTCTGCTCCTGGAAACCCTCAGGTCAGAAATCAAGAAGTGCTCCAAAGCTCGGGGGGGTCTTTCCACGTAGCCCCACCAATCTAATACTGTGACAGCATGTCATGCAGGGTCCAGGGATCTCGCTCCCCCCAGGGATCTCTAATCCAGGAGGCTGGATACTTTCCCAACATACGCCCTCCTCCTCGCCAACGACCTTCACATTTCACTGCAGGGATGCCGTTCGGAATAACAACGACACATGTACCACGTCACATGTGGCGCTGTAATTCCTGATACGTGCATCACATCCTGGCACTCCCCCCGAGGAGAGTGCGCCCCTCGCCTGTGTTTATACCTCAAATGCCAGTTCGGACCCACCTTGAGTTGACAGGACCCTGAAAAAAAATTCATATTTGATGCCGCCTGTGTTGTTAAAGGTCAGATGATGCTAATAAGAATTTATTATTCAGTTATGGGATTTGCGTTTCAGTACAAAGGTTTTTGGTCTCTGTCTACATCTGCCAGAAATGGCTTGTCCTAGAAATTCTTGCATTGTCTGGCCTGTGTGTGTGTGTGTGTGTGTCTGTGTGTGTGTGTGAGAGATACATGCAAACATAATTACGCACTATATATAGCAGCCTAAGTATGTGCTGTTAAGTGGCATGCCTGTGCTGTCTGTGTTTGTTTTGTGTGTTTGTTTTTTGGGACGCAACCGTAACATTAAGGCACAGAAGTTGATGAGATTCTGAGTTTAATTCCCTCGCCGTCCCTCCATGTGTGTCACGCTTATTTTATGCATCGCTGTGGCAGCAGCTGCTCGCATCTCCTTGGTGGGGAAAGTAACTGAAGCACACAGCATGTCAAATCCAGAAATCTTAGCATCAACAGAACAAATACTGTGACCCATAAACATTAAGCCACGATTTAGCCCCCTTAAACAACCCAGAAATGATATTTATATACTATTCATTTACAACAGTGGATACAATATGACTGAAACAATTCATTGTTTTACATCAACTATTTGCTGTGAGCAACTAGAGCACTTTTTTTTCTTTTTTTTTTTATTTTTAAAGCCACACATGTTGCAGAGCTTTGCTGGTCTGTTGATCAGAAATAGCTCAACTATGATGGACTGGCATGAAATTTGGTGTTAATATTTGTTTTCTCTAACCGAATGACTCTGAATCTTGATTCCTGAGTTTGGTGATCTTCTGATTTTTTTTTTTTTTTTTCCTTCAGTGCCACAAAGTGCACCATGAAGTGATGATTTTCAAATGACTCTGGTGAGTCTGTATCATTTAATTCTGTGCAGCCCTTCTGAAACTTGAGAGTGATCAGTCTTTTAATCAAACTCTTATCAACACAGGCGACTCAGATGTGTCATCAACGTGACATATATTCTGACGTTGCGTCGATATCCACACAGCTGTCCCGAGGTCAATATCCAGGTCAGAAACATGTATTGTGAATGTGATGCAACATGTTTTGTGCAAATATCAATATGGTTCATATACACATACAAATGGGAACATGTCAGTGGTGTGCAGAAATGTTCACTGCCAGCATTTTATCCTGATGCCTGACTGGATGAAGCCCAAAAGTCCTGCACTTTGTTTTGGTTTATAGCGAGTGTACACTCTCCAGAGGAAGGTGGAACTTCTTCACTGGAAAACAAACAACGTCGCCAGTGCACAAATAGCGCATGTAATCTGGCAGAACAGATCAGTATGCAGGAGATGTGGTTACCTTTTTTATTATCCAGTAGATTGATTGTTGTTTATTAATTGCCTTGAGTTGATTAAACCGATTTCTTTCCACCACGGTTCTGTAATTTCCAAGCTATTGACTTAAAGAGAATTCAGCAGTTCCAACACTCCTCCTAAACTCCTCGCCTGGCTGCTTGGATCGATTATCAGGACAAACGGTTAGATGAAGGCGATTATTAATTGCCTTGGGTTGATTGGATCGAATTCGTCAGCAAAGTTTCGGTATTTTACAAGCTATCGACTGAAAGAGAAATCAGCGGTTACAGCGGCTGTTTAACCTCTCGCCCGGCTGCTTCGAACAGTGGCAAGAAAAGTGTTGTTGCATTATTTATGACCTTGGCCTTCACCTTGACTCATGGCAGCTGTGGCAGCGGATAGTGTGAGTGTGTAATGATCCTGCGCTGGCAGGGACGACAGCCAATGCATGACCGATCGATAGACGCTGGTCCCCCTCTCTCTGCCTGTATTGATCAGTCAGTCTGTGTGTGTGTGTGTGTGTGTGTGTGTGTGTGTGTGTGTGTGCCTACAAGCCAGACTAAACAGAATGAAAACAGCCTTGCTCCTCGCTGCTCAAAGAGCAGGCCAAGCATTGTCACTTTTGATGGAAACCAGCCCTCTTTTTCCCGCTCCAGCACGATGTTCAAGAATGAAAAATGCAGTTAGGATCTTTTGGAAAGGGGATTATTATATATCAACTGCCCTCGTCTCCCTTCAGCCCAGACGCACGATGTCATTTGTAACGTCGCTTAAAATTAAAGCTTCTGCCAGAGTTAATAAGTAATTTTTTAACTTCCCAGACCGATAAAAAGTCTATCTTTAGCTGCCTTCAGCTCCAGAGGTTTGGATACATAATAGGGCTGCTTTATCCTCAGCAGGCAGCCAGCAGAGCGGGTGAGAAAGTGGACTGCAGGACCTTGTGGAATAAAAACTCTATTAAGCATTTATGAATGCTTGTGAGATTGGACGTAGGGATGTGTACAATAAGGTCGGTCTCATGGGAATGTCTTTGGCTTGTGTTTGCAAAGGCTATAAATCACCTGTAGTGTGGCGACTCTTCAGTAAACAATAGGTTTGGTGTCACGTCTGATTCCCCGGCTCGAGCGCAGTGATGGTATCTGCATGGGAATTACATTATAACAGGGGCAGCGCTGGGATTTTTCTATCTCTCTGTTCAACCCACAGGAGGCATTCAGTCTCAGAACAATGTAATCGGGGGGGAAAGCACTTTCGCCGTCTGTAGAAGACTCCGTCTGCAGCTCCAGTCATCAATTATTATTATCATCCCTGACCCTCGTACCAGTCAGAGGTTCATCTGAGCTGCCGCGAATCAAAACAGAATCAGGACCCGGGACTGATTCATTCCATCAGTCTGTGTTTACAAGCACAAACGGCGCTGACACGACCCCGGAGGTATTAAAATGCAATTCATTTCCATCTATTAAGTTTGAACTGGAGAGTGATTTGGATAGAATACACAAAGAAGGAGCTGGAGGTGTGATAATGAATGTTTTCTTATTAAATGAAAGCGTCTCTCCCGCCCTGGGTCCAAACCTTCATATCCGTCCCTTAATTGAGCTCATTCTTTGGTGTTTTTTGTTGAGCGTCCTTGTAGTCGACAGGCACAAGAAAGAGAACCTCAGCGAGCGTGCTTCTCATCCCGATATGTAACGTGTTGGTTTCCTCAGCGGGAACGTGAAAAAAATAGTCTCTGGTCGACTCGCTCCTGCACGAGTTGGACCGGAAATTATATAACTTCTTCAACTTAACTCCTTTTTTTTTCCTCTTTTTACAAAACACTTTATGTTTTGTTGCCATGGAGACCAAGAACCCAGACAAAACTTACCGGGTGCCTACTGAGATGCAACTACTGGGAGGTTGTTAATAGCAGCATGATTTGTCTCGCTGCAGAGGACGTTTTATCAGATTTATGCAGAGGGAGCGGACGAGCAGGTGTTGGCCGTGTTGTGTTGACAGCGATTGGAAAGAAAACGACCGTCATCTGAAAAATTTACCAGACAACTTGAATATGAGTAGAGCAACATGCATCTATGCGTGTGCGACCACTTCACTGCACAGTGTCAGTCACTTGAAATTGAACGCAGCACGCGGTCGATGTCGGTATTGACAGTCCTGTCTTTAACCCTAAGATTAACATTCCCTGTATTTACTGTCCTGCACCGAGATAGAAAAAACAACAACTTTATTTATATTCAATATATGTCCTCCAATTTATGCTGATTTCTTTTGGCAGGGTGGTTAAGAGAAGCTTTATTGTAGCACATTTTGTTTGCCAAGCTCAGGAGAGAGGGAAGAGTATTTTGATTAAAAGCAAGCTGCAAATTAATCTGTAGTTTTGTGATGAAATCAAATGTAATCAAGTCTTCAAAAGCTGCAACTGTATTTTTGGTTGTCTTGTCAACCCATGAGGGTCAGGCACTTTGTTTGAGATGAAAATGCAGGAAAAAGAAGAATATTCATCTGTATTTTACATACTATGATAGCACAATATTTGTCTCCAAAATGTAGTGGGGTAGCAGTTTTAACTGGATGATCTGCTATCGTTCTCTGTCCCCTGTCGTATAAGAACACTGCGGTGCTTTTTCACTCTAGACTGTTTTTTAATTGTGCGTCACAGCTGAGGGATTGCAGCTTTGTATTCACCTTTAGGACTACGAAGAGGTAGAGTTTCATCGTGTGTGGAAAATAACAAGAAGCTCGGACCTGGTTGAGGAAGGAAAGGTCACGGTACCTCTGGGCTGCGAAGTGGAAACAAGACTGACTGAAAACTGGAGTGAGAAGTTATCACAGCAAGGCGAAATGACTGAGGAGTATTTCTGATGGCTTTCAATGTGACTTGACAGAAAATGAATG
Organism: Acanthopagrus latus; assembly: GCF_904848185.1. Classification (NCBI taxonomy): domain Eukaryota; kingdom Metazoa; phylum Chordata; class Actinopteri; order Spariformes; family Sparidae; genus Acanthopagrus; species Acanthopagrus latus. The sequence continues at coordinate 8,821,017 of NC_051044.1, read as the reverse complement.
ACTTGAGACTCGACTTAGACTTCACCGTTAAAGTCTTGTGACTTGGCCTTTATGTTTTCAGTTTAGTTTGCTTTTCAGTGTGGCTGTGAGTATTTCATAGTTTGAAACTATAAAAGAAAGGAGTCTTTTACGAAGAAACTGAGAATTAGATAAGCTTTTATAAAGAGATGTATGTTTTGTTTGATTAATTGTTCATTTTGAACAAGCTGGATAAATTGTCAGACAGCATTAACTGGCAGGTAATAATACCTTGTGTTTTCTCTTAATAAAGACTGAAGATAAGTCTGAAGTATCCTGTGGGGAGGAAACGTGACTCGTCTTGCTCGGTAAAAAATGACTTGGAGCTTCGCTTGAGACTGGCGCCGAGGGACTTGAGTCACATGTCTGGCTCTCACACATATTTAACCCCAGCGATAATAAGTCATAAACATTTTTTATATGATTAATATATTCATTCTCAGTTTGCAAATGACATTAAATCAGATATAACAGCATGTCCCTGTTAAATGACGCACAGCAAACACTTTTCACCCTGTCCTCCCTCCCAACACCTCGCCTCTGTCAACTTAATAATCATAGAGAAAACATTTTGAAATAAATGATCATCAGAATAAACTGTACAGTGTGTATACCTGTCAACTGTAAACATTTTGAAGTTCATAAAAAGTCATCTTTTTTTTGAGTTTCACAGTGTTTTTTAATGAATCTGAACAACTGCGTGATTATGAAAACACTGTCGTCAACACTGTGGCGATAACAGCATTCAGCACGTCTTAGGTTAGATTTTGTTTCAGCACATTTTCTCGTGTGTGTGTTTGTGTGTGTGTGTGTGCGTCATACTTCCCTGACTGTGTAATTCAAGATATATTTAGTCGATGTTTTCACTTAAGTCTCAGGGACAGGGCCACTGAAATCCTGTCCTCAGTATTATGCCTGAGAGTCTGAGACATCCTGAGGAGGAGTCGACACGGCGATTATAATAAAAACTAAATGTGTTTTTGTTAAGCTTTGCTGATTTGTAGTAGTGTAAATAGCACTCGGATCAATGTATAGTGAGAGAAATGTACAGTATCTTTAATTGAAGAGTAACTTTTCATCTTACAAGAACAATTAAAGTACAATTATGCTCCAATTCAAGAATAACAGTGCAGTTAAGTGGAATTTAGCACCTCTGTGACTGACGGGTTGAGAAGCGAGCGTGAAGATAAATCCTCTCCTCTAGTCTGGTGTTTATTCCTCCAGAAACTCTGGACTCTGTTAACATGTTTATTTTTTTAAAGTTTGCCATTTTAACACAGCAACTGTTACAGAGATTGGCTCGTTTCAGATGGCCATTTGAGGAACTGCAGTTTTTGTTTGGCTTCACTTTTCAGAAGCGGAGGTTGTTACTTGGATCGATATGTGGTACCTTCAGGTCTTTTGTTTAAAGCTGCTGTAAGCTTTGTCCTTGTTTTAGCGAACATCCTGTTTTTGTTACAGTTAGCAATCCCCTCCCTCGTCTCTACATCACCACGGAGGCAGCTCTCTTTGCCTCTTTCTTTTCTATAAGAGTCTTTCCTCAACTCTGGTGTTTATTCCACCAGAAGCTCCAGGCTCTGCCCACTCCAGAGCTTCCTCAGCAGATTATGCATAACTTTAATCCTCATTATAATCTAAACAAGTGAGTCATATAAAAATCCCCCACCCCCGTACAGTAGCCATGTACCAGACTAAAATCATGTTTGTTTCTGTTGTTAGGCTTTTTAAACGTTGGGCTGTTACAGGGATTGACTCGCTTATGGAGCCAGCATCAACTGAACATCTGATGAACTGCATTTTTATATGTACAAGCAGTCAATGGGAGCGCTGGAACTAAGGATGTTGCATTAAATCTGGACATTCATCCACCATTCATTCAAAAGAAATGAGTCCATGCCTGGCGCTCTTCCTGGGGTCTTGGCTGTGACTGGTAGCTGGTGTAGATACAAAACATCTCTGTCCTGTCCTGATTGGATGAAGTCAGCAGGGAAAGCGAAACCATTTATTTCCTCTTTTGTGGTTACTACTGGAATAAAGAGCTATTTAACACTCGATTTAATAAGAAAATAATCCTCACAGCTTTTAACTAATTGATTCCAGTTTAATGGTTTTTCTCTGCTAGTAATGACGCAGTTAAGTGAAAGTAAAGTTGTGGGATTTGCTTTTTTTCGGTCTTGATATTTTTAACCACAGGCTTACAAAATCCATTACTTCTTCTTTTCCTTCCTTTTTTTTTATTCCACTACAGAAGTCTGCCTTTCTGTTTATAAACAGAGCGGGAGGTTTTCCCATGCCCTAGAACTAATTTTTTTTCAGACAGCGCAAAAGAGGTCAATAAGTCTGTTAGATCAGTGTCATCCGCTTTAAGAGGATTTTCTGAGTATGTTTTATAGTCGAGTACTACATGTCGCCATATATGGACTAAAGAGGGGATCAGCTCTTCCTTTGGCTATGACATGTTGAAATTAAAAACCCAGGCTGACACAATGGGGAAAAAATATATATATATAAAAAGAGCAGATTGTGCATCAGGCTTTGAATCCCATTTGAACTCATTAACCTCGTGCACTTGCTCCTATAACCAGGGACGGTGACAGACGCCTTTGATGAAGCCTGTCAGTATGAATTAGAAACAACACTGGTTTTTGCATTTTCGTCATTAATCACAGCTGTTCGAAGAGGCAAACGCTTCTTTGAGGCGATCCTGTCACCACATGGCTTTTTTTTTTTTTTTTTTTTTTTGTCGAGTGGAAATGAGGTGACTGATCCCGCGGAGGCTTCTGTGTTCTGATAACAACATCCGGCTAAGGAGCATCTTCAGACGAACACACACACGATGAAGTGTGCACACAACAAAGAGCAGCAGCAGCAGCAGATCCTCATTTGCAAGAAATGGGAGAGCGCGTTGATTGACAAACTGGTGCACGCTTGTTTTCAGCACCATGGAGAGCAACGACAAAAGAAAAACAAAAACCAAGAGGTTGCAACTACATGTTCTGTTGCTTGCTCCTCCTGTTTGGACAGAGAACGTGTTGACTTTCTCAGCAGCTCAGAAATAAGATTATTTCAGCTCATTTTCTGTTGGGAAAAGTGGAGCAATGACTGGTGACAGAGGTGTTTTTTGCAGACGTTTAGACACTAAAGATCCTGGATGTCTTGTTTTCTGTTCTTCTCGTCTTTTATCCATAAATGTGCAGTTTGAATTTTTTGAAAAGAAATTGTAATCAAAAGAGAAAGGTCTCCATTTTATGTCTAAACAAACTGATGTTAAAGGACAACACAATTTCATACAGTTTTACTTTGTTTATATGTGGCGGACCCCGCCACCTTTTCTGGATCCAAACAGTGTTCCGGTAACCTCATTTTCCTCTGAGAACAGCTTGTTTATCCACTTGTGGAATAAAACGACATTTCCGAGTTTGTTTTCTAAGATTGAATTTCTTCTCCAGAACCACACAGTGCCCCTTTAAGTTAACTCCATATGATTTGGATCGGGGCCGCGCTTCATTAAGATCTGTGCAAACTCTCAGAGAAATCATCTAACAGGTGTGGGTTCATTATCCTCAAGTGTTTTTTTTTTTTTTTTTTCTTGTTTTTTTTTTTTTTGTTCCACAAAGGTCTGTGCTCGACATTAAGTGTCAAGTTAATTTCCGACTGGGCGGGTTGTGGACGTATGTCGGACATATGCGCGCCGTGGGCGGGTGTCGACGTGTTTGTAGAAAAAAAAAGAGCGAGAAAGGCAGAAGGGAGAGCAGCGCTTCAGCGCGTGGATGCGCGCAGAGGGGTGATGGTTAGAAGAGATGTGAGTGGCGTCGGCCTCAGCTCTCCAGAGCTGTAGGCTTTGGCAGGGAGAGGCGTGGCGCACTCTGCCCCCCAAGACCGAAAACCACCTGTATGGATGACCAGACCTACAGTGTGAACCAGCAGCCCTCGTCCGCCAGGCAAAGGGGCAGGAACGCGACTGACAGCCGGGGTTATGCCGAGGTGCAGGAGGGCGTCATGACGGTGGAAAACATGCTGGAGGAGTCCGCCGTGCTCTCGGCGCCTCACCTGTCGGTGGATCGATACGAGCTCGGCCGCCAGGGATGCTGCGAGCGGGTGGTGATCAACATCTCGGGCTTGCGCTTCGAGACGCAGCTCAAAACTTTCAACCAGTTCCCAGAGACGCTGCTGGGGGACCCGAGGAAAAGGATGCGCTACTTTGACCCACTGAGGAACGAGTACTTCTTTGACAGGAACAGACCCAGCTTTGATGCCATCCTGTACTACTACCAGTCAGGGGGGCGCATCCGGAGACCCGTTAACGTGCCCATTGATATTTTCTCCGAGGAGATCCGGTTTTATCAACTCGGAGAGGAGGCCATGGAGAAATTCCGCGATGATGAGGGGTTTATAAAAGAAGAGGAGCGCATCCTGCCCAAACATGAGTTCCAGAAGCAGGTTTGGCTTCTGTTTGAGTACCCTGAGAGCTCCGGGCCGGCGAGGGGAATAGCCATCGTCTCAGTGCTTGTTATTTTGATTTCTATTGTTATTTTTTGCATGGAGACTCTGCCCGAGTTTCGGGACGACAGGGAAGCCACAGTGGCTCCGCCGGTGAACGGCACCGCGCCACATGCGCACAGCCCCTTCACAGACCCCTTCTTTGTCATAGAGACTCTGTGCATCATCTGGTTCTCCTTCGAGCTGCTGGTCAGGTTCTTCGCCTGTCCAAGCAAAACTACCTTCTCCAAAAACATCATGAATATCATTGACATCGTCGCCATCATCCCCTACTTTATCACTTTGGGGACCGAGCTGGCCGAGAGGGAGACCAACAGCAGCCAGCAGGCGATGTCCCTCGCCATCCTGAGGGTGATCAGGCTGGTGAGGGTCTTTCGCATTTTTAAGCTGTCACGACACTCAAAGGGACTTCAGATACTTGGACAGACCCTCAAGGCCAGCATGAGGGAGCTCGGCTTGCTCATATTTTTCCTTTTCATCGGAGTTATTCTCTTCTCCAGCGCGGTTTACTTTGCAGAAGCGGACGACCCCCGGTCCAGTTTCACCAGCATCCCAGATGCGTTTTGGTGGGCAGTGGTCACCATGACCACGGTCGGATACGGAGACATGCATCCGGTGACCATAGGTGGGAAAATAGTGGGGTCGCTGTGCGCAATAGCAGGCGTGCTGACCATTGCCTTACCCGTGCCAGTGATTGTGTCCAATTTCAACTACTTCTACCACAGGGAGACGGACGGGGAGGAGACCCCACAGTACGTGCACACGGGCAGCTGCGAGCACCTCCCCTCGGAGGAGCTGAGGAGGTCGTGCAGCTCCTCGTCCCTCAGCAAGTCCGAGTACATGGTGATCGAGGAGGGCATCAACAGCGCGTTCAAGCAGCCCAACTTCACCACCGAGAACAACCAGAACTGCGTGAACATCAAAAAGATCTTCACGGACGTGTAAATGAACTCCAGAGCGGATCATGAGTGGAGCATGAAGACATAGTAGCTATGATATTATTTTTGATATATAGCCAATCGTAAACGTGTCAGTCCATATCCGTGGACGAGCGCTGCGTAAATGTCCGTCTTAACAAGTCACTGACGCAACAGGGGAACGTGACTCTGGTTCTCTGTGTGTTTTGAGTATTTCTCAGAGATGAAGAAGTATTAATGAGGAAAAAAAAATTGCATTTAAAGTCCTGGCTTGTTAAAACAGACATTCTCGCAGGGTGGAGCGCCACTCGATGCCCACATATCTTGATGTTTAATGCGAAAGTTGTTGATGATTGGGAAACACGTGTAGCGTAGTCGACTGTACTGCATCTACCCGCCGACGTCTTTGTGCTTCGTGGAGAGAAAAAAAAAACAGTTTCATTGTCCAGTAATGTAATGAATAGACTATGGTAATCTATATAGCCGAATGCCTGTTTTTAGGTTATATTCAATATCATAACCTGTCGAGATGTTGGACTCTGAGTTCTTGTTCAGATTAATATTCAGGTAATAGCACGCTGAGTGGTGTAGATGGAACACGCTTATCATGAACCTATGAGTCGAGCTTTTTTTTTTCGTAAAATTGTATTTTTATTCAGAACTGCCTATATAGCCTATATTAAATAAAACGGAAATACAACAAAAACAAAAATGGCATCATAACCTTCGGCTTAAACATCACACATCATTTACTAATTGTGTGTGTGTTTGTGTGTGTGTGACATGAAACGTGTGATAATTGTGTGTGTGTGTGTGTGTGTGAGGTTCGATGACGACAGGAGGAAAGGGGGGCAGCACGTGCACAGCGTTGCCAGCACTTCCCGCTTCCCTCGGATGCAGTCTCCATGACGACGGTGGTTTCCTCGGTAACCCCCCTTCAGATGTTGCGATGGCATTGTGTTGCTTTCTCACAAAGACTTTCCAACCACCCTCACCTGCGTGTGTGTGTTTGTTTGTGTCTGAAGAAGGTGAGAGGTCAACACTGCAGCTGCATGTTTTTAATATTAACAAATGTCCATGAGTTTAATAATCAATCCTTCAAAAGTGGTTAAACTCATATCACTCCGCACTATTAGTCCACAAGGCAAAGTTAATCTTCAGGCAGCTGGATGGCAGACGCGTAGAAATATGGTTTTAAAAATAATGAAAAGCTGCCGCAGCCTCACTTTTGTTCCACTAAGACCGCCTGAGCCGCTCTGGTTTTCAGAAGTCAGCCCCTTTTCTTTGAGTTGGCATGCCAACTAGGCCTGACGTCAGATACCTTTCATCCCCTCCAGCAGACACCCGCATGTGTTGCTTTCAGCACAAAGTGGCTCAGAGCGCCAGTGCCGCAAACAAACAGTGGAACCCAAAAGACCCTACTGAGAAATTAAAGGGGCTCCATGTACTTTTGTAGAAGAGATTCAAACTCAAACCAAAATAAGGTCCCAGAAAACTATTTGTTTATATTTGGCGGACCCTGCCACCATTCTAGCTTTAAAGTAAATATCATGAAATTGTGTTTTCCTTTTAAAAGGTCATATTGCGCTTTTTGAGTTTCTGCCTGCCCTTTTATTACATTATGTAGCATTTCTGTGCACGTAAAAGTGAAAAAAATCTTAAGTCCATGCCAGAGGGAGTTACCTTCTCCTACAGAAAACACTGCTCCTGCAGTCTGAAACACCTGGTTTGAAGTCAAGCCATTACTTTTATGATGTGCATCACTATGTAACAGGTGTTATATAAATATACATTTTTATACATTTATTATTAAATATATACACTCCAGTCAGCGGCAGATATACAGTTGCTACTGCTGAAGCAGTTATTTTAGATCACACTACCTGGCTCGGCATGACCCGCCCTACTCTGCCTCTGATTGGCTACATCCTTCCTGTTAAGTAATGCGCATGTGCAACTCTTACCAAAGACTGAACAGAGGAGAGGTGTCTCACTCTGTAGCTAAAAGAGTTCAAGACACATTGTGTAAACGAATACTGCAGCAATGCACCATACGAGAAAAATAATCTGTTTTTGGAAAACTGGTGTGTAAACCAATTCTACTAGGACCCCCAAATAAAACAGTTAACCTGAAACCTGATTAGCATTATATGACCTCTTTAAGGTCAATTTATTTATTCAGTCATGAAAACAAAGTGTTTGTTTTATTTAGTTTGTTTTGACATTAAAAAAAGATCGCTCAATGAAGATCTTTGTCTTCTGATTAAAATTGCTTCCCCAAAACTACATAATGACTCTGTTTAATGTAGATTATTTTCTCAATTACTATTTTATTTTATCTTGAAATGTCATAAAACAGTGAAGAGTGCCAGCTATAGCTCCCCAGAGTCCAAACTAACGTATGATTCAAAACTGAGAAACGTGGGAAACCTTCATATCTGAGACACTGGACCCAGAAAAAATGTGGGCTTTTTTGCTTTGAAGTTGTACTTTGTAGTTTTGGGGAAGATCAGAAGAAAACAATCCTCATTGACTTCACTGTTTGATATGTAAAATAAACACCAATACAGCTTCTACATACTAGCTTAGTAAACAAACTGACCTTAAAGGCCAACACAATTTCATGCTGTTTTTATTTTGTCTGTCTGTGGCGGACCCTGCCATCATATTAGCTTCAAACAGTGTCCTGTTGCCCTTATTTTCCTCTGAGAACAGCTTGTTTATTTAGTTATGGAATAAAAAGAACTCCTGGGTTTGAATTTCCTTTGTAAAACAACTCAAAACGATTCATTAACTATCACAATTTTAGGTCTAAGGTCCAATTGAAATGAGCACACACGTTGTCATTTGCTAAATCAAAATCAACAAAGTAATTATAAACTACTTTTTGCAACATTAAGGAGTTTAAATGATGTCATATTGCTGTTGAACTGTAGGTTCAGTCATTCTTGAGTTCATGCTGAGCTGTGCTGTTCGTTCTGAACACAGCTCAGCACTGCCCTCATGTGGATCAACACAGACATTACTGATGGGGGAGAGTTTGCTGTTGAACGTGTCCTGATAATATTCAGTCCCTTATGAGACCTGAAGCCTTCAAGACTGAATATATTATTGTACCTTTATAATTTGTTCTGACTGCCTGGTTTGTAATACGGCTCTGTGATTCATCTTTAAGAGCTCAAAAACATTCTGACAACACTTTTCAGTGTTTTATCAGCTGATACTTTGTGATTGGATCATTTCTGTTTAAAGTTATGTGTTATTTGCAGATTCAGCTGTAAAACGGTCAAACGGGGTGGGGGGTAATTACAGCTACTAAAATTACTGTGGTAAAACTGTGATTTTACTGTTACAAGTATTTTTTCAAGTCTGTAATTTTAAGCATGTATGACACCGTGTGATCTCCTTAATTACATTTAAAATAGAAATTGTGAACAAATTGAATTCCTATCTAAACTTTTCATCTGCATTTGAGTCTCCAGTGAGGTTCTCTGGTCACATACAGGCCACTAAAAACGCTGACATATGGACAAAACAACACAAAACTCTGCAGCAGGCCCAGGATTGGAGAGCTGACCCCTGTGCAGTATAGCACAGGAGTGTGGGATAAATTTAGATGGAAGATCTGGAGAAACAGAAACCTGCCAACAAACGTGCTGAAAAAGCACTAACCTTTGACATAGCTTCACTCGTAATTGAGAAATGTTTCAGTAATGTATCTGTTAACGTACTTGAGTACAGATTTCAGTGCTTTTTCCACCACTGCATGATGGATTTTCTCCTCTCTAGTCCCAAATCAGTCTATTTGTATTGTTATAAGGTGTAATGGCATCAAAGTCCCTTTTGTGACAGTGGAAAGTTACCACTTCATTATTCAACTATATAAGTCAGGAGTAAAGAAAAAAGTAAATACTGTTATTCTTACTATTTTTACACAGTGTATAGTCTCAGATTTGGCCATGTGACCGGTCAGGAGACTACCTTTAAAAAGCTCCACCTATAGAGGCTTTTAGTCTGACCCATAAGTCTTCTGTGGCCCTGGAGACAAAGTGAAAAACAGTGTGTGTGTGAGCCAGAGTGCTAAAAAAAACCTCACCTTAGAATTTGCATGACTTTGAAGAAGCACAAAAATGGACATGAAACATTTGCTTTGCTGTACGCTATTGTAGGATCACATGAAAACTCACGTTTTCTCAAGGCCTTAATAAGAGCCCTGTGAAGTCCCCAAATACAAAAAAAGCCCAAAACACTCACAGGGTGCTTAACCAGTGATTGTCCTTTTTTTTTTTTTTTGCATGATTTCCTTAATCTGGCGCTTGTATCCATAAAATGCTGCACAGGTATTTTGAAAAGCGTTTGTTTGGTGAAGTCCATTATCTTGCCCTTGATGATGGTGATTTAAATGTCAAACTTGACAGAAAACGTGCAGAAAAAAGCTCATTTCCTCTACAAATGTGTCATGAGACCTAACAAAACACAAAGGAGGGTAAACACAACATTAGAGGAGGGAACAGAAGGCTAAGATATACAGTATGACCGTCCACACAGGATCATTTTAAAGTGAAGTGCTGATTTAACCCTTCCTTCATTGTGACCCTTCTTTGCTGAATGATCATTTTCACGCAGCTGAGTGAAGATGACCTCACTCCTTACGGGCCTGAGAGCATGCAGCCAACAGCTCCAGGTGCTCTGCCTCAGAACTGCTGACTGGTTTTGTTCCCTCTGTCTCCTCTGGACTGGAACACAAGTCCTCCTTCAATGTATTTTTAACCAGGGGGAAATGAAAACGTGCCTGCGAGTTACCCGGCGCTGTTAATCATCCTCTTCACTGCTGGCGAGGGACACCTGCAGTTCAGCCTGTCTTGTTCCGGTTTGTGGAGAGGCAAGAATAGGCTGAGACGCTGTGGCCTCATGAGGAGATTAAAGCTGCTTTTGCAGCATTTAAATTAATAGAAGATCAGTCGTCTGTATTTACTCGCCCTATCAGGAATGCAGGAAGCTTATTAGACGGGATTAATTACAAGACGTGATGCCATATTTATTAAAGAATCAGGACCTTGCAGGACCGACTGTGATGAAAAACACTCTTCATGAGTTGTTTGTTCCTTGTAGAAGTATCAAAAGCCAGCATGAATCCATATATCCGGCTCAAAAATGGGCCAGATGTTTATGTGTAACGTTCATCTCTCAGCTCTGATTACTGCATTTTTTTATTTTTTTTGCACCTCTCAGCTCATGGTCTTTTCTGTCCCACAAGCTCTGCTCTTCATTATATTTCCATGCACAGCAGGCAGTTGTTCTGGAGGTTGACCTACCTACTCAGAATCAAGCAGCAGAGACGAAGGTTAGCATCATGCTGGTGAACACGCTGCGGCGTTAAGCGGCAAAAAGATGAGAACAGAGCGAAAGGAGAGCGAATGATGGATTCATCACAACACCTGACTCATGTAGATGCTGCTCAGTTTCTTCTTGCTGTGTAAACAGGTTAACCGTTTTGCTGACATGTATACCAACTTAAGCGTGATATGATATCAGCATGTTGGTGTTGTTCCTGGAACATCGTACTTAGGACTGCCCTCAGTACTAAGAGGGTCATTGTTGCAACTGACAAATCTTTCTTTTTTTTCTTTTTTTTTGTGTAACATCATAGCTTTGCAACTGTGAAGACTGGAAAAAATCCAGACATGCGAGAACTTATCCTTTCAAAGTTCAAAGTATTTTGCCTAAACCATATGATTCAATCAGTATATGAACCCTGTGCTCCTGGGTTAGGGTTATGTACAACACATTGTCAGCAATATGATGATATCAGATGAACCAATTATCTGATGATGATGATGATGATAATAATTGTTGCTTTTTCAGTTTGCTCCTTTGCTGCCAAGTGGCCAAAAGTTAATGCAGCATGTAAATTGTCTCATCTTGGTTGGTTAGTTCTTGACCTTAATCAAGAATATGCCAGTTTCAGACAATTTAATGAAGATAAAGTTCCTGTGCACCTGCTTGTCTTGAGAAGTTAAGTTTCCAATAAGCTTTATTGGTGAATGATTGTTAAAGTTTGATAACTGACAAACCAAAATTCCACATTATTCACTCATACACAAGAAATCTAAATAGATAACCACAAGTCACGAAACACATTTGAAACATACACACTCTTAATCACGTATAAAACATTCAGTCCAGACAGTAGCCAGCATATTTTGCAGCTACTACTGCACACTGACTTCTTTACTCACATAAATAGGGAAGATTCTAGGGATTGGGGAGACGGATTAACCCAGGATATATGCTGTACTTTCTACTTTTTTTTTCCATGAGAATTTCTCTTAAATCCTTAAATAATTCTCACAGAATAGTAAGAAGTGTTAATCTGTCTAAACCTCTTATAATATTAGCTTCTTTTGTTACATTTTAAAGCTATTCGATGTGACAAAAGTTCATTTTATTTGAGGCAATTTATCGCAGCGTTGTCTTTGTTCCTACAACATCGATATTAATTTTGCTCCAGGACCAAAAAGAGATGGTCCACACCTGGAGTGAGCCGTTTTGGCTGAATAGGATCACTATGAGGTTTTTGATTAAAAAGATTGGGGTTTGCATCCTAATTCTAATATATTCTTATACTGTTCATTCATTATTCCATCTTTGTGACTTTTTTGTTAAGTTTAGGAAAAGATGGTGTGGGGGGGCGGCTGTGGCTCAGGGGTGGAGCCAGCATCTTATTATTGGATCTGCTGGTTCGATTCCCCTGGTCTGTATGTTGTAGTGTCCTTGGGCAAGATGCTGAGCCCCATAACTGCTCCTGATGTGCTGGACAGCACCTTGCATGGCAGCCACGGCCATCAGTGTATGAGTGTATGTATGAATTACTGTAAGTCGCTTTGGACATAAGTGTCTCTTAAATGCAGTAACTGTAAATGGGTGATATTGACCCTTTCATTATGTTAACCACATGTTAGAGATGATAACTTCTCCCATGTCTGAATTTTCCAAGTTGCTAAGCTATAACATTACAAAAATCTGATTGGTGATTTGACACGTTGGTCCTGGAACAACGTTTAATCATGATTGTCCACCAACGCTAACATGACATCATCAGATTGTGCACTTCTGGCACAAGGAACACAAAATATGTGGACAGATACAATAACCAAACAAAGAGTTTAAAGTCCTCAAAATCAGGCGTGCATTACCGAAACCCAGGAACTGAACTCACACAGGTCATGAAATAGTCATTACAGAAAAGATAATTAAAGCAGGATGCAAACATGACTTTAATAGGTGTGTCTGCTAGTTTTAAAACGCGTCGACGTGTCTAATCGTCTCAGTGTGTGTGTGTGTGTGTGTGTGTGTCTGCTCGAGTGCTGCACAGCTGTAAGATGGTCACAGCTGGTACGCCTGAATGCATTCTGCTGTGAGAGCCTGGTCATTAGAAAACAGAGACGACCGGAGAGGACGTGCACACACTCGAAGTCAGAGTGAATACACTCACATTCATGAGCTCGCATGCATGATACACAAAAACCACACACAGATGCAGGAAACTCCAGCGCAGCTCCACAGCTGGTTCTCTCTCTCCCTGCCACCGCTGCTCCGGGCAGACGTGAGGATGGGAGATCTGGATCATGCTCCGTGGAGGTGGCGGGGTAGAGGGTCCCCGGGCTTCCCCTCCCCTCTTGCTGTCCTCCTCATGCCACCAGTCTCCACATGAGAGGAATGATGCCTCGCAGCAGCGTGCTACCTCTGATGATGCCCAGCACGGCAGCACAGGGAGTGTCTGCCAGGAGAGGCGCCGCATGTCACGCTTGAACTTTACCTCATGTTCATGTCACGTCGGTGAGGAGGAGGAGGAGGAGAGGGGAGGCGGAGGGAGGCAGAGGCTGCATCCGGTGCAATTATTCACGGCACAGCTCCTGCGCTGATGATATTTTTATGTGGTACAGTATTTGCCCTAAAACTGTAACTCAGTGCTGCCAGAAATAGAAAAAAAAAAAAAACCATGAGACATATTTCCGTTATTTCTCAGGGTGCCGTCCATCCATCTGCTCTTTGGAGAGCATGTAATGGCACTCTGGGGGCTATTCATAAAGTTCACTCCGCTGCATCAAGACTGGCTTTCATGAGACAAAGGAAAGGAAGCCCAGAGAGTGTGTCAGAGAAAGCATACATCCCCCCCACCCACCCACGCCCCAAAAAGGAGGTCGAACTAAAGCTAAATCAGCTCTAAGCAGAGAGCAGCACCATATGTTGCAGATCGTGTCACAAGGAGAAAATAATACACATATCACACTTCTGCTAATCACTAATTCATCATCAAGTAACACAGCTGACTGCAGGAAAACCAAAAGTGCTTTGTCATCGTGCTCTAACTTTACCTGAATTATCCCAGCGGCATCAGAGACGCTGAAGGCGTGATGTCACTGCCCAGCCTCCTCCCACTGCTGCCCCTAGAGATGGTCTCCGTGGCAACTGAATGAGGCTGAGCAAATGCGCCCAACTACAGTGGCAATGCTGACTTTGGACAATTTCTGTCGATGCCCCGGTGCTTTAAGGCACTTTCCAGGAGTCTGTTTATCTGAAACCTCTGTAGAAGATTAATATTGATGAGGACATTCAGATGTGTGAGAAGTTTTTTTTAATTAATTTTTTATTTTGTGACCCTGGCTCATCCCCTCAGGTGTCGACAGCTCATCAGACTGCCTGCACGACGCTGAGGCAGATATTTTGGTTCCTTGAGTCGCTGGCAAACAAAAAACAAGAGGGCTGCATCGTCAGAGTGACACAGTAGCTGTCACTGTAAATCCCACAAGTCCCACAATGTGCATCTGCTCTGCAGCGAACAAACACTGCAGCCTGTTCTTTCTCCAACGCTATCGAGGCAGACCTGGATATGTGTGGTGTGTTTGAACGATGTCGCGCACATTCCCCCCAAAACACAGGCTTTTTTTTTTTTTTTGCTAAGATATTCAGGGGTGGAGTGACGTGCTGCAATAAGTCACTGCTGCACACAATGCATAAAGTCAAACCTCTTCCCCTTGACAGAGCTCATTGTCACAGACACATAGACACATTTATTCTTGCTGTCTCCCCCCTTGTACAGAAAGTGTCTCATTGCTAGCGTGACCTTGGTGTAATATAGCCGAGTGTTCCTGCAGCGAGCACTTACCTTGACTTGAATTTCAGTCACTCATACAGACACATTGTGTATCGCATGCAGCAGAAGGGGATCCCTGCAACAGTGACACTGACTCACACGCTCACTGACTCACAGTCCTTTCTCCTCAGCATCAGGGCGGCTCGATGAATTGGGTGAAGCCGTACAGTAAAGTGTGCATGCTTCTAACTTTGGACTTGCAGATCAGCAGCATGAGTCAGTGCGGCAGAGACGCGGTTATCATGTGGAAAATGTCTGCAGATCCAAGTTCAGACGGCGAGCTCGTGTGTGCAGATTTCTGTGAGGCTCAGTCAGATGCGGCTTGGCAGTGTACCGCAGTGGACCAGTGTCCTTGTGTCTCACCCGGTGTCTGGCTCTTTTCCAGCGTCTGCCCTCATCCTGCTGGGCCTTAATCTGACGAGCACGACTCGTTCTCCTTCCCCTCTCCTCCCTCTCTGTTTGCACAATGCTCTCTCTTCCCTGTCCCGCCCTTCTGCATCTCCACCTCTTTCTGTCTCTGACAGATGTACTGTCAGCTCCAGGGGACACAGAGGAGGACAGAGGGAGCTGCATTGTTAAACATGTGTGCAGCCGCTCTTTTCATCTAATGCCTCCACTTTCTCTGTAGCTGTCTGGATAAGCTGGCCTCTTTTGCAGGGCACCTGAGTTTCCCTCTCCTGAGCACTGATACTCGACTGACTCATCTCCCAGAGGGTTAAATAAATTGAGTTTCAGTGGCGATGCATTGGGGGAAAACAAATGTTCAGCAGCAAGGTTGTGGGATTGCTAGATACCCCGAGGAATGGGAAGAAAAAAAACAAAATGTATAATGTCAGAAAGCATAGGATGACTTTATTTTACCATACGATTCTCATCCGATATGAGTTTGCATGAGAGAATTCACTTATGAGGAACTATACACCGGAGAGAGTTTCATCATCATATCCACAAGCAGAAAATCTATTTCAATGCAGCAACAAATGAAAGCGTGAACCTAATAACCAGAGCTCATCTCTGCGTCTCATTGTGTTGTGCAGAACTAGCCAGTAGCAGGAAGAGTCCTGAAGTCGAATCATGTCAGAATTTGGACCTTTAGTTTGCAGCCTGTGTGTGTGAGCCTGAAAACCTGTGGCTGCTGCAATGCAGTATCAAGGAGGTACAGAAGACCTCCGGTGTTTAAAGAGCAATGCACCCAAGGGACCAGGCTGAACTGACAGCTGGGGAATCAAATGTATCGACCCAGTCGCCAGGATAAAATGTTCACAATCTACATTTCACAAATCACAGATACCTCCATACGTACATGTCACGGGCTGCATACAACACTGACGTTTGTGCAAACTGTCAAACATCCTGTTCACATCACATATTTATGACCTGACTTTTATATGATTGCATTTCTAAGTATGACACCGCTGGATATTCTTAAGGAGACCTTCAGACAATTTCCAGCCGTGTTGGTTGCAAAAAAACCCAACTATTTTTTGCAGGAAGTGGAAATGTCTCCAGCTGCGGTTGTGACCAAACAGGTATTTTTAGGCAAACCATGATGTCATCCTGCCTAAACCTAACCAGAGCACTAACACAGCACTGTGATTGCAGAAATAGTTTCAGCTTATCTGTGGTTATACACAAATGTACTTTCCCAACATGTATTGAATTGTTTTAGGTGAAAGTTTGAATGTTATCTTGTGAGATTAGTGTTGTTATGGTTTGTTAGATTTAGACACAAAACAACTCGGTTACGGTTTGGAAAAGATCCTGTTTTGGCCTAAAAATACCTGCTGTGTTCGCCACAAACACGGCTTTTGTTAAAGGGAAGAGGCTTTTGTGGGAAAACTTGCTCATATAGTTGCACAGAGTCAAGGCAATGCTATCATTGGTTTAATAAAAGTCATCTCTAATGTATCAGTACTGAAACTCTGGTATTGTATCAGCACTTACAGAGAAATACTCAAGTAGACTGACTGCATTAAAGGCAGATTTTTTTCATGTGAAAATAAAGTTTTTTGATTAACATGACCAATTAGCATTTTTTTGTATTCTCTATGGTTCAAGGACAATACGTCTGCAGGACCAAACAAATATGTTTCCTTACATGGGGAGGGGTCAGTTTCATGAGAAGTGGAGCCGTATTCAATTAGTGTATATTAGTCGATTGTATTTGGATTTATTGTCCAGCCCTGAACATCAACTAAACTGTCTCATGCTTAAAATTAATAGAATGACAGCAGAGTGAATAAACGTCCGGACAAGTGATAATGACCCTCCAGTCTCTCAGACCTCAAGTTCATTTTCTCTGCTTCTTGTTCCTGCGCCAGAACAACACCTGATGGAGACGAGGACGAGCTCTGAAATCAATACCTCCTGGAAACAAATTCATCCTCGACACCCTCATCTGCCAACTTACACAACCGCCGCCCGTCTCCACGTCTCCATACGACTGAAAACACGCACAGCGTTTAGAGCGCCTGGGACCCTTCGCTTTTAATTAAAGGCAGCCAGCTAATGCAGAGTGAACTGAGCTTTAGAGCCTGCATTAACGGTCTTTGTAATGGGCCCCCAGCTCATAAATAATGGCTGTGCTGTCATGAGGAACCTGGGAAAGCCATTAAGAGATAGTGAGAGGTGTCTGCATGTGTGGCAGCAGGCAGGCAGACTGACAGAAGGGGACGACGTGGGGAGCCGCGATGGTCTCAGGTCTGCCACGAGTAACCTTGGCAAAGCCGAGTCCCACACAAATCATCCCGCTGGCTTTCTCCACCACCCCCACCTTCACCTCCTCCCCGTCACGGCCGAGGGATTCCCGCCGACCTTTGGCTTCTCCGGAGGTCACTTCTGGACACGCCGCCTTTCATTCCCGGCTTTAGAATTTATAACAAATGGAGGTTTTTCTATTGATCAGCGTTTTTCTTTGTTCTGAATATAGCCAGGGTGCAACGATGGAGGTTCTGCTCTATTTTAGTCAGCCTCCTATCTATAATTAATGAATCGTGTTGCCAGGAAAGGTTACAAATATAACTGCTGTGGCAAGAATTACAAGGCAGAAAGTGACTTCATAATTGTTGTTGCGGCTGCATTAGTGGCTCATTTCAACCACAGAGCTCAGGAGCCAAAGATTAGTTTCATTATCTGTCAATCTGCATATTAATTGCATGATTAATCTTCAGTTTAGTCTATAAAATGTTAAAGAAGAAAAACAAACAAAAATCCAAAACCCAAAGACTCTAGAGCATCTAGAGGCAGCAGATGATGATGATGATGGTGATGATGATGACATTTTGGCTTGAAAGAGATGAACTCATGAAACAGTTATCAAAATTGTTGGCAGATAATTTCCTTTTGATGACAGTTTAACAGATTTACACACCTAATAATGTGGGCTAATGTGGATTAATATGAGGCAGTGTGTCAGTGTCAGTGTCACTGGGGGGGAGGGGGGGGGCGGGGCTGCTCAATAGCTCATCGCTGGAGTCACCACAACTTGTAAGTTTCTTCTTTTCATCCTCTGTCCAACATGTCACAAACAACAGCTACTGCCTTAGGGTCACAGGCATCACTTTGTGTTGTACAGTGGTGTGGACCTGTTGTACTACCCAAAGTTAAAAAACGATTTAAAAAAATATGTTTTAATCTGAGCCGTAAGCCTTACACAGGTAAGTTACACGAGCCAGCTGGCTACAGTACCTACTCAGTCCATATAATGTTGGTAATATTCTCATAATTGAGTGCTGGTTCCAGCAGGTGCTGATGGAGAGCAAAGTTAGGTACCAAGGTGTTTTTCAGAACATTTTTAACAAAATATTTACATTTCTAAATGACAGGTATGTTTTCAAAGGCAGGTAACAAATGAGTTGACTTCAATGACATCATAGAAGTGCTATTAATAGGGAATGACAAATATTATGGCAGACATAAAACCCAGAACCACACAGAGCAAGAAAAGCAGCCCGGAAAGTGTTTTTTTGTTTTTTGGAGACAGAATAACAAAATATGTCACACAGGCTGCAAAATGTAGGCGTTGCAGATTCATGTTAGTTTATTTTAAAGGCACTAAGTGACCAGGAGCAGTGCTGCTGAACAATGCTGGAGACGCGTACCCCTTTAAATTGCCCACACTGCAGATAAGGTAAGGAGTGGTAGGCTACAGTGCGGATTGGAGAGCGCCCTTGCCTTCTTCTCCATCAGCAGCGCGTCTCTTGGTATGCACGGCGGTGCCCGAATGCAGGTTTGACTAAGCTCTCCGTCCCTGCCCGGCGGCCACTGCTGACTACAGAGATACTTCACCCACAAAAATCGCCCCCCCTCCCAAAAGAAAATAAATAAAAAATAAAAATCTCGCGCCTCCTGCCCCAGCTGGAGACCACATCGTGCAGGTCCATTAGGGTTCCGTTCATACATGACGTGGGTGCGCGCAGGCTATGGCTTTGGTGTAATTGCATAATCGTTTTTCTTTTTGTTTTTTTTTTTGTTTTCTTTTTTTTTGCAGGGCGATCCTTCTTTCATGCATGTCGTCTCAAGTCAGTGTCTTTGAGGACGCTGCTCCTCTCACCATGCAGGCTATCAGGACACACACACACACACACACACACACACACAAGCGCTCACACACTTGACAGTCTGCGTGCGTGTGTGCGCGCACTTGACTCTGCAGCTCAGACCTGTCGAGATTGTTTATTTTTTGTTGTTGTTGTTGTTGTTTGCACGCGTGCATAAATAAGACACAGACATGTAAATGAGGCTGATGGCGCATGAATACAAGATGTTTTATTTGATTTATTTATTTTATTATTTTCTCCTCAGTCTTATTATGGATCGCATCTCATTATTACATCTCGCTAATAAGATTATTTGTGTAAGCTCCCTCTCCTCCTCCTCCTCCTCCTCCTCCTCCTCCACGCCTTGACTCCGCTCCTCTCCCTCCCCTCTGCAGATGTTGCCTCTCCGAGCACCTTCTCATCACCAGGAGCCGTTTTTACCTTTGCGGCTGGTCTGCAGCCTCGTCACAGTCACGCACAGAGGAGGGGAAACGGTGGAGGTAGATCATTCTTGCTGATCCCAGCACCTTTTGGTTATTAAGGCGGGGGGGGGAGAGAGAGAGCACCACCACCACCATCCACCACCACGACCACCTCCTAGATCGGTTCCCTCCTCCTCCCTTTTTTTTTTTTTTTTTTTTTTTGCCAATCGCCATCCCACGGCAGGCAGGCAGCCTTACCCCGGAGGAAAAAAGGGAGTCGGGGAGGGGAAAGCGAGGACACACCCGCACATACTGTACCCGGTGAACACGGCGGAGGATGCTGCAGACAACATGAGGTGAACATCATCCGCTGCCCTCAATTTGGAGATTTAATATCTTTCTAATTGTTTTTTTTTCTTTTCTTTTCACGCTGAAGACTTGAGGAGCCGATTGTCGCAGCTTTTTTTCACCCCCCTCCACCAGCAGCAGCAGCAGCAGCAGCAGCACCTTCCCCTGGCACCAGTGTCCAGCAGGAGCATCACCTCACATCAGATATGAAGAAGAAGATGTCTGCAGGTATGTATGAAAGCCACACAGAGCAGCTTACCTCTCATCACTGGAGTCGGTTTTTACATTGGGACTCTGCAGTTAACGCAGTGGTTTGCACCTCACTGATGATACTGACAGAGATAAATAGATCTGCTGTGTGTTTCATAAGGGTTTTATTTTGTAGGACTCTGCTCCCACTCTGTGAGAGATGATGCAGACTAGAGATACAGTTTTTTTTTCTTCCTCCTGGAACCTATTTCCTTCCATGGATAAATTATTGATAGGTGTTTTTGAATATTTCAGAGACGGGCACCATTTCAAGACTAAAACGCTCCAACAGAAAACTAACCTGAAGTCAGTTGATGTGAGGCTGTCTTGATGTGTTTGTGCGGCACGGCAGTGGATCTCAGAGGCGTCTCGTACGTTTTGTGTTTCGACTGCGGTGGGTTTTTTTTTTCTGTGATATTCTAGACAGGATGCTGTCTGTATGAATTTGGTGCCTGGCTGCTGCATTGCCATATTCATGCATGGCTTCACTGCGAAAGGTAGTCCCATTCATTTCAGTGGATACTGTCCAATGCAGCAGATCAGTGTCCTAATTTATGAGCCTCTGTACGTGTTAGATGCCAGTCAAGCCCCTGAGTTTACCTGCATTGAAGCCATTTATATGCAAGGCGGCTGCTTTATTTGCATATTAATTTGCCCGAGTGAGGAGCAGGGGTGTCAGCCTCAAGTTTCCGTGAGCTGATTCATTTTTATATCGACTGCCGTCTCACAAACTTTATATAACTCAGGTTTTATGACATTGTCTCGGAGGGTGGCTTCATTTCTATCTATTTTCAGTTCAAGCTGGAGCCCGTTCCTGACATCTGTGGACGGAGTGGCAGAAGTATTTAGTGCTGAATCATGTCTCAGGTTAAACTGACCTTGTTGTCTGTCTGTGCTTTATCTGTCCTACATGCAGTCAGATCCTAGGTGACATCCTGTGGCCGTCAGGTCTTTACGGTGTTGAGCCCCCTCCCTCTCCTGGCCCCTGCCTGCAGTTCCCCAGGCTGCAGGACCCAGACTCTCTGAAAAGTGCAGGCCTCCTCCCCCTGCAGAATGACTGTTGCCACAGGCGACCCCTCTGACGAGGCGGCGGCACACCCGGGCCACCCGCAGGACTACGACCCGGAGGCCGACCATGAGTGTTGCGAGAGGGTGGTCATCAACATCTCAGGGCTGCGCTTTGAGACTCAACTCAAAACCCTCTCCCAGTTCCCCGAGACTCTGCTGGGGGACCCCAAAAAGAGGATGCGCTACTTTGACCCGCTGAGGAACGAGTACTTTTTCGACAGGAACAGGCCCAGCTTTGACGCCATATTGTATTATTACCAATCAGGGGGGCGGCTAAGAAGGCCGGTCAACGTCACCCTTGATATTTTCTCAGAGGAGATTCGCTTCTACGAGCTGGGCGACGAGGCCATCGAGATATTCAGAGAAGACGAGGGTTTCATCAAGGAGGAGGAGAGGCCTCTTCCCGACAATGAGTTTCAGAGACAGGTGTGGCTGCTGTTCGAGTACCCAGAGAGCTCAGGTCCTGCTAGGATTATCGCCATAATCTCTGTCATGGTCATCCTGATATCCATTGTCAGTTTTTGCCTGGAGACCCTCCCCATTTTCCGCAACGATGAGGACGATATGCACAAGTCTCAAGCAAAAGTCTTTTCACCTGAGACCAACACCACAATCATCAGCTACACAAACACCTATTTCACTGACCCCTTCTTCATCCTGGAGACTCTCTGCATTATATGGTTCTCCTTTGAGTTTCTAGTGCGCTTCTTCGCCTGCCCCAGCAAAGCAGGCTTTTTTGGTAATATAATGAACATTATTGATATTGTCGCCATCATCCCTTACTTCATCACTCTCGGCACGGAGCTGGCAGACAGGCCGGAGGATGGTCAAGCGGGTCAGCAAGCCATGTCCTTAGCCATTCTCAGGGTCATCCGCTTGGTGCGAGTCTTCAGAATTTTCAAGCTCTCCCGTCACTCCAAGGGGCTTCAGATTTTGGGTCAGACCCTGAAAGCCAGCATGAGAGAGCTCGGCCTGCTCATCTTCTTCCTCTTCATAGGAGTCATCCTTTTCTCAAGCGCCGTCTACTTTGCCGAAGCAGACGAGCCCGAGTCGCAGTTCGAGAGCATCCCAGACGCGTTCTGGTGGGCTGTGGTGTCCATGACAACAGTCGGCTATGGGGATATGGTCCCGACTACGATCGGCGGCAAGATCGTGGGTTCCCTCTGTGCCATTGCAGGTGTGCTCACCATTGCCTTGCCCGTGCCTGTCATCGTGTCCAACTTCAACTACTTCTACCACCGGGAGACTGAAGGCGAGGAACAGGCGCAGTACCTGCAGGTCAACGTGGCCAAAGCCGACTCAGCCGAGGAGCTGAAGAAGAGCCGGAGCGGCTCCACCATCAGTAAATCGGACTATATGGAGATCCAGGAGGCTGTGAACAACAGCAACGAGGACTTTCAGGAGGAGAACCTTAAGACGGCCAACTGCACGCTGGCCAACACAAACTATGTAAACATCACCAAAATGCTCACTGACGTGTAGTCATCTGCTGTTTTCCTCCCCGTCACAGCGGGAAAATGTGGAGCTGAGCAACCGGATGGGACAGGTGTACAGCCTCCCACCTCACGTGTGCTGGAAAAATCAAGGCAATAGAAATTCAGGATGTTGATGACGACGATAGACAGTGATATAAAATATATATATATCTATATTGCAAAGACCATCCGCTCACTCCGCCCGCGCTCATCCTGTCTTCTCTCCTCACAACTTGCCCTTAAAACTCCTGATAACTGTCAAACAGAGTGAAATTTAAAAATTTTGCATTTCTGCATGGAGTTGGCTTTGTCTGTGTGGCTGTTCTGGAAAAAAAAAAGAAGAAAAAAAAAAGAATAATGATAATAATGATACAGTACTTAAAGATTCCCTGCTCACAACAAGTAGCCAAGAGTAGTGCACAAAAAGAAACGAAGAAAAAAAGGGAGAAACACAGCAAGAAAAAACTAACTTACCGCTTTCAAAAAGAGAGAAAAAAAAAAAGCAACACAACACAAGCCCCGCTTTAGTCCCGCGTCCCTTTGGCCCCCCCCATTTCCCAAGGCACACTGCTCTGCCATGCGCTTTTCTGAAGAGCCCTACTTGCGCGCTACATATGCTGCTTCCTGGAGCCAGTGAAACAAAAACTGTCTTATGCTTCACCATTATAGGAATAAGAAGGATGTGTGAGCATAAAGCGAGTCCCACTCCTGCGCTGATGTGGCCTGTGGGCGACTTGTGACGAGGTTCGGTGGTTTTCATACACCACGTAAATTCTTTTCAAGGATGAATGACAGCCATCGGCGCTAAGCTCATGGTTCGACACCTTTCTTTTTTTCCCAGCAGGCATCAGTATCTGATGAATGACTGAGGATGGCCTTGACTTATCACTGCTTTGGTCTTACATGTACTGTATGTATTGCAATGCAAGCTTTCCCCCTTCCATTCACCCAAAACTGGTCTTACTGCAGAGCTTTGAGGACAACTTGAATGTTTCTTCTCGTTTTGTTTGTTTTTCACAGTTTAACACGCACACAAACGCACACACGCACACCCAGTACTTATTCATATAGATAAGTAGGTTAACTGTGACTTCACTGATAGCCTGTAAGTAGGTAGGTGCTGTTAGTAACAAACATAGCCAGTAGATAATTGCATGACGTTTTTATCTGAATGAGAATTTCCACTTGTTTCTCGACTGCCACTTGCTTCATCACACACTGTATATTTGTCTGTACACTGCCTTCTATACAAAAAAAACACACACACACACTTTTAGAAAGGATGCCTGCAGGTAGCTGTCACAAGAACCTAAAACTGTACGTTAGAGGAATTTCTTAAGGAATAAAATCATAAGAGCAGCCCAGTCCTGCAACGGGGAGCGGCGTCCTTGTCGATATTAACATTCCACGAAGAAAAGTCATTGCTGTTTAAAAAACAAACAAACAAACAAACAAAAAAAAAACGTTTTTGCTGAAAAAACGCGCCGCAGCCGAGCTGTGATTTCAGGCTCACACTCTTACTAGTTTTTGGACATTTTGAATCCCGGGTTTGCAGATGTGATAGATTTGCAGCGCCGTCCTTTTTTTTTTTTTTTCTTTTTTTTTTTTTCACACAGGTCTTTTGTCACATTATCTCGTCCTCATGATCAAAATAGCAACTTTTTAAGGACTCGTGTATGGAATAATGCTTCCCCTCTCCTCCTCCTCCCCCCCAACTGCCTTTCATCTGGGTTTACGCTACTCTCCTAGTGTTGCATGACCTCAAAAAACATTCCTAGAAGCATGCATTTAAGCTCAAAGAAGAAGCCTCTGAGACTAAAAAAAAGTATAATTATAACAGTAGATATTTATTTCTTATATATATATATATATATATATATATATATATATATATATATATATATATATATATATATATATATATATATATATATATATATATATATATATATATATGTATACAAACATATACAGTACCCGTATACTTTTATCCGTAAATTAAAAAACTTTGAAATAGCGATGTTAAAGAGAAAGCGGGAGCCTTTCCACAATGCAAATCATTGCCATGTTTTTATTTTTAATGCCAACAATAATAATAATACTAGTACTAATTGTTCCAAGCACTATGTCCTCCTGTTTCAGAGTGCCAAAGACACACTCTTACTTACTCACCGCCCCTTTTCAAAAGCATTGTCTTAACACACGTCCTGAATTGAAACACAAAAAGTTTGCTCCGCTGAGTCCAAAAACTGCCTTCTGTGAAGCGGTTGATGAAAGGCAGGGCGTTGTTCAAAAACTCTATCATCCCCCGAACACAATCTTGCAACAAAAAGCTTTTTTAAAAATAAATAAATGAATAAATATATTGGCGTTAAATTGTTAAGAATTTAAACTGAGTCTGGCTGTCCTCTGAGAAGTCTTTGAAGCCAGAAGCTCAATCTGTCTTTAAAAGTTGGCATCAAATGAGAATTAGGTTCTGATTCTAGGATTGTGTCCAGCTGAGATTTTCCACCGTTCGCTCAACACTGCCAAGGTAACAGTCAAAGGCAGTAACGTCAATATGGGAAGTGATAATTAGCAGCAGTGTAGCAGATATTGGCTAGCCTAGGGGTCCTCTGACTTCACTCCTGAGTCTCTTGCCTTTCTTCATCTTCTCACAGATGTCTTAGGGAATTAGAAAGGTGACGGATTAGGAAAAAGGTCTGTAGCAAAGAACTGTCTCAATGAATTCTGTCATGTCAGGATGTACATCTTTATTCATTCTGCTCACTACAGTCTTCAGCCTGCAGTAGCAAAATGTTTTTACGCCATTGCTGCCAATATGAGCTCAGGGTGCCTCGTCCAACTGCCTGACGCGAGGTTCCTGAAGTCGTCTCTCTGTCCGGATCCGTGTCTGCTTTCATGTGTCTCGAAAGATTTTTTTTTTTTTTTTAAGAGAGCGTTAGGAAACAAATCTGTTGCTTTCCCTTAGAGTGGCGTAAAGATAACTCGAGGTTGGACCAGATCAAATAGCTGTTAGCAATATTCCCATAATCCTTGAGTGGAGGGGTCTGTGCGGAGAACATAGATGTTTTTTTGTTTTTTAAAAAAAAAAAGAAGAAAAAAAAGAATTAACCTTCATGGACTTCCACAGTCCAACACAGATCTTATCGATCATCGGTTGAGTATTGACGTGGATGTGCTGATGCACGGCGATGTGCTTGAGTGTGTGTATGTGTGTGCATGAAAGAGAGAGAGAGAGAGAGAGAGAGAGAGAAAGTGAGAGAGAGCGAACCACTGAATGTCAGTGTCTTAGCCTGGTTGTACAGCTGCATTTATGCAACAGCCATTTGCATATCTGTATATGTGGGAAAAAAAAAACACTCACAGTCTGACCAAAAATATTTGTCTATGCATGCAAATGCATTGTATCTTATTGTCTTCATTTCATTGACTTTTTTTATTTTTCATTTTTCTGAACGGAAACTTATGATAAATGTTCTCACAGCATTTATCTGTTATGTTTGAAAATTGGGCACATTACTGTACCTCAGCCAAATCCACTGTAGCAACCCATCTACCGGAGTTCACAACATGACAGTTATTTCTGCTTAAAGCACAGAGACGAGTAGAATCATCCTCATCCGTACGCCCGCAGATTTAATCTGTGAGGTGTTTTTATCCAGTGGACGGTAACAAATCCAACGATCATGTATTGCTTTATCGGGGAGCACCGCAGCCTCTAGAAAAAAAGTCATCTCTCACCTGCTGAGGGACCCACCAGCAAATCTGCTCCATGAGAAGGGTGCCCAACAGTGACCACACTGAGAAATCTATGCAGAGAATGATTACTAGCCGGTGGTTGAGAAGGTTTAAGTACAAAATTTTTTGTGTTTTCACCGATTTCATGTTGATCCAAAGAGCTGACGGTGCGTTTTCTTTAAAAAAAAAAAAAAAAAAAAAAAAAAGTTGCAATATTCTGCCGATGTACGTCAAAACACTCAGACGTGAGGTGAATGTGAATATGAGCTTTCTGAGCTTTGGGTTTGTTTTTGAACTGCGGCGTCAGCTCTTTGAGGCGAGGCTCCGGAGAGGATTTAAAAAAAACACACACAAAAAAAACCCAACACAACAATTCATACATACGGGAAACAAGACGATCAATATGCAATCTGTATGCATGTGTGTGTCAGAGATGTTTTTCTTTTTATGTTTGACCCCCAGAGCCTGATAGTGTGGCATCCACTGAAACAATATGTACAGTCATTCACTCCCCTCCCACCAGCCTCCCCCCCGCCCCGGTGTCATATAGAGGCCTGAAAACATCCATCAATGTTGGTACAGTGGATAATGGATTTTCTTTCTATGAAATGAAATGTGACGGAATAATGTAAATAATAACCAATGGATGCTGATGATAGAGCAGAAAAACCATGTACTATATACTGTATGTGAAGTCTGGATTTAAAAAAAACAAAAAACAAAACGTAGTATTATCTGCACTTTACGAGACAAAAAGGACAATCTATGGACAAGAAAAAAAACATGAAATTAAAAATGCATATAATCCTTCCAAATGCTCATAACCCTGACAAAGTAATATCAATAATGAAGCCAATAATAATTCAACTGAAACTGTGTGCGGTGTGTTTATTGTGTGTGTCGCTTGTTTTCTGTGGGGTTTAAAAATAACTTCCCTTGGCATTGGGAGGTGTTTGGTTTTTTTTTTTGTTTTTTTTCAAATGTTCATCCAGCCTTTCTTTCTCCTCACCAGGTATTTAGTCAGCAAATGATTTGAGGGAGCTAATTTTAGCCGCGTGGCGTCTGCGCTGATACGAAAATGCCATGAATCGATCAGAGGCCCCTTTGTTGTTATTCTTAGGACATCCAGCGTTCTTTGTAGCCGCGGGCAGTGTGGAGGACATTTTTCAAACGCCTCCCGGTATCTTCGGCTTCTTCACTCCCTTTAAGTGCGCGGTATATGCTCCCTGCAGTTTAAAAGAGAGAGCAGGGTGTTTCTATTAATAGCCCTTTTTTGTTGGAGAAAGAGAGAAGAGGAGGAAGAGGAGGAGGAGACGGGTGGAAAGGAGATGGCAGAGGAGGAGAAAGGCAAAAATCCTTCACAGTGAACTTTTTCATGGCAGAGAGACAGTAGAGAAGATATTTCTTGTTTCTTCCTTTCAGATCTATGAGAGGGGGGAAAAAAGCAAATGTTACATATCACAGCTTTATCTCTCAGGTGATGCTGTTCCTCTCCTCACCTGCCTCATCCACACCTGCACAGTGTCTTTTTCCTTTTTTTTAATTTTTAATTTTTTTTTATTTTATTTTTTTAGAGCTAGCTCTGCCATCTTGTCTTGTGCTATCTGCTATCTTTAGTCCACTCGTGGTTTAACTACAGCTTCTGCACAGCGAGCGGGAACACTTGGGGCCTCGGTGCTGTAGCTACATCTCTGCTGTAGTCATTAGTCTTGCTTTGATCCGGCGATGCAGTGCAGCACTCTGCAGCTCGCTCTGCCGAAACCAGGGCAAACGGGGAGAAGCGGGCGGGCGGGAAAGGATGGATGGATGGATGGAGCAGCACCAACGGAGGACACAGGCGGGCGGGAACACATGTAGGCCTGCTGCAGGTGGCCGCTGCTGTCACAATGTTGTTAGGGAGGAGTGAGCGCGTGTGTGTGTGTGTGTGTCTGTGTGTTGTTTGTCAGGGATGGGAGCATGCCCACAGGAGCACGGTTGAGCAGCCATACAGGCTTGCTCTGTGCTTACCAGCTTGTAATTAGGAGGCGAGCGCCATGGGACCTGCTGCTAATCCAGCAGGGCTGCCCTGGCACCGGACCACACCCCGTTATTAGGAGACCTTCAGCCTTTTTGCACTCATTAACTCCCTGCTCCATTATCAGCCTGCGAGGGTTTACCATCATCTCCCGAGAAGCCCTGCAGTAGCTTCAGTTGGAGATAGTCGGGGTTTGCGTCGTTTGGCTTGAAGTGCAGATTAAAATAATAGAGATGTATGTTCAGTTTCACTTGGAACCTTGTTTGTGCAGTGACGAGGACAAAAGAAGCAGACAGCAGTACTGCCCTCTAGGGGTGCTGGTGCAGAAGTGAGATGAAGTGTTAGTGCCTCAGTTTTCTCTCAGCTGTCAATGAGTTAGACGGAGAATGATTCATTACAACAAAACAGATCCAGTGGAGGCTGAAGTCAGATATGTTTCTGTATCACAGTTAAAACAACATGAGTGTCACAAACAAAGGCAGAAGCAAATACGGTCAGTAGAACAGACGACAGAAGGTCATGCAGTTACCCAGTTCAAGATGAATTCCCTGAGCTATGCAAGAATTAGATTACCATAATAAGACCCTGTTTGTTTTAGCAGTTTAGAGTATGATTCCACCCAAAAATCGAAATTTGGTCATTATCTCCTCACCCTCGTGCCGACGGAATATCATATGAATTTTCATAGTCCATAAATCATTTCAGGAGCTTCACTGCAATGTTCCCCTAGTAGAAGTAGATGAGGACTTGTTTTAAGATGTAATAAAACAACTGGAAATAACAGTTAATTGGCTAATACAGCTCAAAATCTCAGGAAGCAATCGCAAATTGATTTGAAAAGACGTTATTTACACCCTTTTTTAGAGCAGAAATCTTCACCGTAGCTGCTGGGCTAAACACGCTAGCAGGTACTACATCGAGGTGGGTGCATGTGCTTGACTCCAAGTTGAGGATGTAAATACTGTCAAATCAATTTGGGGCCTCGGGGCTTTCAGAGACTTGGATCGTGCCGGATGAGCTGTAAGGAGCCGTTTTATGTTTTGTTTTTTGGTTGATTTCTTTTTAAAAACTACCCCATCTACTTCAGTTGTTTTAGGAGAATGCTGTTACGCTGCTTTTGCTGTGAAGCTCCAGAAATGATTCATGGGCCTATGAAACCTCGCCTCTTCATCTCTACATCGACATGGGGGTGAGTAGATAACAGACAGAATTTAACATTTTTGGCTGAACTCATCCTTTCAGTATGACAGTCTAAATAATGTACATCCCTGATTTCCAAAAAGTTGGGACACTGTGTAAAACACTTCGCCCTTGCTTGTGTATGACTGAGACTTCTGATGATGCCCAGTCATGGTGCTACTAACACCTCTCACAAATAAACCTGTTTAACTTCCAGGTGTTTTTGGAGATTTCTGCATCTTTCCCCATCTTTTGTTGCCCCTGTCTCAAGTTGATGAGGTTAGATATTCCATATATTGTCTTATCTCTTTCTGTTTTATTCATGTTTTACACCGTAGCTCATCTCTTTTTTTGAATCGGGGTTGTATAGGAGTAAAAAGAACAACAGCTAGTATAATGAAACCATCCAATGAAAATACTACTTTATAACAAAAGAGTCAGGATAGAGTCACCTTAAACACTCTGCAGGTTTTTGTTGGTCTTATGAGTCATTAAGTCTCTTCTGCTTTTGAGATCAGTAAGAATAGGACACATGTCCACACCTCCTCCCTCCAGAGTCACACAGAGGATCAATACACTTATATTGTGTGATGGGTATGAGAACACACTAGCTAACACACATGCCGGCACACACACACACACATACCCTCCTCCACCCCTGTACGGGTGACAAATAGGCTGCGTTAAGGTCAGCCAAGCATGCATCCCATCTCACAGGGGACAGTGAACCTGTCAGAGAGCACACAGCACGACTGAAGAACAGATGCTCCGGAGCTCACGAGTGCGCACAAAACCAGGAGACGTGAAGTCGCACGACAGACCCGACCAGTACGGAAAATCCTCTTTTACAATAAACACAGCGAGGTCACGGGTTGATGGTCAGTGATGATCGGGCTCGCGGGGCTCGATAAGCTTCACTACCAGGTGTCAACAGTTCACGATGGCCCTCTGACCTGACCTGTGGAGGGACCAATCAGCACTGAGATCCATGCTCGCTGGTAGAAGTGGCTTTAATCTGAGTAATGGAGATGGGTTTGGTGATCCCGTGTCATCTGAGGCGACGACATATGGAGCTCAGAAGACAGAGAGTTCATGTTTAGGAGCCCTGAGGCTGTTAGAGGGTCATTGTGAATGAAGTTATGAATGAAAGGACCATAACAACAGAGACCCTGTGAGGTGAAGATGCAGGTGTTAATGTGAGCGGAGATATCAGTTATAGACTGTTAATGAGAACAAGTTATTCCCTCTAGCTTGTGCTTATCCTCCTCCAGCACTGCACTGGATTTACATTTATTCAGGATTACTTTCAGACATTTATGGGGAATGATTTGCTTTTTTGTGGAGAGTTGAGAGGATCAATACCATATCCGTATGTTTCATGGATGTATGGATAATGTTTTCTTTCACTGTACAAAAAATGAAGCCAAAATATCCTGCACATGGGCGCTGCACTCTCACACTGGTGATTCATTGTCATTTTCAAGGCCAGGGTCTTTTTGGGTGGTTGGGCATTGGAGATATTGACATCTCACCCATAAAACAACCCGACTGGCCACAACCCAATCGCCAAAATCGATGTTTACCAAATACAAAACCACAGATTAGCTAAAACTGAATGCTTCTTTATGTTGCAACTTTACGTTTGTTCAGGATTCAGTTCTCTGTTTCTCTCTGCTCACAGCGCTGTGGTGATGCTCTCGTTAGTGTTAGGAAAAACATCATAGTTCGGCTTAAAATACCTGTTTAGGTCGCCATGATCAGGGATGGAGATGGTCGGAATGACCACAGGCTTGTATCTAACCGCTGGATGTATCTGCAGGTTACAGAACGCTAACTTCTGACACTATAACCTGCCGACTGGTCTGGCAATCAGTTCAGCTGTCAGTCACGGCGTCATATCCTCTCTTTACAGCCAGGCATAATTAAATGAGGAACCAAACTTCTCTGAAAAATGAACAGAAACATTCATGTAAATCAGCATAAGGAAAATAAGGAAAAGGAACATTTATTTGATGTGTATTTTGAATTTTTCGTCATGTCATTGGTCTCAATGGTAGTCAGGAGAGATGGTTAGCTTAGCTTAGCAACTGAACAAAGACTAGCTGGCTGGAGTGCCTGATGGTTGCTGGCAAGATGAGGCAGACTATCACATTTTTGTGTGGATTAAACCAACAGGGTATAACTTGAGATTATATGATACATTTTAATGCTAAATTTAGATAATGAGCTAATGGCTCCAGATGTATTTCCCAAAATATGTTTATTTCTTTAACATTTATAACTCCAGACATGATTTTTTTTTTGTTATTAGAAAGTGTCGAAATTGAAAGTCTGGATAAATGGATTGCCATTTTTTAGAGCTGTTTTATTACCGGAATATAAAGTATAAATGCCAGCCAGAGGGATTTATCACACAGCAACCCGTAAGTTATCATTCGGCATTCATTAATGTAATAAAGCCACACTAAAGCCACAAATACATCATTTCAGGCTAATTTTTCCTAAAAATCTGTGTAGTCACAGCGACTTTAACATTTGTTATCGGCCGAGTATGCAGCACCTCAGATGGCATAAAACACCACACACCATGAACATGAAATATTGATAAATGAAGGGAAGTCAGTGGATGTTTATGAAGGCTGAGAAGAGAAGTGAAAGCTCCTAAAAGCATTTTGTCAGGCCCTAAACTCTCCATCGTATTTGAAAAGACTGATTTGAATGTGGTCGCCAAAGGACACGTGGTGATGACGGATTAAAACAAGTGTTAAAATAGGTCAAAATGAGTTGGGTAAATCTTTGATCAGGATCATTTCTCCTCATTCACTTGACTTAAGGTGGAAACTGCATCCTTGCTGCCGGCTACAGCTGGTGGATGAGGCCTCTTCCAACATCCCAACCACTGAAAGAATGTCAGAGGCTTTAAATATCCCGTACAAGTTAATATTTTATCAACATCTCAGTCCCGGGGCCTCTCCCATTTTACATCCCACTTCCAGCTCTGAGATTGTGTGCAGAGCAGGAGCAGGAAATCTGTAAAGCCCCTAACTGCAGCGCATTTAGTTTAGACCAACCAGCAGCTTTTTACCTTCCCTCCACCTTCTCCTCGCTCACGTATGCTATCTGTGTTGAAACTAATTCGACTTCGTCCTGCTTATCAGTTCAGTGATGCATGATCCCTTATAGAAGACGTCGGCGCTTATCACGACAGATATGAAACAATGTGAAATTGTTTCATCACAACGATTGGGACAAGGAGTAATTATTGGGAGGAAAATGAAATCTTGATTAAACGAGGACATTCAAATGTGCTTCATAAGCAGTCCAGTGTGGAGTGACAAACAGAGAATCAGCTCCTGTGTGTTTGTGTGTGTGCCTGTATGTGTGTAGGGGGTAAACG
Organism: Acanthopagrus latus; assembly: GCF_904848185.1. NCBI lineage: Eukaryota > Metazoa > Chordata > Actinopteri > Spariformes > Sparidae > Acanthopagrus > Acanthopagrus latus. Next base: position 8,787,994 of record NC_051044.1, on the reverse strand, counting down.
CGTCCCAGTGCACTCACGGAGCTTATTCATTATGTATGCAATGATCTCTTGATGAAGAGAAGGCCGTCTTGCCTCAAACAAAGCACCGTCATCGCCGTGCAGATGACGCTGCTTCTGTTCCTCTGCCCAAATATACCACAAAGAAAGAGGACGAGACAAGCCGTGTGTGTGTGTGTGTGTGTGTGTGTTGGTTTAGAGGGAATTCTACATCAGCTGCCCTAGAAATCCTCACACCTTCAGGGACAACTATGGTTAATTACAACATGGGTCCTTTTATATCCTGGTGTCGACCATCAGTCATCACAAGGATGTTGTTATTAGTTACAGCATCGGTGTACTCGCTCTCTTGGGTTTTGGGAACGTCGCAACAAGAGAAAACTGAATCTGAATGGCAAAACTATCCACAAAAAGCCATCCATTCATTTAAAGGCCAATTCATTGGTTAGCGTCCCAGAGCGTGGCGCCATGTACAGAGGCTGTGTCTTCTCCACAGTGGCCTGAGATTCAAATCCAAACTGTGGCCCTTTGCTGCATGTCATCCCTCACTCTCTCTCCTGTTGGTAAGGAATTTTGGTTGCAGCCAGTAGCCTAGTTTTGGCTAAAGCTAGTAAAAACAATAATGTCGAAAAGCCCAGTTTCCTCCAACAACTTTTCTGGCTGGCTTCTAATTACTTGAAGATGGCAAAGGGGTGTAACTCTCCATTTATGAGCTCAGCAGTGGCTGCAGGTGTGCAAATGTCAGCTGCTGCAGGGGTGAGGCACTCAAACATGATGCACTCAGCTTTTTTTGTTTCCCTGTCTGACCGTGATTTGACGCAGGTGTGATGTCTCACTCTTTCTTTTTCTCTCTATAACATCACTCTAAAGACCAAAATACCAAAATTTGGCACTAATTGATTTCTCATGAATCAGTACTTAGTACTAAATTAACTCGGCTGGGTCCCCTAAAAGTACCTAGTTTGGTACCTAACCCTACTTTACTACTAAGACATGTTCCGTCTAAAATTACCTCCTGTTTCAGCTTTGTTTTTGGTTTCAGCTCCTGAGGGAAATATCTGAATGCTCAACTATGTTCCCCAGCTACCTCGTCTGAGCTGCCTCTTGCAGCTGAAAACAAGGTTGGTGAGCCTGAACTGGGGGTAACACTTTTTCTGATTTGTTGATAAAATGAACTAATAAAAATGTGCTACTTTGGCTCTGATGCAGCATCTTATCGCACAAAGTCCCCAACAACAACAGTGTTTCATTGTTAACATGTCACAACCCTAACCCTAACACTCAAATAATCTGAATCTGCAAACTGAATAAATGTATCAAATAAATGTAGTGGAGAGGACGTATAAAGTTGCAGAAAACGGAAATATTCTAGTAAAGCACCTCAAAATTGCACTTAAGAAACAGTACTTTTACTAATATTTTTCTTTATTTCATCACTGGTGGTTGGGAAGACTTTCCTTTTAACTGCAAGATAATATCTGTCCCAAAAATTGTTTTTCAGTCTCTTTGATTTCCAATAATCAGTATTGGTATCGGCCCTGAAAAAGCCATGGCGGTCAACCCTCCTTTATGACTAGGGCTGTAAAACCAAAACAATTAGCTGAAAGAAACTAAAACGCTCCACCGTGACCCACTTCTTTCACCTCAGACTCACTCGAATGCAGCTTTAACTGTTATTTAGCTCAGTATTTTCTGCCCTAAATGAAATAACGATAAAACAGTGAATGCCTGTGTTATCGTGTAAGAGACTGGAGCCAGTTGCCGCTGACATAATGGGGTTCCTGGGTGGAGCATTCTTGTCAGGTGCAAGCAGTGGGGAGGAGAGATAGTGAAGGAGGTTTTAGCAGCTTGCCTTCATTTATTATTCATGTTTGATCAAAGAGAGTGATGCAGTAGAAACCTCTCAGTGGTGAACAATGTTCTAATACAGGGGAAGAAATTTGTTATATCATGTATGTTGCGACAAGCATACTTCTACAAAGTGCTCACGCAGGAAGGGTGGAGTATTATTTCCAAAGCGGCGTGTTGTTGAGCGATCAATGCAGGCATGCAGAGAGAATACCTCCATGTATCAATGAACTACATTAACCCATTTGTAGACCCCCTGCGAACGTGTGTGAAAAAAAAAAAAAACAGAGCGATGACAATCTGAAAGATTTATAGCTGCTCCATTTTGCCCAAGCAGTGACCCATGCAGCCACACCATGGCAACAATGGCCGACAGTGTTCCACTGGATAAGAAGATACCTGGTGTTGAGACTTGAATACCTGTCCGTCTGTCCCCAGTAACACGGCAGTGACCAGCGCTTTTCAGCACCTTTGGGACACACATGCCTGGGTATCTGATTCCTGCACATACCAATACACGGAGGCTATACGACGCAACCAGAAACCTCACGAGGATTCAACACAAGGGTTTGGTGCAGAAATATTTTATAAGCCAAGAAGAAATGTTGTTCCAGGGGAGTGTATTAGCAGAACTGTGTGGGTTTTAAGAGCTGCACTCTGGTGATAAGACATACAATGGCCTCAAATGAAAAGGAATGTGAGAGATGGAAGCTGAATGTTGATTATTTTCAAACCATTTATTTGTTTAGTTTGTTTTCAAATGGATATTGGCTTGTCAAATACCACTTATCACCAGTCTTGCAATGCCCTGTAAGCTACTTTTGAAAATAATGCTCCCATGCATGAGTGCAATCAACTATTAGGTGTAGACAGAACAATGCCCTGCTGGAAAAAACAGCATAGACCAGCACCAAAAAAACAAAAAAATGCTGTTTTTTTTCCAGCAGGATGGTCACTTATCAAAGTAAAAATAACATTCTGCAGACTTGCTCTCGGCTCTGTGAAGCTTCATTTTCTGTAGTGACAGTGATGTTGCAATATTTAAGAACTGACCATCTCGCAGGTCATGCTGCAAACGAATATGGCTGCAGCGTATCACCAGCGTAGCTGCTAACTGAAGCCGCTCTTAGCTAATCAGCTCAGTTTGTTGTTCAGCTAGTGGAAGTGCACCACCAGCTAAGAAGCTTAAGTTGTACACAATACACAGATGTCTTTGACACAGCATCAAAATGATTTTGTTATTCTGTTGATAATTTTAGATATTTTTTTTTACATTTTTTTACATTTCTTAAATTAATACTCCTAAATGTTGCACCTGTAAATGCTAATGTTAGCATGCTACCATCCTGGAAATGACAATGCTAGCATGCTGATGTTTAGCAGGTATACTATTTACCATGTGAACATCTTAGTTTGGCATGTTACCATGCTGATATTTGCTTGTTAGCACTTCAAAATTGTTTTGCAGGTACTGCAGATTTGACGAATTGTCAGATGATCTCGAAGTTTGGCAATACAGTCGTCATGGATGAGAGGACACGCCATAGTAGCAACTTGTCAATCACAAGGTATCCACAACCTAAAGAAAACCTGCTTTATCATCGTTTTTACTCTAAACAGGACAATAGTTTATAAAACAAACATCATGCCGTGTTGAAGACTTGAAACTAATGTGTGAGACCATGAACTCGTAAGAAAACAGTTTACTGGGGTTATAAATCAAGCTGAAAGTTGCAGGGTCAGTTTCTCATGAGCTTGCATACAGTTGGACTTCTTTTTTGAAACCAGTTGAGGCGCCTCCTGCTGACCATTAGAAAGAATGCCAGTTAAAGGCACTTCTTCATTGGCTTCACTTTTCAAGCCCATTGCTCCATCCATATTTTTAACGTGGGTGGAGCAGATGGGTGCAGCATGATTGAAGAGAAAAAACATGTTCTCATGTCTCTTGTCATTTTGGTCATCATCTTGTGACCTCTCAAAATGGAGATGCTCCTTCCATATTTTATACAGTTGGCAAGGAGAACATGAGTTTGTGTACCAAACTGTGTGCCAATCCATACAATAGATGATGAGATGTTTGACTGTCTGTGTGAAAACGTTTTGAAATCACTTTAATCCATTTTGAGATTTAATCTGGAGCTAAGTGAATTTCAGTCTGCGTTCACGGTGGCGGACTGACCAACAGACAGACATCGCCATCCTCACATACAAACAACAAACTTTGTCTGTGTCTTTGTGACACTACAACCCAAGAACATGTCTGTCACTGTTGTTTCTTCTTTTTCAACCCCCGCTGACTCTCAACAAAGACTAAATGGAGAACAGAGAGGGCAGAGAGGTGAACACACACCTGGCGTGTGACCAGCGAATCCTACGCACGAGTGTGAAATATGATAGAGAGCCAAGCAAGAGCACCTGGCAGGCAGACAGACGGGTTCAGGACTTTACTAGCAATGAGAAAAATGAGACCCATGCTGCACAAGGAGGACTTCACTTTAGTTTCTGGCAAGTAAAGTGACATCTACTGACCTCGTGTGAAGGTCTTGCAGATTTTGCTCTCCCTGAAAAAATACTTGCGTTCCCGACTGTAAACACTGGCATAAATACGATGTGAACGGGAAGCACTGTGGGGATTTATTTGACTTGCGTCTTATCCAGACTGACTGAATCGATTGAGTTGCTGAAAAAAATCTGTCTTGTTTATGGGGTATTTAATTGTAACTGCCCAGCCTTCTGTCAAAACCTCAGAGATTTACACCAGCTCCTTAAGACCCTGCCTTAATCTGAGAGGATGTGTGAGTGAGTCAGGATGAGTTTTCTTTTTCACCGCTGGATACCAAGGTAAATTAATTTAATGCTTGTTCTTTTTAAAAACTAATATGTGTGATATATTTTTTCTAAAAAGCGATGTTTAAAAGAGTAACCATGGTGAGGGTTAAGAAACTGCCTGATTTTTAGGCAGTTTCTAAATAGATGCTATTAAATTCAAGCAGTAAAACCAATAAATAGTGATTCTTTGATTCTTCTTATAGTCAGAGGTTAAAGTATTGCTGAAGGTATTTAATTTACAGAAATATGATGCTTAAAGTTGCATCACGTAAGCTATAGCAGTCTTTTATTTTTGTCCAATCTGATGAATCTCACTGATAATTTCTCACTGTAATAATGTTTTGTTCACTCCAGCAGGCCATATGGGAACATGAGGAGGAGGCCCGGTGTAACTCAGGAGGCTTTGGACGAGCTCGGATCGCCTGCAGCCATGGAACCTCCCCGTCCAACGGTGAGCAATGTTTGTTGTCAAAATAGTGGGTGGTGTGTGGCATTCATCCTCCCTGTATGATCGCTGGAGGGAAAATGATCCCTCCTCGCTGCGTGCGCTCGTGCTTTGAAGGAATTTACAGTGTGGGATGAATTCACAGTACGCATGGGCTGCTGCTGAAGGATGTTTTTTGTGCTCCAAGGGAAAAAGAAAGTGTAATTTAATCAGTGAGTTTAAACCACGGAGGATTGCCGTGTTAAATGTTGTGGCTGCGGCGTGATTGGTTTGTTGTGAAACACACTCACCCCCCCCCCCTCCATGCCGCCGTGTCGGGTCCAAGGAGTCATCCAAGATTAGCACGTGTCTTTTGATTAGTGAGGCTGGAAACAATCCAGACATTTCAATTAAGTCCGTAGTATTTAGTCTGCTCATCTACGAGGGTGATTCTCCGGGCTGATCTTCTGTGTTGCATAATCTCCTTAGTGGAGTAACAGTCGTCAGCTGCAAATCCTCAGTCCAACACAATGAAGGGAAGAGTGAAATCACAGAGGACAGAAAACTGTTTTTATTAACCATTATTCCTTCAAGAATTTACTGATGGACAAGCTTAAAGTCTTACTATACTCTTAAGTGTGTTTAGTTTATTATTCGTCTATTCTTCGTTGCGTTTGACCTTCACGGTGCAGAATGATGTGTGTGCAGAGTTTGACACTCTGTTTTTACTCTCATCCTGAAGACGAGGGGGACGTTTCTTTGTGCTCACTTTGAATCTCGTGAACTTCCCACCAGTGTGATGTGAGGGGCACTGTAGTGGAGATGTTCAGATTCTGGATTTTTCTGACTCCATAGACCATCAAGCTACCAGGGGGTCTCTGATTTTATTCCATTTTTCAAAACTTAACGCAGTCTCCAGAATATATATTGGTAATGTACGTTTCGGCAAACCTCAGATATGTTAAAACTTTACATTTTACCAAAGTGGTGTCCAGTGGTGTCACTGTTGCAAATGTTGAGAGGTAGTCTTGAACTGCGATGCTTTTTTCTGCCTTATTGCCTGTAACTCCTCCATCATCCCCTTCACCTCCTGATATTACAGTCAAGTCATCAACTTGTAATGTGAATATGATATGACACTAGAAATGTCAACATTTAATCTAACTTGAATGTATCACCTTTTTCCAGAAACATTAACTGCGAACATTAAACTGCCAAACCAAATAATAAGCTCCAAAAGAACTGAATGATAGTGATCAAATATTTCAATCATATTTATTCTTATACACTCTTATATTCCCTCTTATGAACTCATCTAGATATCAAATGAACCGTTAAGGGATCCCAAACATGTGACTGAGAAAACACTGATCACTGAGCCACTCACCCTGAATCCATAAGAGCCTGAGGCACTCTGCCATTTAACATTACCCAACATTGTTGTTTAAGCTGTGTGGGGGTTTTATATACTATGGCTGCTGTGCCCTTGTGTGCTCATGACCCAACCTTGTATGGTATTTGCGGTGAGGAGAAGCCCTGCCACAATATATAGGATTACTAGACTGGAATAACCAGCTGCCTTTACAACAGATATACGATTACCAGGCTGGAATATCTAATCCGAGCTCCCTGACATGCACTTTGAAATCCTGTCACCCTTAATGGATGAGCATATGGGCTAATCAGGTAGAATTACATAGATCATGTGCACAAGATGAGATTTTGTTACGTGTGACTGTCATTTCCGAAAGAGTGTAGCGTCCAAATAAAATCAGAGACCACAGGACAATGAAACTGAAAGCAAAAGTCAGTCAGACAGACCGTCATACTGTTAAAGGGGCTGCAACAAAAGATTACTTTCATTATCGATTTATCTGTTGATTATTTTCTAGATCAGTGAAAAAAAGTCCAAGTTGTTGTCTTTTTTCAATCCAGAACCCAAAGATATTCAGTTTTATATGATAAAATATACAGAGAAAAAGGAGGAAAAACATTTGAGAGGCTAAAAACATCATTTTACGATAATTCTGTGTTTAAAACTACTGTAAATATTAATCAATTGATGAAAAGTTTATATATTTTCTATCAATCAACAAATTGCTGTAGCAAAGTTTGGATCTAATATGTACGTTCATCAGGCATCATCAAATAAGAAGCAGAACAAGTGATATATATGGACTCAAGTACATTTATCACTCAGGAGGTTGTAATCTGCATGACTGAGAGTTAATCTACTCTCAGACTGGACCAATCAGAGCAGCCTAATTATGATTGACTGTAAATTAAGACGACTAATTTGGAAAGTGTGTGAAATCCATTTTGTTATACCATAACGCCTGACCTGACCAGATGAGGAACATGCGGTCAATGTACCTTCACCGAGGACAGTTTCACGTGAAGAAGTCTGTTTGTGATGAAGCAGCTTTAATCTCTGTTTTCAAACAAAGAGTAATGTGAGAGGCGTTGCCGATAGTGATGAATCCACAGGAAATCCTCGCCTGAACCTTCAGATCCGCTCGCTTTACAGAGCTTAAAACTGAGTTTCAGTTCATTTGTTTGTTGTCAGGGATGAAGCTCTGCACTCTCCCACTGGACATAAACTCAGCATCGAAGCAGACAGACTCAGTTAGTGATTAGCTGGCGAATGTGGTAGAGACCAAAAACGGAGCTAAAAGAAAAGTAAATACTGGACTCACAGATGTTGATATGCAACAGATGTTTATAATACTTTGTAAATGGTTAATAAATCCGACATATTTCATCAACGAATATGATAAAGTTGTAATTGATGATCAGAAACCTTTTCTGCTGCTTTTTAACAATGGAATAACTATCAGCTTAAGTGTAATTGTCTATTAATGTATTATTTGTTGCTGATGGTTATTGTAAAGTGTTACCTGCTGAACAACATGTACACTTCCTCCCTTCAGAGCTGAAGTTGGACTTTATTTTCCCTGAACAGACGTTGCTATTCCTGTCAGGCGTCCATGGCTCAAAGTCGAGCTCTATAAAGGTGTGCAGGAGGTGTTTATACCGCTGCAGCGTCAGTATAGTTCGCGCACAAGCATGCTGATGGAGGAACTGCTTTGTCAACACAGTCTGTTAACGGGTAAGGTGACAGTGTCATCCGGGGGGAGGGCTGGATGCAGGGAGGGAGGGAGAGAGGGAGGAGGGACAGATGATGGATCGCAGGCTGAGTAGAAGGACAGAGGGAGGGACGCTATCCCTCTGGTACGCTGTCAGTACTCCTGAGAGGAGTGACACTGCAGTAGCTGCAGTCCATCTCACCCATTTACCTCCCCTCTCCCACTTTTACTGACACAAATCGTTTTGCAGGGGGACGGATCGATTATTTACCCTCTCAGTCTGTCCCCTCCCCCTTCACTGTCCATCCTCCTGTCCATCACAGATTCTATTACGAGGTGTTTAAGTGACAGGTCATGTTCAGGACATGAAAGAGAAAGATCCCTGTATTATATATGGAGCGTGTTGAGTCAGCTGAGCGATGATCCCTGCATCCATCTGGTCTGTGTTTATGAACCAACCTGAGTGCGTATCTCAGGTAAAAAAGAAAAAACAGACCTGTGAAGATCCTCTCCACTGATGCACATGTACGTGATGTTCCCGTGGGGACACATAAGGAGATTCCCAGAGGTGACTGTGCGTGATGATGTATAGCAAAGTGCAGGCTGTGAAGTCTGAAAACAGTTTTCTGTGACCTTGAAGCCATGTGCCTGCAGTGGTGCTGCTCGCGCCGCAATGTTACAGAGGACCAGCAGACAGCCGAACTCCAAGGCTGCAGCAGGGCGAGAGTGAGAGATGAGGGAATGAAGTCCGTCTTCAGGCAACTGGTTCCCTGTCAGGTAACACAATATTCCACCTATGATGCCAAATTGGCCGCCCTTCTGAGGAAGTCGAAGATTAACTGTGATTAAAGTTTTGTTTTTTTTTTTGCTCCTCGGGAGAATTCAGCAGAGTTAAAACTAAAAAAAAAAAAGACACTGAAGCCTTTTTTTTTTGTAACGTTTTAATTAAGTCAGGCACAAGTCTTCAACAGAGCTGCTTTATTAATGTGACAGACCCAGAAGTGACATGAAAACACACAACCACATCTGCAGGACAGTTTTTCCTCTCAACCCTCTCACAAATCTATACTTAACACCTCCAGAGTGAATGTGTGCCTTGAATAGCATTCATCGATACAACTGATTCTGGTGTACCTGTGTTTTATGGATTTGCATTAGCACCGAAACACGGTGGAGAGGACAAACGTTTGATGGAGACTGGTGGGAAACCTTTGTGACAGTTTTAAAAGTCAATAAGGTTTCTCTCCGCGTCAGCCTGTGTTGTAGAGATGTAAACAAGAGCGAGCTGAAGCCCCCGGGCAGATGTGCGCTGCTGCAGGTATTGAGAGCTATGATAAGTCCTGTAACAGGGGAAGAATAGAGTATAATCCCCAAGGTGAGGGTGGATTGGATGATCCCGCGTGTGGCTGCTTACTCTGCAGGAAAGAGGGGAGTAAGAGTGGGTCCCTACTCTCCCTTTCGCCACATCAAACAGCGATTGGCTCCTGCAGAGTAAATCTTCCTATCAGAGGAGCCACCTATACCGTCCTCACTCATCCCACTGACGGAGGAGGGAGCAGGGAGAACAAAGCCAGGTGACCCCCACATTCAAAATACAGCGAGTTTGTGTTTGCCAGTGTTTGTGTGTATGTGTGTATGTGTGCGTGCGTGTGTACGTCTGCATGCGCATGTGGGTACCTCTGACATCTCTGGTTTCTCATAGGGTGTTAAATTACCCAATGGGAGCTTTAATAGAGCTAGAGACACTCTTGATTGTGAGTCTGGATGAGGGAGAGATTGAAGGGAGGAAGAGGGGAGCACAGCGGAGCTGCCAAGCAGAGTAGAGAGGGCACAAGAACTTCTGCAGAGCCGGGGACAATGGGTGAGTGGTGCGGACATCTGCACACAGCTGGATTTAAACTGCACACTTAATTAGACATGTATTTTCATGCATTTGTGTGAGATTTGTTATGAATTTGTTGTGTCTTTTAATGCTTGCACAGTGTGAGAACAGGCTAAGTTAGTTCAGTGGGACATTTTCGCAATTCAGCAGCAAGGAGTTGATTTTAGAAATGTTTTTTTTTTTTTTTTTCACGATGCAAAGATGCGGCTCTAACAGCACTTTTCTGCCTTCTGCATCCTCAACTGTCCTTTCTCCTGGACTCACTAACCCCTCTTTGCTGACACGGCACAATCAATACATTTTATTTTTTGCATGAGCCCTATCATGATGTCCTTACATAAGACGATTCAATCCTATATCCTGTTCCATTACGTTATCTGCTACGATGCAAGTGGAAATAGAATCAGATGAGTCGCTCTGAGTACGCAGGGCCCCTCGGTGTCAAGTGGACATAGAGGTTGCAGCTTAAACTGTGTGTCCGGATTTGGTTACCTGTCCGAACCGGACAAATCTAATAATAAACAGCTACGGAAAGATAAAGTAAACGTGATGCTGATAGACTACCTCAACCAAGACTGAGATGATTAAGTGAGACAGTGGTTGGAGAGAGGGAGATTTAAATGGTTTCTTTGATGTGTTTCAGTCAGAAGTGAAGACTCAGAGTTTTTTTTTTTCCATGAGGAAATTAAACATGTTTGGCTCTGTGGCACATGATCAGCAATATTACCATCCATACCCTGTGTAAGCACCTTCGCAGCCGATCTTGCACAGTCTGTGTTTTCGTTCGGTTTGTGGGAGTGAATTGGGGGAGAAAAAAAATAACCGTACAAGCAGAGTATCAGATGGCAACTTCTCTGCTGATGTAAACAGGAGCTGACAGAAAAACCTCTTTACCAACAAAACTGTATTGCACTATTTAACAAAATGTAACACAACTTTGCTTTTTTTTTCCTTTTACCCCTCCTCTTTTACAGATTATACAGAGGACTGACTCCAAAAGAGGCATACAGCTGCCTGAATGATAGTCAGGAGGAGGGAGGCCCTGCCAGGATCTTCAGCGTGGCACTGTTCGTGGTGTCCCCTCTGCCTCCTGCACTCGAACCAGGCTGACAGGCGGAGCTGTGGATAGGGACAACGCAGGGGATGGAGGTGCCACTTGTTAATTTTGAAAACATGGATGATGTGGGCATCAACCTGGGAGACCCGAATGACTCCGGGTACCCGACCTCGCCCACCTCAGAGGCCCCCGATCAGAATCTCTTCCCCCTGCAGTCGCCACATAGACGACGCGGACATTCGTCCGGTCAGGAGGGGTTGTCGCCGTCCACTCCTCCGACACTGACCACTAAAGCGAACTCCAGCAGCGCCAGTTTGATCTCTAACCTGAAGCTCCTGATCAACAGCGAGTCTCCCACTGACAGCGTCTTCAGTAAGATGGCGAAGGATTGCTACGAGAATGAAGATTTGTTTGAGAGGCACTGCATGGAAGAAAAAGACGAGAAAGTTGTCATCAATATTTCGGGCCTGATGTTCGAGACCCAGCTCAGCACCCTGAATAAGTTCCCCGAGACGCTGCTCGGCGACCCCATGAAGAGGATAAGCTACTTCGACCCGATGAAAAACGAGTACTTTTTTGACAGGAACCGGCCGTCGTTTGATGGTATTCTGTACTACTATCAGTCAGGAGGGAGAATCCGCAGACCGGCCAACGTTCCCTTAGATGTGTTCGCGAATGAAATAGTTTTCTACGAGTTGGGTCACGAGGCGATGGAGCAGTTCCGCGAAGACGAAGGGTTTATCAAAGAGCCAGAGGTCCTTTTGCCCACCAACGAACTCCAGCGACAGTTCTGGCTCCTGTTTGAATACCCAGAAAGCTCCAGTGCGGCCAAATCTGTAGCTCTGGTTTCTGTGTTTGTCATCGTCATTTCCATTTTCATCTTCTGCCTGGAGACTCTGCCAGAGTTCAGGGAGGACAATGACTTTACCCCGGCTTTGACCCAGATGATCAATGGGACACAAGATGCTACTCATCCCGCCGCCAAAGACATGATGGCGTATTTCACAGACCCCTTTTTCATTGTGGAGACTATTTGCATCATTTGGTTCTGCTTTGAAGTCGGCGTCCGTTTCGTGGTGTGCCCCAGCAAGCGCGATTTCTTCAACAACATCATGAACACCATTGACATAGTCTCTATAATTCCATACTTTGTAACCCTGGGAACAGAGCTGGCTACGACCCCTGACGATGACATGAACTCTGGTCAGAACATGTCCCTGGCAATCCTAAGAATCATCCGCCTGGTGAGAGTTTTCAGAATTTTTAAGCTCTCCCGACACTCGAAAGGGCTTCAGATCTTGGGGCAGACCTTGAAAGCCAGCATGAGGGAACTTGGGCTGCTCATCTTCTTCCTTTTTATAGGAGTCATCCTATTCTCAAGTGCCATCTACTTTGCAGAAGTGGATGAGCCCCAGACACAGTTTGTTAGCATCCCCGACGGCTTCTGGTGGGCCGTGGTGACGATGACCACCGTGGGATACGGAGACATGTGCCCCATCACGATGGGAGGCAAAATGGTCGGCACCCTCTGTGCCATTGCTGGTGTCCTGACCATCGCCTTGCCCGTGCCGGTCATCGTCTCCAACTTTAACTATTTCTACCACCGTGAGACCGAGCAGGAGGAGAAACAGATCATGGACGCGGCGGCAGAGGCTGCGCAGAAAATGTCGGCTGCGAACAAGTACGGAAGCACGCCGTCGCTCAACAAAAGTAACGGCACCTGGCAGAACGAGAAGAACGGCATGCACTGATAGGGGAACCACGCATTTATATCAAGGGCATGAAAAACACACGGACAAACACGACATATCCAGTAGTGAGATGAACTCATCTTTCTAGCTATTTTGTACTGTGCACACTGTTCCAGTATTAATAGGCACTGTGTGGTGAGACAGCCTTTAAACTGTCTGTCTGTCCGTCCGTCCATCTGTCTGTCTGCTTGTGGATGTGTCAAAGTGCAATTAACACAACTCAGCAACTATGTCAGTTGAGCTTTATGAGAGGAGCTGAAGGGTATAATAATCACCTTTTCATCCAGTGCAATATGAAGAAAAAAGTAATGCGATGGCTCATTTGTACCATAGACGTTTCTTCAGGTAGATTGTAGGAAACTGTACGAGTGACAGGAAGAGTAAATTTGACCTTCAGGTCTGTGTAACGATAAGTTTATCCCGCAGAAGAAATCACAAACGGTTTTGATAATCATTTAAACTGGAAGTATGCTCCCGAGCTAGTATTACATCTCAGTTCCATGTCGGTCTCCACTTTGCCATTCTCAGCAAAAATCCAGACAGAACTTGGCACGAGTCTCAAGGTCAGGCAGAGTGAGTCCAGTGTAAGGCAAGAGGACATCGGCGCACACATTGTCCCATCAGCAGATCTATAGTTGCGAACGCTCAGCAGCCCACAGCGCTTCTCCATATGACACAGCGTAACCATATCTGTGTGATAAATAGCTGGCAGGGTTAGTAGCCTGCGATTAGTCTCGTAGATAGGCTGCAAAGTATAAGTCGAGCCCTGAGACTGCTTCGGCTGTATTATAGCACATGCAGCGGTAGCATGCAGCAGTTCCAGTGTTGAAAATCACATCATTTTTTTTATCTACATGGTGTTCATTTTTACCATTTGGCATTTTATACCAGGTTACACAGGTTTATCTGTACAAGCAGTCACCTTCTAACTTGTTATTATAATATGAATTTACCCTTTAAAACCCATATCAATTCATTGCACTCAGTGTTTTCTTTTTCCCACATATCATGTAGGCACTTTTGGAGCTTTACCTCATCGATAACGCTCTGTATTGAAGTCCTTGTTATAAGTGTTAGTTAACAGGTAATAAGGTCCTTAAAACCATGTTTACACCAACGTTAGTGTGCATATGCAGGTTTTATAAACCTGCATATGCATATGTTGGGTGTTTTTATCACAGCCGACCGGATCTAGAGCCGATAAACATCCGTGACATTTGACGGATGAGTCAATGCCGAATGTACACATTCAAATATGAGACAAAAGCTAGATGTTAGCAGGCTTTCTTGGGCTCTTTTTGTTGCAAAATTAAGATCAATACATTCCCTATCATGCATTTATTAGCAGCTAACTATGTATTTATTTTTTGTCAACTATGCTATGCAGGACTTAAGTGAGGACACAGTCTTAACTGATTAAAAGAGAGGTTCACAGGTCACTAGGAGAGAGCATGCCTGAAAACTCCTCCAGCCTGGAGCCCTTGTTGCATGTCTCATAATCTTTAAATGCTAGTAGGTGAAAAATGAAGAAACTAATAAAGCATTGTTCTCACTGTCAATCCAGTAACTGCAGAAAAGCATAGTTAACTGTTAAAAAAAGCACAATAAATATAGAGTACAAACTAAGAAACAAACACAAACATATTGAAGGTTTAACGTTTAAATCAGACATTAAATAAACTAAATAATGTCTCTTAATAGTATTATAAGAAACTCATAAGGCTTTTGTAAAAATTCTTAAGAATCAATAAACTGTTCCCATGTTTCAAGTGCTTAGAAATGGCTTATAATCTAAAAAGAACATGTTTATTATGCAGTTACTAACGCTTATATGCCTTACTAATGTTAATATGCGTCTTATAAGGTATTATAAGCTCATTATTACCTGTAAACTAACAGTTATAACAAGGACGTTAATATAAAGCTTTAACTAAATGGGAGACTAAATTTACATTTGTCATCAGACTTCAGAGATTCGAGGAGACACTTGTGTATTCGAACATTTCTCCATTTACCTTCATTCTCTCATTTGTATTGCATGGCATAGTGTGCCGAAATGAGGTTTAACTCTTACTATCAGTAACTAAGGGTTTGACATATTTACTGCAGCTAAATATATTCTAGCATTTTTAATCATGTAGCGATGATCATTATATTCCTTGTGATGGGGAAAGCCAATACTTTGACCGGAATTTTTCGAAATGGCGACATTTGTGTCTCATCAGGTAAAAAACACGTGAATCTGAACTATATTATGCATGCCACATTCCAGTCTTGAAAATGTACTGTATGTGAGTTTATTATACATATAAATACGGCTTGTATAGAAACATGGCAGTGGGTGTAGTTGCAACACAATCAATGCCTTTATAATAATCCTACAATATGCAATAATGACGAGGCGCGGGCAGAAAACAAATGTGTTTCACCCGCCGAGAGAGCAATACCTGTAAAAATGAAATGCAATAAGGTGACGCCAGTTAGTCACGTTGGTACTCAGCACTTTACTATGTTATGAAGCACTAAATATGTGAGGACTGTTACTGTATGTGTCAACATTGTACAGTATACAATGTCATTATTTGTTTTATTTATCCTGTAAAGAGTGCCTTTCATTAAACGTGTATCTGAACTGTGCACAGTTTCCCTCTGGTGATTGCTCCCATGACGTTGAGCAGATGAACTTCTTAGTTTAACGATAATAGTGATGAATAGAGGTGTAAGTGTGGGTGCGCGGCCGCAGGGCTGATACTCATTATCGCCTCGTGTCAGCTGTTATTAACGCCTGCTCGCGGCTGCTTCTCTGCGCTGATGTCACGATGGCATCCCTCTCTCCCTGCCTCTGTCTCTCTCTCAGCTCTCTATTCAAAGAAAAGTCCTGTCTGAGAACGTGTCACATCACAGGAAGGAGGAAGAGAGTCGCATTGGTTGTTTGTTTTTTAAAAATATACATCTGGTGTCGTGGTGTGGATGGCAGACTGCAGAAGCAGACGTCTCTCACTGTGTGTTCTGCCGTCTAATTAGGAGATGAGTCGGATACAGTCCCGCTAATAATAGAAGTCATGCAGGAGCGCAGCAGATCAAAAAGTGACATACTGAGGAGTTTTTGTGTTGTTGTCTCGGATATAAAGGGAAAAAAAAAGGAGGAATTGAAATATAATTGGCACCACATTGTGAAAATACCAATGATGGAATGTAACTAAGTGCATTTACTCAACTACTGTACAAGTACAATTTTGAGGTACTTGTACTTTACTGCTACTTTATACTTCCACTCCATCGACTCTGAGTTACTGGTAAACTCCTATTTAAAAACATTGATTCCAATTATCAGAAAAATGTTTGATAACAGATTTGCTTTACAGCCAGGTGGATTTTCAGTCAGCGAATATAATACAGTATATGTATAGATGTGTGTGTGTGTGTGTGTGTGTATATATATATAGATATGTATAATTTACCTTAAGTGTACTTTTTATACATAAGTACAATTATTGCCAGAAAATAACTTTACAACATAAGTAAAGTCGAGTATTGAGTCTTTACTCAAATGCTCTCCATTTTGGTGAACACGATATCTTAGCTGTGAGAACTAAGACCTGTAGAGATATAAACTTTTCACTGGACAGGAAGGATGTATTAAAACAATGTAGTCTGAAATGTAACTAGCAACTAAAGGTCAAAGCTGTCAATAAAGTAATAGATGTAGCGATGTGAAACAAAATGGAAACACTGAAGTAAAGTACAAGAACCTGGAAATCATACTTGTGGTAGAGTACTTGAGTGAATGTACTTTCCACCGTGTGCTAATAAGAGTTGCTGCTCTCAGTCTATTAAAACAACACTTCATCAGACACAGAAGATCTGGTGCTGGGAGCTTGACAATGCCTTTGACTGTGATAGCTTGAAAAAAAGCACCAAATTAAATATGCAGACCAAATGAATCATTTATAAGATTATCTATCTTGGCCTCCTGAGGCGGAGAGCTGGCTGTTTAATTTGATGCTTTACTGTCCAATACAGTCGCATCAAGGACAAACTCTCTGTCAGGATGTCAGAGAAAATGTCTCATTTTGATTGTTTTTCTTTTTTGTAAACACCAACATCTCTGAGTTGCTCCTTCCTCCTCCTGTCAGCTGTTCAAGTCATTTCCTGCTCAGACACGCTGGCTGTTGTCTTTGCTGTCTGTTCAGCTGCCTTGCTCGTCTTAGTCACTAGTTAACGGTCAGGTCAGCTGGCCGCCCTTCTGCCCCGATGATCACTGATCGCGCAGTGATAAACCAAAGACGAGGCCTGATAGCATTTTAGCAGTTAACGGACAGGTGGCTCCGGCAAGGTCAGAGCCAATGTGAGGCCGCCATCTATAATTCATCAGGTGTTCCACGAAGAGATCATATCCATCCTTGCCTCTGACGGAGAATCGCCACAAGAAATTCATCCAGAGACCAGCAGATGGTCCGATCCGCTGTGACACAGCAGACTGTAACTGCGGCCCCTAAATGGATCTATAAATATCAGCCTCGCATGACTCTCCTCTTTTACTCTCCCGGCTCACTGGCGAGCGTGTGTCAAGCTTTTAAAATGAAACAATGCACACGAAAGTTCAGACAGCGAGTCTCACGCCGGTAGATTGGGTTACTGTTTTGTCAGCGGGCACGTTATAAGCCTGTGTGTACTGTAGTTCAGGCACCCCAGAGGGCAAAGTCACTTGGGCAGAAATCCCTCACAAAGTCTCCTGTTTCTTCCAGTGACAGTAAGTCTCCTGGAGGCAGGACAGAGGACACGGGCTGCAGTGACCTTGGCAGTTTGGATCAAAGTGTGGATGCGGGGGGGCTGCTTTGGATCACAGCTGGTGTAATATTGAGCGGCCGAGCAGTCCTCGCGGTTTAATATCGATCAGAGTTCAGCTGTGCTCACCTACAGTATTACCTCAGCCATTGATTCAGCGCCCTGACTTTGCTGACCAAGAACATTCGGACATGGCTTTTGCATTACTTTCATAGCATCTTTATAGACTCCAGGGCCCGACATGATTACATTGAGCAAAGCAAAAAAAAAAAATCCTCACCAAAAAAGGGAAGAGTGCATCGTGACAAATGAGCAGCATGTTTTTTTGGCACCGAGCTCGTGAGGGGCTCCATCTGCTCTCTCTCTCTCTCTCTCTCAGCGCTGAGAGGATGAAGGACAGACAGGTGGACTCATCATCCCGCAGCCTCGCCAGGGTTGACGGAGGATCAGAAAATTCCTGACGCAGCGTGATAACACACCCGGAAGTCACTCTGTTTATCACTTTCAGTTTCACTCGCTCCACATGATCATGCCGGAAAATCCCTGATGTCATCAAGGCATCCCACATGCCCGCATATTAACTGATGACTGGAATGTCAATATAAGTACTATAAATAAGTTACGTTATTCAAATGATGGATAAGGCTGGTGATTTTCTTTCTTTCTTTCTGTCTTTCTTTCTTTCTTTCTGTCTTTCTTTCTGTCTTTCTGTCTTTCTGTCTTTCTTTCTGTCTTTCTGTCTTTCTGTCTTTCTGTCTTTCTTTCTGTCTTTCTGTCTTTCTGTCTTTCTTGCACCAGCAGATACATTTTGAAGGGAATGTAATCAGTAAAATATTAATTGACATCATTTCTCTTCCACCAGGATGTTTTAATATTGCAGTACAATATCTGCTTGTAATGACTACAACACTGATTTTCACCAGTAAATTAAAAAGATTATGGTCTTGGTTAATAGAGGAAAATTCTGCTGCTGTTAATGTCCTTTTTTTCTTTTCTTTTTTTTTTTTTAATGAGTGATATAAAAGCGTTGGAGCTGTTGCCAGGAAATATAGAACTAGGCTACGCATTCACAGATTCTGTCCATCAGTGACACAACAGGAAACTCTTGTGATCCTGACTGAGAGTTTGTGGCAGAAGGACTTTGTTCCTGAAAACTGTTCAATTATTCAACTGACATTTTGGTCGACTTCAATAATTCAGAGAGGCTCAAAGGAGCGTTTTTGATGACCGGCTCTCAATATATCACACACACCATAATAATGGTGAATCAATATAGCACCTAGGGTGTATTATATGCACAGGTAATGC
The DNA here is from genome assembly GCF_904848185.1 of Acanthopagrus latus. Lineage (NCBI taxonomy): Eukaryota > Metazoa > Chordata > Actinopteri > Spariformes > Sparidae > Acanthopagrus > Acanthopagrus latus. The sequence goes on along the minus strand of NC_051044.1, from coordinate 8,769,024 downwards.
ATAATTTTCAGATGCAACTGTATTATCCAGTGTCTTTCTGAATCTGCCTAACTTCTGTTGTGCTCTGGATGGATTTTCCCATCAATCATGCTGAGACTGAGCGTGGAGTCCCATGACAGAGAGGGCGAGGAACGATCCAAGGAGATGAAGATTTATGACAGGTAACTGCACGCTGACTGCTCCGCTGCAGTGCGTCAGCCCTGGAGGTCAACGGCCAGACTTGTGTGGGACGAAACGTGAGTCTCACATTTGTCCTGCTTAACGCCCATGAAAAATGAAGGAGGTGACCTGAAGTATCACCCGGGATCAGACAGTAGACGACGCGCCGCCTTCAAATGACCACAGGCTGTCACTTCACATCTTGGGCGGCCAAATACTGTACGTGCACGATATGGCAATATGGTCATCCAGCTGCAGGCCGTTACAAAGACGAATCTGAATAATTGTACAGATAATTACCCAAATTATTCTGACAACAGGAAAGATTAGTAAAGAAAAGCTTCCAGAATGAAAAGAAATGTATCCAGGCTACCTGTAAACTCACCCACTGCTGCTAGGACAAAGTTTACTTCGTTTCACCGTCATCATATTACAGTTATTGATCTTACATAACCACATATAGATACATTACCTCATCCCTGCTGCAAACAGCTTTGTTTCAAAAAGAAAAATACAATTTAAAATGCTCTCAAGTTCAAGGTCTTTATCAACATGGCAGCCAGAATCAACAAAAAAATGTCCTCGTAGCTGCTTTAATAGAAAGAAAACATAAATGAGGTTACACACAGGTTACAATTTCAGCAAATGTTACTGTTTGAAAACGTCAAAATCAAAAATGAAAAGCAAAATCACTTTAAAAACCGACAGTGGTGGAGGAAATATTAAGACAACTTGTGGGGCAAAAGTAGCTATACTGCAGAATTTAAAAAATAACCCTTTAACTTGTTTAAGTTATGCGTTGAACGTAAAAGTACTGTCATCAAAATGCACTTTAAAGGTTCACTTTGGAAGAAAGTTGATTTTTGAGTCACTTTCCTATCTTGTGAAATACTGACGCCATCCCAGAGCATCTGTATCTGACAAGATGAGAATGAGACTCAAAAAGATTTCTTTTTTCTTATAAAGTCGACCTCAGCAGTGAACCTAAGTATCACAAATTACTCCTTGTGCAAAAACTGTCCCCTGTGAACTTTACTATTATATTGTCATTCCAGATCCATTATTGTGAAAGGAGCATCACATGTTGTAGCTTAAAGAAGTGGCCGTAACTTGGACTATTATAAATGTAATGATTATAATAATACATTCACTTTATATAACGCTTTACAAAATACTCAACAATGCTTCACAAAGAAAGAAAGAAGTGCACACCTTTACATAATTTAGGCTAGTTTGATCAATAATGGATCTTATTTAAACTTTCATCACATGTTTTGTCGGTAAAATCTTAACCCACAGTAAATAGCAGCTGAAGCTGTCACACTCGGGATGCGGGATAATATCAGCTGTCTGATAAAAGCTTTAAAATGAAATATCAGAATTGGCCCAAAATGAATATTTCCGCCGACAAGCCGATTAGATGACGCTTTAATTATGTGTAAGAGAAGCAAATCATTGATTGAGTGCTTATCTTTTTTTGTCCAGTGAATCCATACAAGCAATGCATGCCATCTTGATACGAAGACAATATGTAAATCCAAGTATGGGAGAGTGTCGTCTGCAATTGGGCGGAAAAAAACGTGTGCATATATATCAGCATCTACACTGGCAATCTGCCAGAGCGAGTCGAAAGATATCGGTATGACAGATAACAGCAAACATGAAATATCGAGCCTGTGTCAAATGAATGTATTGGAGTGAAAAGTACAATGTTTCCATCTGAATTATAGAGGACGAGATGTATAAAGTGGCTTGAAATAGAAAGGCTCAGGTTAAGTTCAAGTTCCTCGTATTTGTGCTCAGTTACAGTCCTCTGCTGCCTCCTGTGAACTCAGGTGACGCGTCTGACGTGGGACAGCATGCAGAGGAGGGTCCGCAGTGCTGAGTGTGACACCCTGTGGCTTCACTGTGGTACTGCACTAAAACAAACTGCTGGGAGGTTTTCACTGACTGGTACTGTAAATGTTTAGATGATTAGGAGACATGATTTCCCTTATAACATAAAACAAAAACCAGATATATGATTTCTGTGTATGTAGGTCAGTTGGGGTCATAAGGTCACTGATGATTAAACTACAGTCTGCGTTAAACGCTCCAGACAAAACAAGGCTTAAAGAAAGAATCTGCTCTATTAACTCTGAAACCAGCTGCACCATGAGCGAGGCAGCAAACCAGTTGTGCTGCTTTCGTTTCACACAAAGCCTCTCGTGTTTCCAGTAAACAGGCCAGGTGAGAGATTACACATGAGGTCAGATATGCCGGTCATAAAACGCTGTAATCGATGAAGAATAAAAAGGGTCAGACTTCCTTCCGTGAAAACAGTTCAACCCCGAACGCTTCCTGGAAGTTTTTGACCACAGTAAACAAACTTCTGCTGTAATGGGGCTGATCTCAGCTCATTCACGTCTGCAAACTGGACGGAAATAGTTAGAGGTTACACTACTTAAAGAAACCTCTTGAGGTCATAATAGCTCGGTCAGTTCCCTGCAGCGGTTTATGATTGACTAGATTACAAAGGCGAAAATGATGACGAATTGATATCAGTCATAAAAGTAAGCAGCCTGGTGAAATCTGCAACCATGGAGGCAAACACTGAGAGCCCTTCCTGGAAAGAAGATAAGAAACTGCAGATAGTGCAGATTGAAGGACTTGTGGTTATTAACTTAAACATGTGAAACGCCCATCACGTTAGTTTAAACAATTAATTGTGTGAATGAAAATTCATTGGAAACTGTTTTAATAAGAAAGAAATTCAGGTTTCAGCTCCTCAAATGTGACGACTTTATTGTTATCGTGACTTTGTTCGTCCCTAACTGTACTATACTACCGTACTTCTCTGGTGTAATACACTGTTAAATTTCATGTTCTAATAATACTCTACATACAGTATATTGCTGCTACTCACTACACCACCATGTCACCTCAAAAAGTACTGCACTATTAGTGTAAGTACAACTCTGCTCATAGTTACTGTCGTTTCAAGTGAAACTGCTCTTTTACGGCCTCTATATTTGTCTACTTATCTGTTCTGAATTTCCCTCTGGGGGTCAATAAAGGCTGATCTTATCTTCACTTAATGACGGTCTGTTACACATACCAGCACCAGGATGACAAACAGCTTCGGGCTACATTATCTACTGAGACCATCATGGATACTCTGTGGTGTTTTGCATACTGCCGGCTTTATTTCACCCACTGGGAAATAAAGGTAATCAATGAATCGATGACTGTTGAGAACAGAACTTCGTCATCCGTCGGCACAAATAATGAACACATGATGCAGCTTGTGTTGTCCTCCTCTGTTGGTCTATTTAGATATATATCCAACATGCAGTGGTAACTAAGTACATTTACTGCACTCCAGTCCAACTCTGAGGTAATTGTACTCTACGTTAGTGATCCCATTTTTATGCTACTTTAAACTTCTACGCCAACATTGTACTTCTTACTCCACTACTTTTATTTGACAATCTTAGTTACTAGTTACTTTGCAGATTATTAAACTGATTTTCTCAACTCAAAAAACAAACCATCTTCGTTTTCAAACACAGGACAACACAGCTTCATGAAGTTTTACTTTGTTTATATGTGGCGGACCCTGCCACATTTCTAGCTTCAAACTATCAACTAATAATTGAGCATGTATGACTCGATAAAGCGTAAGCTACTATATAAACTACATTAAATCAGCACCGACTTCACCAACTGCACATTAGTGATGATTTCACATTAATGCACCAATAATTATAAAATTATTGGTGAATATTTGTGATTCTTAAATAGGCTATTATTTTGTAGGCCTTCGACTACCCAAGTTAAGCAGTTTTACTTATTTCACTGTATCACTACCTTTACTTCAGTAATTTAGTAAGCAATATTACAAACTCAATCATGTTTAATTTTTTTTTTCCCTATGAATAAACAGGCTGTTCTCAGAGGACAGTAAGTTCCACATAACACTGTTTGAAGCTGGATTGCTGGCAGGGTCCGCCACATGTAAGCAACAATTGTGTTTTCCTATAGAATCAGTTTGTTTGTTCTGTCCTGAAAACAAAGAGAGTGTCTTTATTTAGTTTGTTCAAGCATCACTGAAGATATGTCTCATGTCTTCCCCAACTACACAGTGCACCTTTAATCTAAACAGATTTACAGGCAAACATTAAATGCATCACTGCCTGAAAATGCAGGAAAACCTGGAGAGCTTGCTCTGTCTCTCTCCCTCACACACAACGTCAGCAGGAAGTGGCCTCTGCAGCTTTAACTTCCTGCAAGTTAAAACGTGGCCAAAACATCACAGAGGACGGATGACATCACAGGAGCCGAGAGCGAAACCATAAACAACAAGGGGGCCGGTGTCTGGAAACCAGGAAGACTCGGCTTACGGTTCACTGACATGACGACAGGCGGCTCCAGGTAAGAAAAGGAGGGCAGATACATGTCTATACATGGGTGGAGAATGCAGGTAGATGCTCTGTTCTGAGGTGGAGCTGCTGAGGGGCAGTCAGAGAAGAGACAGCTGGGACAAATTGTACACGGCGCTGTTGGAGGAGACCAAGTGAGTCCACAGATTAACACACTAACTTATACTGACCCACTGACAAACAGTACAGGCTCATCTCTGCTTCTCCTTTTGCTTCATTTGTTTGTTTTTTTCTCTCTGTTTGAAGTCTTCCTGTTCCTCTTTATATACAGTTTATACAGTCATACAATACAACAAAGTAGTTTTTTCTGTATATGTTTTCGTTAAAGTCATGTAATTAATCCATCAGGCAGCTTGGAGAAAATTCATTTGCTGTTCTTATTAATTGATGAATTGTTGGAGTCTTTTTTTTTTTCAAATATTCAGAAGTTCCAGCTACCTGGTTTGTTTGTGATAATCATTTGAATGGCTCTGTGTTTGGACTGTTGGACACACAAGTAATTTGTCAACATGGGCTAAAGCGCATGATGTTGGGGGGTGTTTTTACTGTTGTTATGTTTTGTAAGAGCAGATCAGAAATCGATTACTCAAGTAAATAATGATTAGTTGTAGCATCAATATAAAGTTTAGGCCTCCGACTAAAGATTACTGTCACTGTCGATTAATCCGCAGACGATTTTCTTGATTTATTTGATTGACTCATCAGCATTTGGTCTGTAAAATGTAATGTAATTGTTCTAAAACCCTAACTGACATCTTTGTATTGCTTGTTTTTGTCCGACCAACACTCCAAAACCCAAAGATCGAGGTTTAATTATCGTGGATTCGCAATAATAAGGTTGAGTCACAGAGCATTTTCACTGTTGTTTTGTTATGTAAGACCAGATGAGTAATCGATTACTCAAGTAAATATATGGACTGGTTGTCTTGATTTATTTAATTAACTCAACAACTTTTCTGTTCTATAAAAATGTCCATTACATTTTTCTAAAAGTCAAAAATCCTTTATGGATAACTACTTGTTTTGTTCAACCAACACTTGACGACCCAAAGACGCAAGGTTCATTATCACATATTACTCAAGAAATAAATAATTGGTTGCAGCTTTAATAACGTTTGGAGCTATTTTCATGATTTACTGATTAACTTATTGAACTTTTCAATCACATTTTTCCAAAACTCACAAAAAACTCATTTTTTATTGCTTATTTTGTCTGACCAACACTCCAAGACCAGAGTATGTAAGGTTTATTGTTGCATATGACAAATCACAAAAGAAAATGATAATTAGCTGCAGCGTCAAAGCAGTGAGTGATGAAACTAAAGATTACTTTCATTATTGATTGATCTGCCGACTTTATTCTTGACAATTTGATAAACTCATCAACTTTTCATCCATAAAATATCAGTAATATCTTTGTCTAAAACTCCCAAAATTCCACTTTTAATTACTTTTGAAATGTCCTGTCCTGATTAATCAACGAATCATTCTAACTCCAGAGCCCCTTTAGACACATGTGATTTCTGACTGAAAACTGCAGACCTCTGTGCACCTGCATAACCTATTGTATTCTTCATGTTGTTTTTCTTGTCTTGTAGTCATCCCGCCATGGAAACAAAGACAGAAAATCAACGGCCCGAAAACAACAACAATGGCCAGCTGATTTCTGTGCCTCGCAAGGACACCATCCGCCTGCTGGAGGTGTACGTGAAGCGCAGCCTCAGCTTAAATGATGGGGCCCTCGGAAATAAGAAGGGGAGGAAAGATAAGTGGGTGACGATGCCAAACAGGCAAAGGCGACATTCCAGCGACCCTTCCATCCACTTGATGGAAATAAAGGGATCAGACGACGAAGTTGGTCCATTTTCTGCAGTCGAACCTCCGGCAAATGTGCCTGATACGCTTCACGAAGAGAAACCCCCGAGCCCCCAAGAGAAACCCTCCAAGAAACCAAAGAACAAGAAGCCATCGTTCTGGAAAAACTTTGTTGGCTTTTTCTCGCGGAAGAGTAGCGAGGAGAAAGATGAAGATGAGGACAGTCGGCCAGAGATACCCGAGATGGCCAGATCAGAGGAGACGCTCTCTGACGTGGTGACCAGCTGCCTGCCAGCAGCGACGGTCACTTCACACAAAAAAAAGTCCATGAGAAGAAAATCCATCAAGAGGAGATTATCCAAAAGGGGGCGTTCGACGACAAAACAAAATAAATCTGTCAAAGATCTCAACATTGCTGACATCTCCAGAGTTGAAGGTGAGTTTGAGGATTAAATGGATTGACCTGATTTGTGTGATGTATGCGTGACTAACAATATGATTCACTGTTAATGTAACATGGATTAAAGTAAATCTGGGTCACGTTACTGTTGTAAAGATGCTTTTACATCAAGATTCCTTTGCATTACTTAACTTACAAACAATGTTTGTTTGTTTTTTTTCACTTTGCAGCAGTCGTGAGTGTGGAAGCGACGTATTCCTACTACGAGAAGGTGTCACAGGAACTGGAGAGGATCGTTCACCAAGTAAAAGAGGAAGCTGAGCAGCTCACTGACGGTGAGAAACTGTTCCTCGTTCATCACAGTGTCAGCGTGCCGAGTCGTGAGGCGTCAAACAGCATTTTTATTCAACACAGGTTGAAGAAGCATTCAAATTATACAGTAGTCTATAGTTTACTTAATTTGAATGATGAAAGTTCTGTTGACTTTTAAAGTTACGAAATGCATCGCCATCCTTTCATCTTCGAATATAAGATCAACACATATACTGTAACTACTAAAAGTGATTTAGTATCATGTTGTTCAGCACAGTTGTTAAACTTCCCCTTGCTGTCGTTTTTTTCTCAGAGCAAATCATCAACAGGATCATTGAGCTGACGAAGGAGCAGGGCGACGCCATCGAAGACAAGGTTTGTATTCATCGTTGTTGTGGTAAGAAAAACGTTTGTTGATGAAACTCTTAATGACTTGAAATGGTTCAGACTGACTCTGTTATCAATAAGATCGTGCATTTAGTGAACTGCTGTAGTTCACGGGGTAGAGCAGGTTGGCTCGTGATCAGAAGGTCACTCGGTTCAAATCCCAGCTCCGGGCTGAGCTGCATGTTGAAGTGTCCTTGAGCAAAATACTGAACCCCACGTTGCTCCTGGTGTGTGAGTGTGGCAAGTGTCGTAAAGCGCTTTGAGTGGACAGTAGAGTGGAAGAGTGCTATAGACATGCAAGTCCATTTACCATGTAAGTAACGTATGATGTGTTTATAAGAAATGGAAAGCAAAAGAGATAACCCATAAGGGACGTCCTTCAGTTAGTCACATGACAGGAGATATGTGGTTGTCACTAGACTGTGATGATATGTAAACTGCAATCTGAAACGCTAAGTAGTAACTAAAGCTTTCAGTCAAATGACTTCGTTGAGTAGATGTAGTAGAGCAGAAATGTAAAGTAGAACAAACAGAAAAACTCAAGTGACACCTACTTTTTTTTGTATATTTCACTGCTGATCATCAGTCTACATTTACTCAGTCTCCTTCCTTACCTCTGTGGGAGTTACGTAATGTGTTGTTTCACATATACTACATCCCCAGAGACGGTGTGTCTGTGTGCGTGACAACAGCACTGAAAGTGTGCTAACAGCAGGTGATATGGTGCAGAGTCACGAGGCACTGCTATGTAAAACACTGCATGTGACCGCTTTATGGTCTGTGGTGGTTGTAATACCACAGACCAGGTTGCACCGGTTGTACAGTGACAGAGCTGCAGCAATTAGTCGATAAGTCGATTAGATGACAGAAAATTAAACTATTTTGATTTGATCATTTTTACAGTTTCAGCTTCTGAAGCGTGAGGGTGTCCTGCTTTACATTGTCACGTGTGGTTATAAACTGAGCATCACTGAAGTTTTTTGACATTTACCATTTAAGTAACGTATGATGAGTTCTCAACCCATAAGGGACATCTTTCAGTTAGTGCTTTATGTTGCCACGTGTGGTTATAAACTGAGCATCACTGAAGAGCAAACATTTGATAACACCCACGTTCGCTTAAGTGAATCTTGACGAGCATTTTTTTTACATTTTTGCACATTTTTAAGACCAATCGATGAATCAGTACAGTTGTTTTCAGCAGTGTTGTCACTGTGGATTTATCCATGTTTATTAGCATTAAAGATTCACACAGGTCAAAGTATGTTGAATCTGCTGACAGCCGTCATCTCCTTATCTCCCTCCAGCTGAAAGATAACCCCACCCTGAGCGGCTTCTTCCAGCGGATGACCTACTCTTCCTTTCAGAAGTTGGCCGATGCATATCTGGAGAAGGAAGCGATGGCGACCCACAATCCTCCCACCATCCCACATACGGCGCCTGAGCTCATCAAGTTGGCCTTTACATACGACTTTACAGCCAAGGTAGCCCGTCTCTCCAGACAGAACGTAGGTCACATCACTGGCCTGGGGAACCGTTATCTAGAGGACCGATTTGAATACAAACAGGTGAGAGTCGGACATGTTAAATTAATCTTAAAAATGTGAGAACAGCATATGAACAATAACCACAAATGAAATCGCTGCACACAGAGGTTGGGTTTAAAACTCTTGTCTTGTCTTTTCACAGGTCTGTTCAGACCATCCAGTGTCTGACAGTGACAGCTGAGGGGCACAAACACGCAGAAACCAAACCAAAGCTGCAAGTGAAACATTTACTGTTCAACTTCTCTCTGGATGTGCTGCACGCCTGAATTCTCCTTCAGCACGATGGACTACTTAAAAGTGACTTTAAACTGGCAGCTGACAAATCGTGGCCATTTTCGTTTGATTTTAACTCCTCTGTGATGAAAAATTCTGCAACAGCATGTTTGCAGGAGAACGAGTTGAGCGGCATCGGAAGGTTTGCCTGAGCGTTTTAAGCTCCGTCTTCAAACCCATGGCTGCATCAGCTGATTGTAGAAGTGACACTACTGTATAAATGTGACGCTCTTGATTCCTGCACATTGATTTCTGATGGTGGAAGAGGAGCATCACAATCATGTTGATTTATATAAGCTTGACAACTATGTGCAATTTTAGTTTTTTTTTAAAAATTGTTTTACATTTCTAGGATTTTAAAAGGAGCGTTTTTAGTGAAACTGTGACATTGTTTCTGTTTGTTGATGTGAATGCAGGCATTCACACTCCACACTGAAATAAATAGATTTTTAATTTATTAATGCTGATTTGTATTATTTTGTTTGTTTGTTTGTTTTTGTCATTATGCAACTGTCCAGCTTAAAAATTTGGCATATTAACTTCTCTCTAACTTTGTCCAGAGTAATGTCAAACTATACATGGTCAAGGCTCCTTCAAAGGGCTGCAAGATAACTTTTTGAGAAGACAGAAGCCAAAAATGTGTTTATTTTGTTCAGACAGAACAGATATTACAGATATTTTCATTTCTCTAGTGAATTACTAGATATTTTTTCCCTCAGCTGCCCTCTGATAATGTCTCTCCGGTCGAACAGTGTGACTGAAAGTGCTTTGTTTATAAGGGGTCAAAATCCAAACAGGTTGGGTTGGGGAAACACCACCCTACTCAAGACAGTGTGTGCTAGTTGTGGAAAGATTGAGGAATGAACAGACCTTGAGTGCGCCACACCCATCGTTCTCTTACATACCTTTGAGCTGCAGAGACAACAGCCTGCAGCGTTGCACCGAGTGCTTTGAAGAAAAACAGAGTCTGGGTGGATCATCTAAACATTAATAAGACAGGTTCATGCTCGAGTTTGTGGACAGCGTGTAATCAGTGCCCATGAGCTTGTGAGATGGAATGTGACAGTCTGTCAGTTCCATAGTTTAGGCATGCAGTGATGGCTCTCACCTGTGGAAGAGGTTCCAGGGTACCTTTCCAACCACACAGGTGCCTAATTTAGTATCATTAATATTCCTGAGCATTCAGCGCAACACATGTCCAGCCAGCAGAGAAAAGAGGGCAGTGGATGCAAACAGAGATTTAGATGAAGAGAGAGCTGAATGAACACAACAGTCCCAGTGTCCTGAGCCATCATTTGACTCATGCTCAGTGAAGTGCGAAGCTAAATTTTTCCATACAAAACACACATTCATGTTACTTCATTAAGTTTCAGCTTGAGGTTTAAATGTGACTTCTACAGATAATCTCACTGACTATGTTAACACAAATTCAGGTGACTGTCAGGAAAGTGACGAGCAAGGTAGCAGGAAATGGAAAAATTATGATCACATTCCCTCCAAGGATTGCGAAAGTGTGGAGAAAACTCAATGACTAAATCAGTCATTATGAAATCATAACTGAGTAAAAAAAATTTAAAAAAAAACAATAGCCTTGTTGTGATGTGTCTGATGACTAACTTCTTCACCACATAACAAGAGCCATGACTCTACAGATAGAACAAATACAGTCACTTTGACCCATTTTACGACAGCCGCTTGGCTCGTCAAGCTGGCACAGCCCAGGTGTAATTAATAATATTAATGACAGCTCTGCTGCACTATGGTGTCCCAGCACGTACACTACCAGCCCCGGCCTGTGGACTGCAGGCAGGACAAAGTTTTACCAGGTGAAAAATCTGTTGTAGACACAGGATTACACAACTGCTTACTGACTGAGAAAACATTACCATAAAAGTGAATGTTTTTAGTTTGTCTTTTTCATATCTGATAAATAATGTTAAAGCTGTCAACTGTCTCGACCACGTTAGTTATTGCCACAAAGAACAGAACAATTCCATTCAAAACTTACAACCCTACATTTTGTTTGTCTGACCATTAGTTGAAAAGAAAGCCTGTTTTGTACTGATGTTCTCTGATGTAAAACACTCCTTTAACACAATAAGACAAAATGAAAGCAGGTCTTTAATTACATCGAAGAAAATTTGACAACTGTCAGTCAATTGTAAAGTGACAATCCTGTTTTTCAATGTGGTGTTGAGGCCACCCTTGTACTTACAGTTGGACCAAGCCTCGTCCCTTTAAGCCGGTCCCATTATGCGGTATGAGTTATCTGGCCAGCGGCAGGACAGACTGACCACTAGGGCTGGGTATCGTGGCCAATTTCCTAAATCGATTCAATTTCGATTCATAAGGTTCTGAATCGATTAATCACGATTCGATTCGATTCAATCTTCTCATAAATAATGAAAATGGCTCAACTGTGTTACAAAATACACTTTATTTTTTATCTTCAACAAAACAGGTTTTAAGCTTGTGAATTGGACATTTTAAACTAGACCTGTAAACAAAAAATTCAAGTTTCAAAAGTGCAATCTTGACAAATAATTCAACTACAACATTCCATCACTGTTTCTTAAAGTGCAATAATAATAATAATGGTAACAAAACTAAAAGTAAACTTAAACTGTCTAGTCAAGCCCTGTTATTGTGACTTTGTTCTCACTTGGTAATTGTGAGATTTTTGTTTAGGAAAAGGAGCTCATTGACATGATCTGGGGTTAGGCAGCTCCTTTTTGCGGTGACAATATCACCTGCAGTTGAAAACACTCTCTCTGACGCAATACTGGTCCCTGGGACGCAAAGGTATTGCTTCGCCAGGCGAGCCAACAGTGGATACTCCCTTTCATTTGACCTCCACCAGGTCAGAGGATTTTCATTCAGCCCAGCAGGTTGTTCTGCCCTGTATCTTCTGATTTCATCTCCAGCCTTCATGGCTGGAGTTTTATGGCCATTTTCCTTTGCTGTTGGTAAGTAGACTGCCCCAAGAAGAGACTCCAAGGTGCTGGATTTCTTGGGCTTCTTGGGCGTAGTCGCTTCCCCCATCTCCTCAGCTCCTTCATCAGCATCATTACCATCAGTATTTTGCTGTTGAATAAGACAGAAAAAAAACAAAAACAGAAATAAATAGACTGAAAATCATTCATGAACTCTTTTAAATTATATAATATTCCTTATAATCCAATAGAGAATATTTTAATTCTCAATGAAAACATTCTTATTAAACTGCACACTTTTTAAAAAAATACTTACATCACGTGCAGCAGTGGCAGCCTCAGTCTGCAGTCTGGAGAAGGTGTCATCTTGCTCTTTAGCAGACAGGAATGGTAGGGCCTTAAAGCGAGGATCCAGCGCTGATGCTGCATACAATATGTCCTTCTGCGCATCATATCTTAAAGACATTTCATAAATTATTTTTGTTATCACAGTATGAGGATAAACATGGCATGCAATACAAATATACAATCTCACACATACAAACAAAAAAGTGCATGTATTACAAATTACTAACTACTACAAGTAATCAGTAAAATGAGGAAAAAATGCACATAAAATACAAAACTTTGCTTTTGTAATGTTTTGATTTGGCCTACCACTGACGATTGCACACACACAGAGAGAGAGAGAGAGAGAGAGAGAGAGAGAGAGAGAGAGAGAGAGAGAGAGAGAGAGAGAGAGAGAGAGAGAGAGAGAGAGAGACCTTAGCATACCTTGTCCTCAAGTTATTCTTTGCAGCAGCCTTCAAGTCCCTCACCACGGTGGAGTCTTCGATGCTGGGGGTCAAGGCCTCCTGCAGCAGGGCGAGAAGTGGGGCGATGACGGACAGAGTTGGTTGCTTGTCCTCCGACATGGCCAGTGTAGCTTCTTTCATTGGTTTCAAGACCCGCACCAAATCTTCTGCAATCGTTACATCCTCCTCTGTTAAGGTGCACAGATCTGTTTCATTCCTGCGCACGTCTTGTGAAAGGAGAGTGGCAGAGATGGCTGGCTGTTGTTCTAAAAAGCGCTCCAGCATGTCCAGTGCACTGTTCCACCTCGTCACAACGTCTACTGTTAGCTTGTGTGCTGGCAGTTGAAGCAGCTTCTGTTTTTCTTTTAGTATGTGGTTTGCCATCGTACTCCGATGAAAGAACGTTGCTATACGCCTCACTCGAGCCAGCAGACGTGACACGGCTGGGACTTTTAGACCTGCTTGTGAGGCTAAGTTCAGTGTGTGCGCGAAGCACCCGACGTGCATTAGCTGCATTATCTCCACCGCACGAACCATATTTGCAGCGTTGTCCGTCACGACTGCTGGGTCTTTGCTGGTCAGTCCCCACTCCTGTATGGCCCCCGTCAACATATCGGCTATATTAATAGCAGTGTGGCTCGTGAGAACCTCGGTGGTCTGTAGCACATGAGACATGAGGCACCACTCGTTGTCGATGTAGTGAGAAGTCACTGTCATGTACGACTGCGTTGACAGTGATGTCCAGGTGTCACAGGTTATGGCGACCCTCTCTGCTGACTGCATTTTCGTTAGGATGTCGTCTTTCACACGTGTATACATCATTGGGATAACAGTTTCAGTCAGATGTTTACGTTGCACCATAACGTAGTGTGGTTCGAGCACCTGAAGGAGTCGCCTGAAGCCTTCGTTTTCCACTACCGAGTACGGGCGTAAATCTTTGCAAACAAAAGTTGCGATGGCCTCTGTTATCTTTATGGCTCGCGGCGAATCGGCTGGTAATGTTAGTGTTTCCCTCAGTTTCTTTTGTTTTGCCCCTGACGGCTTGTTGTCGGAAGCTAATGTTAGCGTAGTGTGATACCTCGTTAAGTGGTTTCTGAGGTTTGTAGTATTTCTACAATAACTGACCTCCGCTTGGCAGATCTTGCAAACCACTTTGGTTTTATCCAGCTCTTTGTCCAGTGTTGTTTTAAATCCGAAATGGTTCCAGACTTCAGACTTCAGCTGGGACGGCTTGCTGAGCGGAGTTTTACTTGCATCGGCCATTGTGTGTATGCACGCTTGTGAACGTGAACCGGGCGTAAACGCGCCGCGGTTTCGTCGCGCGCGAGACCACTGGGGTTCATGGGGGAAAAAAAATCGATCTCATGCCCTATGAATCGATATTGCAAAATTTAAATGAAATCGATCCGAAATCGATTGAATCGATTTTTTTACTCAGCCCTACTGACCACATGCAGAGTCTGGATTGCTCAATGATGACTGGTTGCCCAGTCTGAACTATTATTAGCCGGCAACGAAATAGCTTTAAACAGCAAGGGTCAAAAGCCAGACAATTTATTTTCGAGCACTTGAGCAGTTGAATAATTACCTTTACACAGCCTCAATCAGCTGATTTGAAACAAATAATAAGGACAAAAAGACAAATTAGTGTGTAAACCTTTTACATTTTTATTGCTTTTTAAACACAGAGAAGGCAGATTAATCAAAGAGACCGAAGCCCATGTCTTCGTCTGACTCTTCTGATTCCTCTTTCTTCTCTTCCTTTTTCTCTTCCGCTGGAAATGAGACAGATGAATACAACAGTCAACAACACAGACAAGAGTCAGCAAGAATATTTAACAGCACTGTCATCAAACTTTGTTATAGGACTTAAAAACATGTTCAGCAGATTCTCTTGAGGGGGCACCACAGTATTTGTACTGTATCAAAACGCCATAATGTATGATAATGCCACTCAAAACTTAAAGCAATTCTAGAGAAACTGAACACATCCATTGAAAAGGATAGCAATGAGGGATTAACACTTACCAGCAGCAGGCGCAGCCCCGGCTGCAGCAGCCCCACCACCAGCAGCGGAAGGTGCCGCCACAGCGCCACCTGCTGGTACGGAGGCTAACTTAGAAAGGCCTGTTGAAAAAGGAGAGGAATACAACTTTTAGCCATTTTCCTCAATGACAACTTCAAATGTTCAACCTGTGTTCACTGACAGGTCTTACCTGAGTTCATGACTTCATTGATGTCTTTGCCATTCAGCTCACTAATGACCTGCAGAGATATTCAAGATTTAAATACATTAAAAAAAAAAGTACTTGGAAGTTTTTATACATTTGCATAAATACTGTTATTAAATGGCATACCTTGTTTAAGCGTTCGTCATCAGCCTCGATTCCTACGCTGCCCAAGATGGCCTTGATGTCCTTTGCACTGGGGCTGGTGTTTCCACCGAGCACAGCCAGGAGGTAAGCGGCCACGTAACGCATTCTGTATTGACAGAAGAGACACAAATTAACACCTGAAGAACTGGTGTGCGACTCTGTAAGTTACGCAACACAGACGTCAAGTCTGCGAGACTAAAATATCATAATGACACCCTACATCACAACTGAAGAAGACGTTTCTTACAAAGCCAGACATTTTACTGATCAAACAATCATGAAATAGTACCATTTAACAATAATGGTAGCGTCATTGGGCTGTAACCAACATTGTTTTCTTGATTCATTTGTCTGAATAACTTTTAAATGGATTGTTTGGAATATAATATTGGGGGAGGGGAACAAGATATTGACTGTCAATTTCCCAAAGTGGAGGTTTGCATTACTATTTAAATGTTCTAACTACTTACTTTGTCTTATCAGTAGTCCATCCCCAGATGCATTAAGTTTACAAACATAACACACTAAAAACATTTCAATAATTGACTAATCACTTCAGCTCTAATTATGATATCATAATTGATAGCAGCCATAATCATTATAGATTAAACACAGTCAGATGTATTTCAGGGACTCAAAAGCAGTTGTATCCTGTTATTCGAAACGGTCTCAGATCAGTGCTTAAAATCACCGCTGGGGGGCTGAACTACATGTTTTCCTCACATGACAGCTATATTTTTACAGTGCACATCATAATATGACGTGGTGCATGTATGAAGTTGACAACCAATATATAGAACATAGGCACAGAAAACAGTAGTGACTCCAGTATTCCGAGTTATCTTACAATGACGGAGTACATCAGCTTGGGAGGAGCCCAGTTTGACGTTAGCTAAGCTAACGTTAGCTTTAGCTCTCCGTATAATGAAACGATACTTTGACTTCAATCACAGATAAACGAAGACAACAATCAAATGTCGGTGTTCAGAGTTTGTATTTTATCTGTTTTGAACTGGACAAAATATTTATCCGGCAGTGATTAGCTGTTCAACCGTAATGCACACGACTAAGCTACCAGAGGCAGCATGGCGCCCAGTGTTTTCCCATCACTGTCCTCCATTTCTGCCAGCGACTTTTATCTCCGAAAAAAGCTGCTCCTTTTCACTATTTAAAAGAAACCTTCGAGTATTATACTACAGTGTATCATATTGAGAACACAGTTACACGTGAACTAATAGACGCACACTTTGAATTAGTCTCATTTTGACTTACTTTAAGTCTAAACAGACACGAAACGTCGGTCACGCTAAGAAATCCGGAAGAGAGGAGGAGGCGTTACCGGAAGTTGTACAAGACTCGAATGCGTCGATGTCATTGGTCCATTCGGGGTGACAGCACATACGTCATCATGACTGAAAGAAATCTGTCACATTTGTCCCACAGTTTACCACAACTTAGGGTATTCAGTATCTAATTACAGCTTTCTGAACACCTTTTTACATTAAAAAAAACATGTATTTTCCTTTTTTAAATTACTTTTTTCCTTATTTAGTTAGAAGTGATGTCATATACATCTGCAATGAAAAAGATGAGAGCCAGAATAGTTTTTCCTGTCTTTTAATTCCCCTTCCTCCCCAATTACCTTTTGTTCTTTTGTGATTAAAAATCCCACTGAATATGTGGCCCTACTCTGTATTTGTTGATAAACAGTACATGTAATGGGAAAATAAACTGCATTAAACCCGGCAACCTGGAGGCTTGTTAAATAATAATATCTGCAGTAAGTCCACAGTTGATGTTATAATTCCTTGATATCGACAGTACAATCAGGATATTTGAGTCTTTCAAATATGTGAAACAGTGGCAGAGGTATTGTTATCTTTCATATAAGTAAAAGTAGCAAGACCTTACTGTAAGATAGGCTACTTCTCTACAAGTACAAATCGTTCTTTCATAGGTTTCCTGAGGTAGAAACAAGTTAAATGTACCTTAGCATCAACATTAGAGTATATCACTGTGCAACAGAATAATTTGTTTTACAATTAACACGCATTTTAATCATGTAGCTGTTCAGAATGGATATAATTTGACAATTTTGTGGGTACATTTATGAAAGTGCATGATTTATAAAATGATTATATAATCTGTATGTAAGAGCTTTACATTTAAAGTAAATGGTAAATAATGGAGAAAGAGTTTAACATGCTCTACTTCAAAACTGCACAGTACTAGTGGTAAACTAGTAGGAAACTAGTAGAGAAAATAACTGATAAAGTTCTATGCAATTTATGATTCTTGTGTGTGATGGGTTAAGACAGAACAAGGAATCCGTTAATAGTGTGCATTATTTATTGGCATTGAATCACCATCAAAAGGAAAGCTCCGGAATCATTGATACATGACTGCAGCTCTAGTTGTTAGTAGATGTTCTATATTGATTGATTCTTTTACTAGGTTGTTTTTATATCACATGTGCTTACAACATCGTTGAAAAAACATTTAAAAAAGAATAATACAATGAAGTGGTCTGTTAGCAGGCTACAATTCAAGCAGTTCCTCCTTTCTCTCCTGTGTGAAGAGCCAGTCGAACAGAAAGACCACCGAATCTGACACGAACTCTGCAATCTTCCTCAGGTTTGTCACATACCAAACTTTATAGACACATTCCCCAATTAAAACTAGGAAAATAATAAACAGGAAGCCGAGGAAGAGGCGGTCGAGATAAAAGTTTGCCTTTTCTTTGAAGGTCCACTGATCCATCGGTAGAGCACGCCGGGCTTCAGCGTAACTGCCAAGTTGTATCATGGCCTCATCCAGCTCTTCCTCTGGAGCCTCCAGGTCTTGGCCGTTCTCCGCTTCATCTGTGTCAGCCATTTTATAGTGGTTTGATGCTGCAAATGAAAGTTTTATTCAATAATCTGATGATAAAGTGATCAAAATTACAAGAAGCACAGATAGCAATTCTTCACAAATCTTCCTTGCAGCTCAAGGGTCTTACCTCAAAGAAGATTTAGGGAGAAGATAAGATGCACACAGGAAAAGGAGAATCTTGGCTTTTTTTTTTTATCTTCACACCGACACCATGCTTGCGCTCCTTCAGCATCCAGTAGGCTGCCAGCCACACAGGAGTGTGTGGTGCGAAGGCGGTAAATGCCAGGCTGGTTACGCAGCACCTACCTCACTAAGACGGGGAGGCTGGGGATTAGACCACACTCAGCAGTTTCAAATCCCTCAACAGGGATGAAGGTGACAGATGGTAATATGCATATTGATATGTTTGTGAGGGAGGGAGGGACAGATAGAGAGGTGGCGGGTGATGGCTTCATGTGCTCACGTGAAACTACTCCACCACACAAGTCTCAGGTGGTCACGGCATACACGACAGGTGATCAATCCCAGAAAATTAAACATCTCCCACATATCAAGTGGCAAAAACATTTAAACCTGCATTATTTTAAGCCACATCGTACCTTTTTGTTATGTATTAAGGAGCGTGACATGAACTGAAACCAGGCAGTAGTCAAACTGATGACAAAGCAGAACTGAGACAGCTTTAGCGGGAGATTTAGTTTTAGAGTTTGAATAAATCACTTCAGCATAATGCTCTGTGGGTAATTTACTCAAATGCTTCAGAGCCTTTTCAACACTCTGTCACTGCCATTGAAATATGGCTTAAACTAGCTGAATTAGCTGAAGAGGTGCCTGCATCCCCTGATAAGACTAATGGCTGGACTGCTTTGATGTTGCCAGACTTTAGTGACTTCGTTGTTAATTTGTATTCCAGGGAGGGTCTTTCCACTTCTCCTTATATTGGATGGTTTTCCGTGTAACATAAAATTTCAGAACACTTGGTACTCTCTATTGATCCCACTCAATAAATCCCCCCGTGACAGGCTCCTCTGCTTTTGTTCACATGACCACTCAAAGACCCATGGTAAGCATTTGCATTTGATCGCATTAATTCTTTGCACTCAATCTAATCTCATTTGTAGCCATTCTGGCAGCATGGCTCAGTACGACGATATCGGTCTGTCTGATGTTCAGGTTAGAATATCTCAGTAACTGTGTGACGGATTGCATTCAAATTTTGAACAGACATTTATGGAGCCACAAGGATGAATCTTAATGACTTTTGGGACCCCAAGAAGATGATACTGATATCGGATCACTTAATAATATATCAACATTAGATGGGTTGTCATGGAGTTTCATACAGACTTTCATGTCCTCTCATGATAAATTTTATTATCTTCGTTGATCCTCTGACTTTTCATTCATTGCCACCAAGAGGTCAACATTTAATTTACCCATTACTGCCCATTACTGCGCAAGACTAACTTTAGCACTATTTCTTTAATGTTAGTATGCCAACATGCTTAACTAAGATGGTGAACACGAACATCACACTTTTTGGTCCGTTCTGGTTCAGTCTTGTTCATACTGACTTTTTACAAACAGATCAAGAGGACTCAACATCAGGTCTTACAGGCTGACAGATAACTTGTTGATTTGGGAGTTTGGATAACTGTCATCCTGCATCATTAGTGCGTCATCATGACCCGCATCAGAAAATAACTCTCCACAAGACTTTTAATGCGGGAAGAGGCAGGACAGAAAAGAGGCATCTTGTACAGTAATGGTTCGGGGCTTATTAATTGTGGGATTGCTGTCGTAAACCTTTTAATGGATGTCATTTACTGGCGAAGTTGCCAGAGTTGGATAAAGCACAATCATTTTGAAAGCTTTTGATCATTTAATTGCTTCCTGAACATTGCATGATCAGAAGATGGATTTCTTTTTAATGTAGCTTATGAAATCATGTTGAAGTCACGTGTCTGTTATCAGATTGCTTTCACACCACAGACACTCCTTACTGGAGTCCAGTATGAAGCGGGCCCAGACCTACCTTATCACACGGTCCTGGTGTGGTTGCTAAGTCCACACAAGTGATCAGTTGACAGCATTCTCACCAGCCCAAAGCAACCCTCACCAATCAGGAAAATATCATCAGGATCCTTTTTTACTGTAAGCAAACAGGTGAGTTGTGAAAGCTCACCACTCAGTGCTTTTAAAGTGCACTTAGATGGGTGTAAATGTCAAATAATAAATGTGACATTTACACATTAAATGAGGAAGATATCAGTATTTATTCTGGTGAATTTACCAACAAGCTCTTTGAACATGAAATGTTTGTTGTATCACTTATTATGTTGACATATAAATCATAATTCAATATGAATTGATTAAAGAAGCATTTAGTCAAAACAGAATAGTAATGATGGGGGCATCATTTTGCTCTGATTGCAGGCTCAAATTCTTAAAAACTAAGAGGAAATATGAATGGGTCAGAAATGAACATGTCCCAGGACTCGATGAAGTGCTTTAGTTGTGCATGTTAAAGTTGATATTCCAAATATCACATAGTCCCATAATTGTCATTGCTGCACCTTCTCACTGTAAACCATGTAAACAGATGTGCTGCAGCTCCTCTTACATGTCCACTTTCTCCGTCAGGGCCGGCGTGCTGCCTGGACACGGAGTGGGCTCTGCGGGTTTACATAACATGCAGCGGCGAGTGATCTGGATCAACGTGATGCGGAACCGTTTAATCCTGAATGCATAAACCAATGGGTTGAGTGCTGAGTTCACGTGGGACATGAAAATGCCGATGTACATGGCAAACTTGGGTACGTGACACTCCGGGCAGAAGAAAATGATGCAGTTCATGATGTGTATCGGCAGCCAGCACACAACGAAGAGGAAGAGCACCAAGGCCAGCGATTTGGCCAGCTTCAGCTCCTTCCGGAAGTACCGTTCTCTATCACAAGTTGCTTCAGCGCGCCGGTTGAGCTGTCGCCGGATCACCCTAAAGATCTCGGCATACAGAGCAATCATTATGGAGAGTGGTACCACCACCCAGCCGAAGAAATTGAAGTAGACCATGTAGTCCATCCTCATGACTGTGGTGAATTCACAGACAATGTCGCTGGACACACTGAGGTTTCTCTGAGCATCGAGGTTATTCCAGCCAATCATTGGAACCAATCCAGTGAGGAAGGCGAGGATCCAACACAGACAAACCGCCACATAAGCCCTCCCCTGGGTCACTATGGTGCTGTACCTGAGCAGAGTTATTGGAAAAGAAAGTGGAGTCAGGACAATGGACAGCGAAGTACGTTTCTGAAAAACCACATATAACTTTAACTGAACGTTTCTTTATGTTGCAACTTTACGTTTGTTTAGGTTGAGTTTTTTTTATTTCTCTCTGGTCAAAATGTTGGGCTGGTTATGATTTGGTCTTTGTGACACTTTGTGGGTTGTTCATGTCCTTTGTGTTTCAGAGGTGCTTGGCGAGGCTGGGCGTGGCTTTTCTGATGGCCAGAGCTGTGCCGGTCCACACACCTGCAGCGCGTTGGCTGTAACCAGCACTTGCTCTGCACAGTACCAGATTATTGGCATTTGTTTTCTCTCAGTGTCTCTGGAATGTATTAGAAGCTTTCATGATATTCTTTTTGATTAACAAATCCACCTTTCAAATTTACTATATATTATTTGGCGTCAACTTTTGGGTCCACCTGTTCTACTACAAGCCACACAGTGCGTATGCTCCGGTTAGGTTTAGGCACAAAAAACACTTGATTAAGGTTAGAAACACATCGTGGTTTGGGTGAAAATACCGGTTTTGTCGATATGTCCCCAGGTCCCCTTAAAAAAACATCCAAATTTGACGACACAAAGATTGCTGGAAATATTTCTTGTTGACTCAAACTGTGGTCAGGAATTTGACAGCGTTGTTACCGTCTGATAACGTTAACTCCTGATCTGAAGTTGGCTGATAAGCATCCAACGTGAATGTGGTATAACACGTTTGGATGTGTCTTAGGTTTGCAGAAACAATAACTGCTAATGTTATATATAGCCAGGCGACCAGTCCACAGGTTATTGTTCAGAAGCATTTGTCTCAGCTTTGGACATCCAATTGGTAAACAAAAAGTACTACGTGCGTGTGCCAAAATCAAAACAAACTGTGCCTTTGTCATTTATTTAGGCTGATGGGGACATTTTCATTTGCTTAAAAGCTTTTGATGTCCAGCCCATTGATCTGCTTTATACACTGCAACGATATATGGCTCTACGTCAGACATCGACACAGAGAACCACCTCTTCTTGATTGACTTTCGGAGGCTGAAAGCACGCGTTTCACTCTCTGATGCTAAAAGAAACAGAAAAGTAAGATCGGAGTCTATTTGTTCTCCTATTAATATGCTCGGCTCTACTCTAAGAGGAAGGATTATCAGAGAAATTTCATGTTTGTTGAGGATGTTTCGTCTGAGTGCAATCGAATACAATTTTCTAATTTGGATAATCTAAATAAAAGTTATTTGATTGAATCGATACATGCTGTGTAATGTGGTATCGATCGGCTAATGGACAAACAGCCCTTATGTCAATAACATGTCAGAGTAAGAGTTGTCATCAGGATGCTGCAATCTACTGGAACAGGCAATCACATCCACTTCCTATAGCACTGAGTTATAATAAATATTTAATTGTGCCTACTGTAAGCAGATAATTATCCTTTTGCAGGAATACTTCTAGAAAGTGAGAACACAACATTCAGTATCCAACAAATTCCCTACCAAACTAATGTCTTCTTTCTATCAATAAGTTTGTGTCTCAATCCTGAGAAACCCAAATGACACCTTTCAAAGTAAGCTGCAGTTCCTCACCTGGTGGGAATCTTGACGCGCAGATATCGGTCGATGGCGATGGCCAGCAGGGAGAGGATGGAGCTCTGGGTGATGATCAGCAGCAGGCAGGAGAGGAAGAGGCAGGTGTAGAACTGAGTGCTGAATCCCAGACTGATGATAATAGCCAGAGGGATGACCAACACTCCCACAGCGATGTCAGCCACGGCCAGAGACACGATGAAGGAGAAGGTGGTGTTGCGGAGAGCTCGGTTCACACACACAACCAGCACCACCAGCACATTTCCCAGCACAGAGGCAACAGCAATAGCTGTCTCGATGGAGATGTACATCATGTCCACATGCTCCGGCGGCTTGATACCCGGAGAGGAGGACATTGTCACTGTGCAATGGCCCTGCCTACCTTTTACTTAAAAATTAAAAATTGTTGTAGAAAATTCTAGCCTCCACTTCAGGGGTTGCTTCAGCAAAAACATCTTTCACTATGTGTGTTCTCCACCTGAAAAAACACTACTTTTTCTGTGCAATGTTCACGCAATGAGTGGCCCTTCACAAAGCGTTCATGAAGGGATGAAGTATAAAGAATCCACAGCATGTTGTTCAAGCTCCCCTCAGAAGTGGGGACCAGTGCATAACTACTCCTCTACATCCTCACCCTGACTCTCTCTCTTACTCACTCTCATGGAGTCATCAAATCAAGGGGAGGGACTTTGAATTCTGCAGCAGTCTGCAGCAACAGTTTTGCTCATATTAAGTGTGTCTATTTCTGTGTGTGGTTTTTGAGAGGACTTGTAAGCAGTTTGATGGTCTTACAGATAACGCACTCCCCCTAATTATGGATGGTTCTGCATTAGAGCTGATTTAATCTATTGCAGTCTTATCCATAACTGCATGAGTGAGCAATGAACATGCCATGCAAAAGATACAGCATGTTTGAGAAGTGTTAATATTGCAGCTTGTTTATAGCACTGACAAGATGGATTTTCACCTGTTCAGTGCCTGTTTTGGTGACAAATCCCTGTTAAACTCAGGAGATCTTTTCAAAAATGCTTGGACACATTTAACATACCAGATGTAACTTGTTATTAAGCGAGTTTTAGAGGTGCTAGTAGGTGCTGGTTTTGTTAACTTTGTACAGAGCCAATTGATTACCCTTTTCCTTATATTTATTCAAAGCTAAGCTAAAGTCTAAAATTCTGGCCATATCTATGCTCCTTTAAAGGTTTTAATGGAAGCTATTTATATGAACATTTCATGGTGGTGATGAATGTTGAATCCATTTTGTTACATTTCATCATCAAAAATGATGCGCCCTTATTGTCCAATTTAATCAAATCACTTCAGTGTGTGAGAGACATGGGGTTGATTGGCAGATGACCTCGAATTCATCATTTACTCCATCTCCCGTCATTACTAAAATATGTCACCACAACATTTCACTGAACTCTATTCAGCTGTACAAATCTCTTTAATGTGTGCATTGAAACATCACAACTGCTCAAAAAGTTGCAAAAGCATAAAGAGGTGTTTCTCAAAAAATAGTTATCACATGTTTTATCATCACCCTGCAATGGCACATTTTTTTCATATCTCTTATGTTGTTCCTGCACATAATGTCCAGATATCACAACTTGGACTACAGGGTCAACTGCAGGTAGGAATAAGTTCCAAAAGTTCAATTACTTTTAAAAACTTAATTTAATTGTCCGTCTGAGCATGAAAACACTTTGGCAGCAAGTATCACTGAGCAAGCAATCACTGAGATGGTCCTCAGTTGCTTAAGGAAGCAGATTCAGTGTCTGCCTGTAAATATATTCACTCTGATGCTGATGACTTTAGTTTTTTTTTTTTTCCCTCAGAGAAAGCGATGACTCAGGCTGTTGTTTTGGGACATCGCCTGTGATCTCACACTCTGGTCTGTGCATTAGAGTGTTCAAGAGCTGACACTGAATCAGATTGATTGGGCCTCTGTCATCCAACATGGCATCATTATCTCAAGTGGGACTTTCTACATGCAACCTCAACTGGAAATGCATTAGCTATAAATGTCAAACATAATGCAGTGTCTATCAAACATATTGGTTCAGCACTCAAGAGGACCATTATACTGAATTTGTTGCACTTTTATTGTTCATCCCCGTTGTTTGTTGCGGTTTGCTTGCTTCTTTTTCCGGCTTGAATCAATCCAGTAATATAAAAACTCTCCTGTGTGTTTATGGTTATCTATTAAAGATTAATGTATCGTGACTGAGTAATTACATCCTTTTGAACACTGCTGCAGATTGAAACATTTTGCCGACTTGTGGTTTCAGCTAAGGCAAACAAAAATACACATTATTTTAAAGGCGCCAATAAAATGTATTCCACTGATATTCCTCTACAGATGATATCCTTTGGTTACAGCGCAAAACACATCAATATCTATAAACAGAAATAATTAATTTGATTATGAGCTTGCAGGGATCCGCTTGCACATGCGCCACAGGGATTACATGACAGTATAGGTTCTATTACCGGTTCCAATTAACAAAATTATTCTCAACATCCTCACGAAGCTTTCCAGTTTAATGCAGAATTCATTTCACTCCGCTGCTATGCCGTCTCCGTTTGTGTCTATATTAATCGATCAACCAGCAGTTGGCCTACAGGATCATGAGTGTTCAAATTAATAAACAGGGAGTGGCTGTGACTATTATATACAGATCAACTCCATCTACAGCAGGGAAAGACATAGCCACCTTACAGGTTCTTGTTTTTACTATGTGAAGCAGGAACTGGATTTACATACAGTTTGAGTTTTGATGTAGACTGACTCTAAAAACAATGACATTTTCCCATCAAACCAAAGGCAGCTATTGTGCAAATTTACTCAGATCTGGCCTCCATCCTGCTTGTGTGTGTATTTCCAATTTGTGCTCAAACGTATCTCTTGCTATTTCGATCCAATATGGAGTATAAGATTCAGGCATTTTTTGACTGTTAAAGATTACAAACTCAAAGACACATGCTCACACTACCAAGTTTATCAGAAAAAAATACTTAAGCTTATAGCTGTGTTTCTGTCCATCAGATGCAACACCATGATGATGTGTCCTGATAAGCAAAGGATAGGCAGGGTCAAAGATTCACACAATGCAAAACATTTTCCTGCATGCACTCCAGGTACAGGAGGTAGAGCCCCCATTCATTCCTATGATGGCTGCTCAGTGGTGCATGAAGCTGAAGAATCTTCCGCGTTGTGGGACCAATAGAGCCTGTGCACAAGGGACTTTCACCGACTGAGCCGGCTGTGTACCAGATAAGCACCAAGCTAACTTGAATAGAGATAAAATGATTCAATCTTCCAACTCTTCTGGACTTTCCGAATGTTATTAGACTGAACGATGATAGTGAAATGAGTAATTTCGCTGGGGTTGTGACACTGAAAAAAAAGTATTGATCGTTTTACAGCTGCTACTTCCACATGTAAGTTGAAACACTTGGGCCCCAGTGCATCACGTGATGTTTTAATTACATGTTTCAGCCACTGCAAAAGCTGACTTCAAAGCCTCTCACTTGGGGTTTGGTCAGGACACGTTCGAGGGAAAATTATGACAACAATCAGTGTGTGGATGGCAGCTTTGTGGTTCCTCTTTTGTTGAGCATTGTTATGGGGAAAATTGATTGGCCTTTAGCTTTCTCAGCAAGACCCTAGTTCCTCTAGATACTGTGGCTATCATCACTTTTATATCTATATGTTTATTTTGTTTGCTATATGGTCATTGTTTATTAAACTTGCACATATTTTTCTCTGTGTCATGCCAGCTCATTAATATCTGGGCTCCATTCATGACGATGCTGTGGATCTACATGCTTTTGGGAGCCAAAAACAAGAACATACGTTATTGAAAGCACAGTTGCAGTATTTCCATTTTTGCAGTAATTAACTGACCCAAAGTCACATGTGACCATCAAAACAATACTTGTAATTCATCTCCTTCTTAATGACTCAAAGCATCAGTCGGCCTAATAAACATATTAAAGTCTTCTTTATCATCTGCTTCTTCCTCTTAGTATTGTTGTTGTTGTTGTTGTTGTTGTTGCTGCTGCTGTTATAATCATCATCATTTTCATGTTCATGTAACCCAGGAGAGAAGTACTTTATTGTCAGTCTTATTTTTTTAAAAACTTGATAGTCTAACGTCCCTGCATGTCAAAATAATTTAGCTTACATCTTATTGGTTAGACGGCGCACGTGAAAGTTTTCTGTTGGTGGAGCGTAGTTAAGTCCCGCCCCATCCGGGTAGCAAGTTCAACACCACGGGGAAAGCGGGTGCAGAGTAGTAGAATAGAGTGTGAAGCCCTCAGAAACTCAGTTGAACTACGAAATACAAATGAATAGTTCATAAATTTGTACATGAAATCAAGCAGTACGGAGAAGAGAATATGATCTACGAACCAATGTGCTGTGGGTTAATGACTATTTTTCAACGTCTTGGTGAGTGTGTTCGTAGCTAACGTTAAGCTAAGCTAACATAGCTAACGACGGTAGTCAGATAGGCAGCATATGGTACTGCAGGGGAAGAGCTTCTCATTTAATTTCAAGCTGAAATGGCCTACACCTGTCATAATTTGCTCCAGTAAGACATTAAAGTGTGTCAAAAGCTGATGTCAAAAGATAAGTTACTATAGTCTATTTGAAGATTTTTTTTTTATATATTTTATTTAGCTTCTTGTAAAATGATGGTAAAATGTTAAGGGAAATGTGAAAAATTAAGAAGAACAAGTTAATACTGCTTATAGACATGTCAGTTAATGGTTTAAGCGGTATTGGTAAAATCTTCAAAAGCCATGATTCATGTGTAAAATGTTAAAATGTCATAATTCATGTTGTTATAAGAATAGGAGAGATGCTTTCCAGCTTAAAACAAATGAATCCATATAACTGTTATTAAGATGGCTTTTTTCAGTTAAGAGGCTTGTGATGACGTGACATTTAATAATTTCCATAGATAGTTGAAACTTTGGGACTGAAAATAATAGCTCTGTCATTATGCAGGCTTTCTGAGATCCACTGATTTGCCTCGGACTTCAGATTCTGGATTCTGTGCTTGATGAAGGCAATGGAGAGCCAGCGTTGAACCTGATCATCTCTCCCTTCTGAGGAGTATAGTAAGTCTGTGTCACAATCCTTTGCCTGTTTTATTTTCAGATGCAACCAGACCTGAATTTAACAAGGCACACAGAATAGAACAGATCTGAAACTGCCTGAACTGACTTAACCCTGAAACTTACTGACTAAACTAAGTACTGAGGAAACACATTAACGCAGGAACCAAAGCATTTCCTTTTTGAGGGGCAGTGGAAGTTGGTCATGAAGAAGCTGAAGTTTTTCTAGTGGTATGTTTGAACCTATTTATATTTGGGTGGAGGCGGACGGGGGTTTCCAGTCCAGCTACTGATTTTGTCCTGAACCCCTCCTTACAAGCCCAGACACAGGTCCAATTTGAATTTTGTTGCCATTTGAACAATAAAACCGAAATTATACAGGCAGCATTTTCCTTTGGTACTGCATACCCTCAACTGAACAACATTTGTATTCTTACACACAAACGCGGCTGTGCCCTGTGTTATGCCACAGGTCAGCTGTTTGGGTCAGACATTTACAGCCTGTCCAAGAGCAGTGTACAGCACCAAAACATTTGGCCAAAATATGGAATACACGGAATCGGATATGTACTGTATTTATTTAGGTGGGCCTTCTTTTAGGTGGCTGAATTATGTCTCGCTGTGGGTATCATTTACAGCAGTACAATGTTCTGCTTCCCTGCTAGAGCTACATGCACAGTCCTCTATTGCAGATAATACAGACTACAGATAAGTACCTCATTCAGCCCCACATCAAAAGACCTGAACTATCACTTGAAACACGCAACAAAAGAAATTAATGCAAATGACTTAGATTGCAGATGTGCTGGCTGCTTAGTCCAGAAGTACACATTGGTTATTTTGCATTGAGAGATTATTTGGTTTGTAAAATATCTGAGCTCAACCGTAATGTTTCTGAGCTGTAGGTAGGCTGTTGCAAGGATATTTGCAGTTTGCTGACAAGGTTTACTAAAAGCTTGGACATATTTACCTACAATCTGTTTAATAGTGCTTTTAAATAGGGCCCGATATGGCCTTATAATGATATCACAATATCTTAAAGCAAGTATTACAATAAGTACAACTGTCCGACAAGTTCAGAAAATCTGATTAAATCAGGTTCAAGGATTAATCAACACTGTAAACATCACATCCTACTGTCCACTAGACATTAGAAATAGTACAACTGTATGAATAGTAATGCTGATGACCAGGGCTGCTGGTATTACTTTAATTTTAACAGTTTGTTACAGCAAAAGGTGACTGCGTACTGCCATTGAGATAAAATTACTAAAGCCTGCTTTTACTTTCTGTCAAAGCTGAGATTGGAACTGCCTCAGATTCGGTAGATTTGTTACGTTGTCATGTAAGAAAAAGCTAAAATCAGGTCTGATGGCAACATCCTCCTGAGAAGTTAATTGTACTGAAGTGAGGAGAGAACTTGAAATGGAGGTAACCAGGAGGAAAGATAAGGAAAGACTGATAAACATTGTGTGTCAGTAATTTGACTCCAGGTCTCTGCTGTGATGTGAGTGTTTACTCTACTGCAGATTGCTTTTTAAAAATGTGTACCCATTATCTGCTATGAACCAGGAGTTAGGCCAATTCAATGAGGTAAGATGACCTTGATGATGAGTATCATCAAATTTTGTTGTCAGTTTCTGTTTTGGTCAATGCCAGCACAATATGCTGAGGAAAAAAGAGTTGATTTCTTTTAGCAAAAGTTAGTGTCAACTGTGATTTTGACATTTTTGTTCTGTGGAAGATTTTCTTTATAGGTGACAGGTAAATGTCAGCAGATAGCTTCATTTTAATCACCTATGCAAATTATCAACATAAAAAAGTCAAGCAATATTTTAAAAGTGAATTAACAGAAAAGTCATTTCAATTTAGGCTCAGATTTGAAAGAAAATATGTTCATTAACAAGACAGAAGGTTTCGCCTTGATACCCACTGTTTTGGAATAGATAAGGTCGTTTTCAATGCAGGTACATTGGTAAGATGATTTAGATAACTAGAAGGTTCCAGATGGTCAGTTGTAGATTATGCTTATACCAAACTGCCACCATAACCACCAGTCTAGAGAAATGATACCACGAGAGAGGGAAAAATGAATCAAGAGCATCTCAGAGTTTAGATTAGCATCAGGGTAAGAAGAAGCAGTTGTTATTTCCTGAAACTGCATTCAGTGCTCAGAACACAAACTAGATGATGTGCTGATGTTAAAGAAATCAATTTATCACTTCTCTGCATGTTCACATCCTGCTCAGCTCACAACACACTAGCACTACACTTACCTTAGTGCTATCAGCAACACAATTTTTGAAAAAAATGACAAAGTGTAACTTCGTACATCTGCAGCAGAATACCAGTCAGCTCAGTAAGACACTGATATATTTTCTGTAAGGATGGGTGGTGTATTGGTTTAATCACGATCTTTGGTGTCATATCCTGCTACGACATGGATTTGGCAATGCTGCCACTACTGTCATAAGTGTTTCAGTATCTTAAATGTTATGTGCTTTACTGTGGCTGCAGTAACATGCAGTCAGGGGGCTAAACACATTCTCTTTCCTCACTAACTCTAACTTTGGCGACACAAACACGAAAGGTTAACAACGCACCCCTATTGCCCTGTAATGAACTACCCTCAGCCCCAGAGGTGTAGTGCTATTTTTTAAAATACCAGAGCGCACTTGCAGAACGCGGGTGAGCGTAAACGCACATGGTTATCTTGTGGCTTGTTTCAGAAGGTCAGTTAAGATCAAGTTTGTTTTTTACCCTTATTCTCAAGAAGATCATTAACTTGCCCTTTTAGCTCTTCCAAAAAAAATGAGAGGATGTTTACCCCTATGCTCACTGAAGAAAAAAATATATTCTAATTTGAGTATACGGTCATATTTCCCTTCCCTAGTTTACAGTGACATGTTGACCTTGGTGTTTGCCGTGTGAATGCGGTTAATTTAACTTTATACTCCAGGGTCGAGTTTTAAATAGTGACAGATTTCCTGTAATAATCTTAAATCTTAACCTTTCTATGAAGATAAGACTCAAAGCAGTTTATGTGAGCTAATGGGAATCCACAAGTATAAGCGAGTATTTATCTGAAAACCAATCCCATTTGTCCTCATGAAATTTTAAACAGCTTT
This sequence comes from Acanthopagrus latus, assembly GCF_904848185.1. NCBI lineage: Eukaryota > Metazoa > Chordata > Actinopteri > Spariformes > Sparidae > Acanthopagrus > Acanthopagrus latus. The sequence goes on along the minus strand of NC_051044.1, from coordinate 8,737,623 downwards.
CTATTGACACATTAAAAACTCTAGGACTCTTACTGTAACATTTTCTTTTCATTCATATAATCTTCTGCAACAGCCAGCAGTTTTTTAAATGGAGTATTCAAAGTTGAACACTATCTGACAATGATAAAAAAGTAAACAAATATAGTTGCAAATACACAAATGCAAAGCATTACAGAGAGAGCACAGTGGTTAAGGACTTCCTCAAAGGTTTCACAAGACAGAGATGAGTGATAACAGCGCAGCACATTCACACTCACATCCAGTCTCGTCACACCCTTACATATCGAACCTAAACTGGAGAAGTAGCACAATGGCTGTGGGAGAGGTTATCTACACGTTGGTGGAGGTGCTCATCGCTGTTTGCTGCTGTCTTGGGAATATGTTGGTTATTTTGGCACTTTGGACAAGTAAAATCATTAAGCAGCCTACCTTCTGCCTCATTGTCTCTTTGGCTGTGGCTGACTTCATGGTTGGCTGCTTGGCCATCCCGTTGGCTGTTACTGTCGACAGACGAGTGAAGACTTCGTTCCATGGCTGTCTCTTCATCAGCTGTGTGATCATCCTGTTGACCCTGGTCTCAGTTTTGTCTCTCATGGCCATTGCAGTTGACAGATTCCTCCGGGTGTATATCCCTCTCAGGTGAGGTTTTTTGACTAGGTTGTTGTATTATGTATTATGTAGAGAAAAATAAATAGTAGAGCTGCAACGGTTAGTTGATCAAAGGAAAATTAGTTGGCAACTGTTTGGATAATTGAGTAATCACTAAGCAAAATTGTCAGATATTTGCTGGTTCTAACTTCCTAAATGTAAGGATTTGCTGCCTTCTTTATAAATGAAGTGTATTTGGATTTCCGCCTGTTGGTTAGATAAAAAAAAAAGCAATTTGAACTCTTGAAAACCACATCCAAAAAAAAAGTATGTTTATTTGCCAGAAGATTAACCTTGAATGATAACAGGCAGATTAATCAATAATTAAAAACAAGCATTACTTGCAGTCCAAAAAATAGCACTGCTAGGCATGGCTTGAATCATTTGATCTCTGAACCCTTTGCATGGCTTGCTCGATAAAAAAGGTATTAATTACCGACCGTTCATCACTACAATGACTTCATGCTTTTATATAATTGCTATTTGTACCAAGCATCTTTTGAATCTACAATTGACTACATCAATATTTTCTGCTTTTCTTTTCAGGTACAAAAGGACTGTAACAGAGAGACTCTCTTGGCTTGTGGTAGCAGCATGTTGGCTTGTTGCAATACCACTGAGTTTTGCTCCCATGCTTGGATGGTACAACCATGACACCTTCTCTAAGTCCGTCAACTCTACTATTGAGTGCGAGTTTATAGCAGTGATTCCAATGTCATACCTGGTTTACTTCAACTTTTTTCTCTGCACCCTCATCCCTCTGATGGTGATGATTGTTTTGTACGTCTACATTTTCTGCAATATTCGAGTTAAACTTCGTGAGAAACCAGGCAACGGATTCCAAAACCAGTCCCAGAGCTACCTAAGGAAAGAGAAACAACTGGCAGGATCCCTGTCTCTGGTCTTGGCTCTGTTTGCCCTGTCGTGGCTCCCTTTACACACAATGAATTGCATCGCTTACTTTGGTCAGATCAATGTACCGGAATTAGCTTTCTATATTGGAATCCTGCTTTCTCATGCTAACTCAGCTGTAAACCCAGTTGTGTATGCGTTCAAAATACAAAAGATCAAGGCTGCATATCTGAAGCTCTGGAAAGAGTATGGTACATGTGGAGAAGAGCAAGGATCTCAGACAAGCCATACAACAGACAATGTCAGTAGTAACTTGAACAGTGAGGCAAAAAATTAATGACAGAAAACCTCCTGGTTTGCCTCTTTGTTTTCAAGGACCACGTTTGATTGACTGTTGGACATACAGTAAATAATTTAAAATATTGTGTAAAAAGGTAAGAAAGCTAGTTTTTAATTGGTGAAGATGACCGTCTGTATAAGCTAATCTAAACATGTGCACTGAAAGATTGGTACAGAACTCTGGTTGTGTTTGTGTGCCCTGTAAATATGGGTTCATTGCGAAAACTGTAGAAGAAAAAGGCAACTTCCACTTGTCTTAAAAAGCTTTAGTTTCATATCACTTTTGTCTTTCTGTTTCTGTTCAACTTCCACTTCTTCATTGTTCATTTCAACAGAAAGCACACCCTGTCTTGGACATTGCCTTAGTGAAATTTGAAAAATGCAATTTGTACATTATATATACTAAAGCTTAGATATATAAAGCTGAAATAATATGCTCTGTACAGAGTGTACACCTAAATGAAAAGAAAAATGTTCGCACAAGTGTACGATGTAACATAATCAGTTCCTCCACAACATTTTCTTTGTTATTTGGTCAGACAGGCGTTAAGTCAGCAAATTCTGAAATCAGTCAGGAATTCTTTAAATCTGTAGGTACACCCTGTTATATGAATTGGATTACAAAGAAATATTTTTTATCATATTTTGTCCTCCCCCCATGTGAACCAGTAGACAAGACATGAGATACTAATTTCAAAATAGTGCAGTGTTATACCGCAACACCACAGAGTACAGCCTCCCAAGTGACAAAATTGTTGTGTCAAATAGTTGCTGACACAGTTTCAAGTCCCAGAAATGAAACATCTTTTTGCAGAGCTTTTCTATTGGCTAGCATTACATTTCACAGATGTTCACGTTGTTCTGGTCAGTTGGTTCACCAATACATGACCAACTACCAATTGTACTAACAACATAACCAGTTGTTCCCAAGCTTTTACCTGAGGGCCCCATTTTTCTATCATTGAGTTAACTGATGACCTCTGACTAATTAATATATTTTATGAATATTTCATTTGATATTCAGTGCATAACAACAGGACAGACCAATTTACAAACTGTATAGTTACACAATAACTGCTGGAGGTTTCTGTGAAACAAGCCATTTAGATGAGCAGAGGCTTTTAAACAGATTATTTCCTGTGAATACTGCATCAGAGACGATTATATCTGATATTCTGTCTTATGATTTTATTCGCGTTGCACAATCATACCTACTTAATGGCATTGTTTTGCATAAAGTCAGTGTTTTTCTTCCTGATGCATGGTCATTGTTCTAGCATTTCCTTTTTTCACTACATACTTATTTAATACAGGATGAACCTGTTTAACAGAAAATGAACACTCCTGTGCTCCTGTGAGATTCTTTCTCAGTTTATTCCTTGGGTAATACTCATAATGAGGAGATATAGGATTGCTGTCTATTCTCCAAAAAAAGTTTTCTTACACCCATTAAAATAAAAAAGCCCTTGTGACCCCTTGAGAGGGTTTGGCGACCCCTAGTGGGGGTCTTGCCCCACTGTGGAAACCACTGCTATAAAATATACAGCTGCACTATTGTTTAAAATCTACTGTTGTATTTCTTCTTCTCCTTTTAACAAAGCAGTCTCAAGAGTAAATATTTGAGATTTACATGTCTGAAGTAGAAATTCAACCTAAAACCTTTAGAAAATATATAACAAATGTTTGCATTTAAAATGTGTTAAAATGACTTGACCTAGATATTTTGTTGTTTGAGTGAGGAATGAAATCAGTGAACATGATCAAACATTATGAGGATAAGGTTATTGATTATTTTAATCAGCAATGGTGGTTGATTACTAATGAAGACAACAATCCCATGACCCTGCTATTTCATGACATTATCCAATACCTACTGTTTTATTGAGATACCCTAGTAACACAACATCAATACTCTGTGTTCATTGCATTTAAATTGACAAGTGCTGGCATCTCATCTTCAATGTGAAATTGGTTGTCATAATGAGAAATGTGCAGATTGCCCAGGAGGAACATACGGAAGAAACACACCAAACCATCATCTTTTCATGATAAAATACGCATTTGAGTCAACATTTTGCACCAGCTTTTCACAAATATTTGTTGCAGTATCATTACTTTCAATCAATTACTACAACTTATTTACTACTGACTCATCAGTATATGTGTTATGTTTTTTTTGTCATAAGTTGTGTGCTAAGCTAACAACTTTAGACAAAAAAGCTAGCTAAGCCATTTGTTTCGTTTCCTCAATTTAAAATGTATATACAACTATAAATTTTCTGTGCATACAGTTTATATTGACACCGAAATCAGTTTAGATTTATAAAAATAAAAGTTTCTGCATATTTACAAACCACTATGTTCTTATTTCCCATTACTGCCTGCATAGGATTTTTAGTGTGGTTCTTTTGATTGAGCCATCTATCACAAAAGTGAGGTATAAGTTGACTTCTACAAGACTGTACTCACCGGATGTATAAACAGACACAATTTGTAACCTTTAAGAAAAGAACATTAAATGCTACTTATAAACTTTATGATCAATGCAATAGGGAATCAAATGTTGTTTGAATTTCCTTTAATCTTTATTGAGCATTGCATCTGTTACAAATAAGTTCACAATATGACTCCATTACTACTGATGATAAACCAGGTAAAACCAGGTTTATCAGTAAAACCAGGAAGTTACCTTTAGCTTGACAGCCTTTAACTTATCTCAGGCTTAGGACCTCCTTAACACATTAAAATGCTTTGACAATTACTCTTTGTTTAAATCTTTGGAGTCCTGAATTTAAAGCAGGCGCTGTCCTTATTTTTAGATCTAAATCTGTCGCTAACTCTAGCCTTAGGATGTTCTGTGAATACGGCCCCAAATACACACAGTCCAAGTCCAATATCTTAAAAATTTCCAAAGCGATAATAGTCTTTGGCCACAAGATGGCACTAGAGTGGCTCCTTTACCACTCGTCCAGTGTGAGTGAGCTTTGTTCCAAGCACTCATTGTACCTCTCAAGGAAGGTAATAGACTGTATAGTTATCACCTGAGTAGGATTGACTCCATCCCACAAACTATACAACCTACTACCTCACCTTGCTAGGCTCAACTCTGGGCACCAATGAATATCCTTTAAAACAAGACCTCAGTCAATATGAACCATATCATATGGTTTATCTGTGTCATTATGACACCATCAAATGTATTAAGTATTTGTTGTGTCAGCAATGTCCTTGAGGCCTCTTAATTAATTCATCCATGAAGCTTCATGTTCACGCTTCGGCATCTCAGCAGATCAACCCGTCTCCTCAGGAAAGACAGTAGACTGTATAGTTATCTCAGAGGGAGGATCTAAACCCCACAACTATTCAATCTACTACCTCAGCCTTAAGGACAGAAACTTGTGCGGGTACAGGTGGAAACTTGTCAGTTAGGCTGCAAGACAAAAATAAAGAAAGGATAAATTAATTTTTAGAATCACCAGGAGCCAACAGTGGTTAACGAAATATATTTTGTTCTGCATGTAGGCCTAGATTGGAAGTATGACCTTAGAATAATATCATATTTTTTACTGGTATTCGAATGCATGATGTACATATCAATATTTTAAAATTCTCTTACAAAATAAATAATAAATATATATATTTATTTATTTATTTATTTATTTTTAGACAAAATGCAATATTGTAGGGATATCTATCTGTACAAAATGTTAACACAGTGATATTTATGATAAACTATCACCAGTAAAGGCAAGTATTAGAACAGGTAGAACAGTCTGGTAAATTCAAATTTAATGTCATATCTCAATATAATGAAATCTCAGATGGTATATTGATTCATATCACAGTAACAATATATAGTGTATATGTTGCCAAGCTTCAGAGGTTTAGAGGCTTCACAGGGAAACTTAACAAAAGCATTTCTGCAACTCTTAAAACATTTCAAGATTTATGGTGATTTCTTTGTATCAAATCAATAAATTATATCCAAATTGATGGTGAAAACATGCACACTAAAAATATTGTTACACAATGTTGCACATTATTGTTAAACCACATTATTACAATTCAACACCTGCCATGGAATGAAGTTGTCTGGTAACAGTTTTATCAGGAATTTCCCTCTGAGAGCAGTTTCCTCACTTGACTCACCACATTGTTGCTGGAGTTGTAAAATCAAGGCTTGGTTCTTAAGGGTTACAACCAACCTGACACGGCTACCTTGTTTACTGTATGTAAGTGATATGCAGTGTCTGAAGACTTTGATTGGTCAGCATTGATGTATTTTGCCACCCCTTAAGAACAACAGGTGATGGACACACTGGAAATTAGCATGCTGGAAAAGTGCCAAAGAAATACTTTCTTAATGAAGTGCAAATACGCTTCTGTCGCCACAGAACATGTGGTAATCTGTGTAATCCTGCAAGGTAAAAATCACTTCCTTGGAAATTGGCATGTAATGAAGGGCAGCTGTGCCAAAAATTAGGGTCTGCTTTACTCTTAAACTTGGTTTGGGTCTTTCTAGCTTTGCTTTGGAACAGGCATAAAAAAGATTCAGTTAAAACAAGCTTTGCCCCTGATGTGGTCCGTTATGTCTCTGCAACCATAATGTAAAGCAAAGGAACAAAGCATTTAAAATGGCAGTACCACGGCCATTTTATGGAGTTTGGCGCCAGCACACAACATCTGGGGTGCAACCTGTTGGCTTCTGCCTCCTCTTTCCGTTCAATATCCCTAAATTCGACTGTTTTTATTTTTCCCCCAAATAATAGTATTTGCATTGTTGACTTTAGCTTAAGAAATTTCTCATTCATAATTTCAGGGAGCTGATTAACAGATGCATGTTAAGAAATACTGCTAGTGATTTTGGGGTTGCTTGGGAAGTTTTAACAGAGGAGCTGATGGTTTGACTTCAGAAAATTGCCCTTTATGCTCAGTGTGAAAGCCACTTCAAGTCCATTGAAAAGGAGTCTGTTTACTGTGCCAACTAGAGTCTGGGACACAAGCTGGGCAGAGCTGTCTGGGCCCCGACAGAGCCATACTTTGGATGAGCTGACTGAGCCCAGACACTGTTATGGTAGACAACGCTGGTCAACCCATGCAAAAGCTAGGACACTTTGCATAAATTAGCATGTGAACCATGGTCGCTGAAAAGCGGCTGGGCAGTTCATTAACATTCTGAATTCCTCTTTGGCCTAATTAATGCCGACAGTGATTGAAATGTTTTGGCAGGCTGTGCTGCTGCAGTGCCAGGCCATGCTCATCGGGCCATAATGAAAAGGCACAGGGGCATCAGAGAGTGGGAGGCCTTAATTGAGATGTTGAATTAATTAGACGGCAAATGGTATCAAACTCTTCTAACTGGCTGGCAGAGGGGAACAAGTGAAAACAGAAGTGGGTTAAACTTTTTATACAAGAAAAGTTGTGTGGATTTCTAAGAAGAGTTGCGATGATGGGTCATGGACTGGACCCGAACCTTTTTAACTATGTAGAGTTATTAAAACTACTACTTACTGTAGTAGCTTAACAATTACTCCACACGAAGCAATACAACTTAAAAGTAGCTTTTTTTACTTTCATTTCACTGTAAAAGCCAGATAATATCTAAAATAAAAGTAAAAAAAACAAAAAACAAACAAGATTCTGTTCCCTTTTTGATCTGTTCAGTCAACACACACCACCATCTCCACACTGCATCATCTAACGTTTGGCTCACATCTCCGTTTCTCAGAATAATTGCATCTTAACAATAGTTCACTCCAAAATCAAGAGCTACATATTTTTTTCCTCTTTCCTGCAGTGTTGTTTATCCATCTTAATGTTTTGGTAATTTAATCTAATGATATACCGTTATCATCAGTCAACTTGGTTTGTGGTGCTTAATGCTAAAAAATAAAATAAAATAACTGCAAGATAATCCACAGACCTTCTGCATCTAATTGTAGATGAGAAGCTTGTGCTTGTGAGAGTGCAGGATGTAAAAATGAATGCTGACCTCTTCTGCAGCAAATACGACTGTAACTGTAGATTTACGCAGATTATCTCTTGGGAGTTTTGTTTGCCTTCACTTGGTTATGGTTAGGGAACTTTTGTGGATTTGGGGGTTACCAGAGGTTCCAGCTCAGCCTGACTGTGATGTTAGTTGTTTGTGAGAAGGCAGACATCTCTCCAGTAGATATCTCCAAAGCTCCCCAACCCACACCAAAACAATCTAGATGGATAAATAGCCAGGTAAGAGGAGTATGCATTTAAGATTTAGAGGTGAAGCCTCTTTAAAATAAAACATTCAGTGTTTCATTAAATTGACAGCCTGATATTTAAAAAGTCAACCATCCTTCCGACATAGTATATATGAAGATCACTGAACAGCTACCATAACTTTATACAGAAGTGGTAATTCACAGGCAGAATAGATTTCTCAACTACAGGCCAGTAAGACATACACACTGGTGCTACTACTTGAATTTTTTTAGTCTCTCTTACCTTAATTGTTACAAAATGTCCCGTTCGTGATTGTGCATCAACTTCTGTAAATCAACTAGCACTTCCTTTACAAGTCCATATGAGTTAATTGGTACGTTTGCAACCACAAACTAAAGGAAATGTTTCTTGCTCTCTGTTTTTCTTCTTTTTTTTTTTTTTTACAACCGGAAGTGGTGGTTTGACTTTCACAGCTATGCCCAAGCTGCTGATAATAGGAAAATGGCTGCTTTGTTGCAGAGTATAACGATGGAATGGAAATATGAAACCATTACCTTCATTTTAGACTCACTGAACGCAAGAGCAATCAACATATCACTGACACGAGTCATTGTTGCTTCAGATAGAGATGCCTAGAGCCTCCGTCTCACAATAGTAAACATTTTACTTAAGATATTATTATCGCGGAATAAACTCAGAATTTAGAAGACGACGACACAACAAATACCCATTACAAGTTGGCGTTGGTCCATGATGATCGGCGGAATACGGGGGACGACTGTGAGGGAAAAGACTGAGGTTGGTTCTCTTATGCGGCTCTCTCCAATATTTGGTGCCAAGAAAAGGGCATTGTCTGCGTGCCAAGCTGAATCTCAATGAGACAAAAAGGGGGTGATGTCGTGGATGCAGCATGGCAGAACCTACCACTGAGGGGGGAGGAGAGTATTGGCAGCCAAGCAATGAGAGGATGCCATGTCAGAAAGGGGGTATGATACCACACAATAAGGTATGGTGGCATAGCTTGCTGCCAGATGCTCAGTGTAGTGTTCATGCTGCGTGAGCTAGGTGTTCACACGTCCACAGAAAGGTCCATTGTTCCATAAGCAGACTCTGTCCATATGTTGGGCAAGTGGTTATGTTTTGGATGAGCCTGAGGTTTCAGCTGAATCTCATCATCTGTGATGCATCCTGTTTAATAAACTCAGGTCAGCGCGACTTTATGTCCATCTGGCAAGCCAACCCAGTCTGCCACATCTTTACTGTCAGTAACTGTCTTGACATCTTTATTTAGAGCACAATTTCCAAATTTATTTTCGTTTCAATGGAGCATCAAATAACTGAGCTATCCTCCATATTTTCTCTCAAAAAGCACTTGCAAATTGATTCCAGAGGGGCAATTCTGACCACTGATTTTTAATGTGTAAACCTAATCAGCATAATGACTGACAATGTTATCCCTGTTGAAACTGAGCTGTTGCAACTGTCAAATCACATTCAACACTTTGTTGATTTCATTTTAAATATTCCATTTTTAGGATTTTTTTAAAGAAAATATCATCCACACAAAGTCACTTATATTGTTGAAGTTCCTTTTGTTTATTTCTTGGCATGTTCATTTTTACTTGCTTTTATCTTTTTATTGTATTTTTTTCCCAAACACATTTTGTTATTATTATTATTTAGTATTTGATGAGCCCTCAGACCTTACTGTAAGTCTTAGAAGCTTGAGGGTTTTGTTTTGTTGTTTTTTTTTTTTGAGGGAAAAAACTGCCAAAGTAGTCATATAGTTTGGTGGCCCACAAGCTCTTTTTTTGGCTTGTGGCACTGTTAAAGAGATATAATATCTGCATATAAGGGACAAGATTAGTGTGTTGGAAGTGCTCTAGTTTCTGTTTGTAGTCCATTTGTAGACCAAGTATTGATCTATCACACTTCAGCTGGCTTTGGTTGCATGCAAGTAAACAGTCTGTGTGGAGAGCAAATAGGTGGAATAAATTAGCTGAAATGCAGTCTCACAACCCATCGGTTATCCTTTGAAGAAAAGAAAAAATACACTTTTTTTATTAGATTTTTAAAATAGATCTGCATTCACATAAAGATGTCTGTTTAAAGAGATTAGTTGTTTCTCAACTTCATTCTCATGTCTTAAGTTGCTAACTGTAAACAACGATTGGCCATTGGAGGAGGAGGTCTTGGCCTGGTTATAAGTTATCCTTTATACAGACAACTGCTGGCTACACTGGAAGCCCAGAAACATTTGCTATTGGTCCCAGATTGCTGACGCATTAACAAGATTAAAATTATACTTGGCAATGCAACCTGTGAGTGCACTCAATAAGGGAATTTCCTTTCTCAGTTTGTCTAATTTTGGATAAAACTATGCAGTAATACACAAGCAATGACAAAAATATTAAAGTTAGAAAAATAAACTTAATTTTGTGTTGCAGAATTAATTTTTTTCTCATTTACTGCCCCAGTAATCATTTGTGACCCATTAGATTATTCTTCCATCCCACTGTGGGGATTGGTACCCCAAACTGGGGAGTTACTGTACCAAACAATAAAATTGGGTGCGTAGAACTTTTTTTTCTTTTGCCCTGTAATCAAAAGAGGTATTAAGTATTGTTTTACAGTACTAGTGCTGTGTCTGTATGTAGTATATGTTATGTATAATTTAATTCATGATTATTGTAGATGATTCAATTTAACATCGCTATCTTCACTGTCAAAATTAGTAAAATCCTGATCATGTGGCATTTCTCCTGGTCTTTGCCAAAGAAATATGTTTTATTACACCTGGAGAACAAATTGTTACTAACATAACTTAATGATTAATAATTATGTTATTAACACTGATTTCATAGTATGTTGATCAAGAACAATGTACCCAAAGGGCAACAAAAATCAATTTTTAAAGCATTCTGATACAGATATTGATGATTTTGGATAATATACCTTTTTACAGCACTCTAAAGGTTAGAGTGGATGACTTGTTCTTTTAAACATTTTCATCTTTGGTGAAGTGTTTGAAGTTCTTTATTGTGGGTTGTTTATTTCATGTTGTTTATTGGAGTCACGAGGCTTGAAGATGGTGCTTTGTGGTGCGTATTTCGTTAGGGGCTGTGGATGTGTCCTGTCTCTCTGCTTGTGTGCCGTATCTATATTCTTCTGTATTAACCACCCAGTAAAGAATGAAGGATGGATCTTTGCTGTACACACAATGACATTCATAAGAGACTGGGGGGGTCTTTGCAAGTGCTTCATGGTTCATCATAATAAAAGTTACTCAGTACAAAGAGAGGCTGAAAGTTAGACGATCACAAAGTCTGTCTGAAAGTTAGTTCAGTAAGCTATTGTCATACGTGGCGCTATATCCTGTCACGGGAAACCTGCCAATCTAATATTCCACACAGGTTAAAACAAATGTGAGGACACTGGGGGAACATCTGGACCTTCCAGATGTTATTCTCAAGACAGATCTCTCATGGCTTTTGCTCAAAACCAGAACAGCTGTAAATGGTAGGGGTTTTTTTTTTTTTGCAAGTCAAAAGAGTCAAATCGAATGCTGTTTATAGCCCATGAAACAGTTTTGCTAACAAACAGGAAGAGCTGAATGTGTGTATGCAGTATGACCTGATAAAAACAACAGCCAAAAAAAAAGGAGACTTTGATCCTGGTCACCACAGAGTCATTCCAACCATGGGGAGGAGAGAAACGCAAATAGCTGAGGATATGGCTTTCCAAACAACATGTCATCAAGCAGCACAGCGAGTTCATCTGAGGATAAGTGTGGGGGAGGAGGAAATAAGTTCAATTACTCTCGGTCTGCTCATTCGCCCTGCACCCTCCACCTTCTTTTCTTCATTCGCCCTATCTGCACAGTACAGTATGCCATAATCTGTCGTTATCACATACTCGAACACAAAAGCTGAATGGACTGTGTGCAAACAAAAAACACTCACAACTACATACCACGTAGCATGTGACAAAACGTTTACAAAGTCAGATTGTAGGTCAGATTATTTAGAGTAAAATCTGTAAAAATTGTGTATTAAACCAATTGTATTTATGTCTTTTGCGCTTCGTGTGGTTACAAAACAAACACAAATAACTCAAAAATGCTTGATCTGAAACTGAGACCCTGCAATCTTGCAATACAAGCCCCTTCATGTATAGAACAATGCTTCCAACAGAGGGATCTGGTTCATACTGGTTTGTGAACAGGTCTATCAAACAGCAGCATTCAAAAGCACTTAAGGAAAGTAAGTGATTTTCCTGTATGATATAGAAAACAACATATTATTTTGAATGTTCTTCTTCATTTTGTGTTAAAATACCTGGTGAACAGTAGCCAGCGTACACCTGAAGAGTATTTTATTTTGCCTTTCGTTTGTCGCACCCACGTAGCAACACCGCAACTCAGAAACCAAAATGTTTCGTGAAAACCGTTATAAATGCCTTTTATCCCTGATAATATCCTGGTTGAGGAAATTTGAGGAAATAATCACTTTTGATGGGGTGAAATTTTGTTTGTTCAAGCTGCTGGAGTTATAGTGTCTTTAGGCTCCGACTATAAATTATACTTATGTTGTTTTTTATTAGAGTCTTGTACTTTAAGAGGCAGTAACACAACCACTTCAATGTCTTTTTACTCGGGGCATGTGGTTTATTGAACTGTACTATGTAAACAGACTGCTCATTACACTAACTATACACAAATGCGATGGTAATTATCTTTTAATGCATTTAATCCAGGAAACAACATTATTTAAAACAAACTCCCGTTGTGTCTCAACCGAGCAGTAATGGTGGCGATTTCGACATTGTGTTCGATGCAGGCAAAGCAGACACGTGTACAGTGTGGAAGGTGACAGAAAAAGAACTGTAAAAAGTGCAACAGAAATGAGACTTCAGTACAAAGAGGAATATCGAGGCCCAAACAAAGGCAGAATCAAAAATGAGAAATACCTGGAGGTGAGTTTTTTTGTACAGGTCAGGCTAGTGTTCACCCGCAGAGAATTAGGCCATGGTGGCGGCGTAAAAGGGAAAAAAAAAAAAAAAAGTGGGTTAGAAATGAGACAAGAATGCATTTCCACATCCCTCTCTTTCGCCTGCAAGACAAGGGAAAGGCTGAGTAGTGTACCAGCGAGCAACCCCACTTGAACAGGGGCTGGGGCTTGAGAGCAGTTTCTGGGCCATGCCCTCCTCTCTCCCTGCCCACTTTTGCCCTGCTGCCAAGAGGGAGAAACAGTGAGGAGAAAGAGAGGCAGGAAAAGAAATCATGAAGTCACAAATTGTGCGTACACACTCCCACTGAAGATACGAAATCCACCTGGAATATGCATAAAAGTGGACCGATGTTGTTTTGTGTTTGTGTGGCAAGTCAACTCTGTGACTGTGAACTGTAGATTATATGTCATCAAATAGACATCTCACTTGACTGTAGGATTAAGGGCTGAGAGTGGCGAATGAAACAGAGAGAGACAGACGGAGAAATAAGCTTGGTACTTACATGTTGTCTTGTAACAAAGCCAGAGGGTTTGACAGATTTATCTTCAGTTGGCCAAACAATTCAGTGCCAGATATTCATGAAGCATTTCAGAGCAAATGAGTTAAAGGCTTGTCCCAGAGCCGTGCAGTAAAACCTTTTGTCAGCAGTTGGCATCATTCCCGGGTAGTACATGCCTCACGGTTCCCATTTTCGGTAGTCACTCTGCACGTCTTTAGTTGTTCTGCACCTGCCTGTGTTTTATTTCAGATCTGTTGCAAAGTCTGTAGAAGAACATGGTAACCGCCGACGCTCTGATTTCATTTTTATTGTACTTGAGCGGAAAGCCATGTTTACTGTTAACATAACAAACCAAACGAGTGGTCTGGGATGTTTACCACAATACATCCTCATGTAACAGAATGTGTCATGGAGCCCTAACACGCAAATAAGGGCAAGGGGAAGGGTCAGTCTCTGGGAACATGTAAATCCAAAAATAATGTTTCCCGTGGACCATCACCAAGAAACTAAACACACTAAAATAATCCAATGTGCAAGTCTTGAATGGGGCGTTTTAATTTTCGAATGGGTCCACGACCACAGAGTGCCACAGACATCAGTATCTTTCCTCAGGCAGTATCCAAGGCAGCCTTCTGTGTGACGTCACAGACTCTTCATTCTTTTAAGCAATTATCTCCATACATATACTTAAAATCCTTTCTCTCTCCATGCAGTCTCTCCAGATCATTTCTGTTTGTATTCTTGAAGAATTTGTAGTGTAAATGATCAAAAAAAAGCAAGCATGAATCACTGTGCTGAAACCTCAGGCAGGTCGAGGAAGAGAAGCTGCAAACTCCCTGTGCAAAACTTAACTCTGTCTTTCTCTTCCTGCTCGCGAACACCGAGCTTGTAAAAGTTTCAGCTGCAAATGCTTGGGCCAGCCTCCATTGGCACAGTTTCAAAAGAGCACTGCCTGTTTCAGAAAAACGGAGGGGACAAGTCTCCAAGGAGAGTGCTGGCTCTTTGCGCTCTCTCTCCCACCACCCTCTCTCTCTCTTTCCCTCTCTCTCTCTCTCAGTGACCGCTCTCAGGACTTTTACTCTCTGCTCTCAGGGTAATGCCAGCTTGAGCCAGCTCAGTCATTAAGGCAGCTGTTCATCTGTTAGACATCCACGGTAGACTGGATCGCTCCGGAGAAGCTGGTCTGTATCACAGACACCCAGAGAATAGGAAATGCAAGCAACAGCACTATTTCCTGGATACTTTGTCCTCCATTTCAGATGTGTGTCAAGCTCTCACGAGGCTCAGCGCTGCTTATGTTACAGTTCACACAAGGTTCTGGCTGCTTTGAGAGAGGCTCAAGAATTCTTATCTACCCTTCAGTGTTTTTTTGCTTCTCTTGCAATGTTGTATTCCTGCAACATTTACTCTGAATTGTTTTAAAGAATAATGCACTTAATAATAGAAAGTGCACAAAAGTACATTCAAGTAAAGCTCTCCCTCTTACAGTATCCTTGTTTTATTGTAAAGCCTCTGTGTGCAGGTTTTACATGGAGGACACAGTTATCTGAGATATGTTTCCACATACAGCAAAAAACTGAAATCTTAATTCCATGCACGACTTAAAGCTGTGCCATTGTGAACTACTGTTATTGTACTTGAGAAACACATTGAACCCTCACACAGTTACCTACACTAATGTGAAGGGTGTAAAGTTCATATAACCTACTGTAAGCTGTGAAAATTATGACAACTGCTTTTTCTCAGAGGTTGTAAAAACACAGTTGTCTTCACAGTTACTGGCATACTGTATATGCAGCACGCTGCCAAAAACACACGAAAATATGTGAAAACATGCTCTTCCAGCTGTTTGACACAATAAATAGTGCAAAAATAGTCCACATACCACTAGAGTTCTCAGATTATCAGTCTGCAATTGTGCAGTTCATTGGTCCTGAATCCACTCAAAGCCAAAACAGACAACTTTTCAACTTTTCAGTGTGAGCAACATACCTAACAGTGGGCTACTGCCCAAAGCAAAACAGATCCTGAGAACTCAATTTGGCCAGGAATCCTGATCTCAGTCTCATGAAAAAGCAGTGTAAGCTGTGTTTAAGAAAAGCTGATTTCTTAGTCTCATTCCCAACTCATCAAATAATGATACTATATAATTCCCAAAAATTGACACTTTGGGACTGTAGAACAGGTCAACTTTTCTTACAAATAGCACCTTTGATAAGTCGGCGGATTTAGTTACTTATTGGTCCAGCAGGAAGAATGCCAGTTTTGAAATGTCTGAAGTCCCGCTAGTAAGAGGAAATGCATATTAGTTAGCAAGCAAACTTTGACATGACAGCTCAGTTTCTATTACTCTCACTCTTTGACTTCCTTACCTCCTCCATCAGCTTCCACAGTTAATCCAGTTGTCGCACCATTACCTGCACAGCAACCAAGGATAACAATGACAATGGCAGATGCACATTCTTTGTGCCCTAATTTCTTCATTTCAGTTGGAGAAATCGAGCCTGGTAGCCGACTGAATATCATAGTGCAAGCAAGATTTATAGGAAACCAATTTATATGTGGATGGTATCATTTTTACACCGCCATTTCATTATGCAATCAGTATTTATTTCAGAATAAGTTCAAGCAAGAAAGTTGTCTATGGCCAGTTTGATATCATGAGTGCATGTGTGTGACAGTGCATTTACCTTAATGGTTTCTGTGGCGCCGGTGGCTGGGGACTATGTCGCTCCACTGGGAATATCCAGTAAGACCATTCCTACTGACTGCTTTGTGCACATCTTCGTTTATTTCGATGGCCTCTCCTCCAGTTATTCTCTCTTATGGGTCAATAAGGGCTCTTTGTGTCGTATAGTCATAATAAGATCCCCTGGTATCCTGCTTTGGAAGATTTTATTATCAAGGAAGAGAGTAGGTGAGGGAGTGTTCTAGATTTGGCACATGGCTGCTCGAGCCTTCCTGAGGAACTTCTGTTCCAGCTTTGTCTTATGTTCCCTGAGGATTTGTTTCGTATAAAACTGATTACGTTTACACAGACTTTAACGTAGTTGTGGAAGGAACTCTTTGGAAAAAAGAAGCTAACATGCTAATATCTATATTCCAGAATAATGTTAATGTAATCAAACCTAAACTGAGCAATTGAAAAAAATTCAAGAATTGTTTACTTTATTGATTTTAGCTTTGCTGACATGGCTGCCCCTTTGATCTAATAACAGCACTTTCCTATGACGTCACCCTCAGGCAAAAATAATACTTTTTCCACACCAGCAATATGAATCTAATAATAGTTAACTCGTCTCTCCATTTTCCAGGATGTGACCTTGTTGAATCAACGGCGTGAGGTTGTGAGTTTCAATTTATCAACAACCCAAGAGACTATTTTTGCCCCTGAATAGCATCTTTCCATTTGTAATGAATGGACAAGACCTCCTGCCATTGTCTTCTTTTCTACCCCTCCACCTATCTCGAACAATCCTTCCTTTGGGGATAGATTCATTTACTCCAGATTTTCCTGTTTCGTCTTCATTGTTTGTCCTTCCTGAGATACGAGCGCTCTCTGAGTTGATGATTCACCCGGCTTTACAGTGCCAACGGGTTCACGTCCTCAACAACGTGCTGTTTCAGCACTGAACCCGTGGGTGAACTAAAATATCATCATCATACCCCCTCCTCAAACACAGCTCACTGCCACTGGAAGCTCTACCTTTATGTATTTAACATAATTCTTCCTGGCTTAGTGTTTGCACAACTGCTCTGAATGGTTCCCGTTTCACCATAACTTTGATTAATGTGTTTTCATTTCATTCTGGCTTGTTGTTACAGTTGTTGGTATAGTAAGAGCTGGTTTTACAGCCTCTCTGGTGTGCTCCTGCTGCTTCTCCTTGCTTCAACAATGTTTACCATCTCGCTTGCAGTAATAAAACACAACTGACATGAAAATTGATTGGAAATGGTGTATGGTGAGAAACTCACTGTAGTTTCTGTCTCTTTAAGATCTCGATGGCTTCTTCACTGCTCCCTTGAGGTCGCTGGCCTTCCTTAGGCTGCCTGCCAACTGCCATGTTACTGTCAAGCGTTTGCAGAAATGCCAGCAAAGCCATTAGTCTAGACCCTTTTCAACAGTCAGCAGACTGGACAGCCTGAGCCGCACTGTGATGGGGAGAGACAAAGAGTCTGGCCTTATAAAACTACAAAACACATTATTTTTCCTTCTTTATTTCCTATCACATGTACTATTGTTCACTTCAGCTGTTTCTACTCTGCTCCCAGCTCCTCTTGTGAGCTCTGGGACCACAACCAGACAAGAGTGAAATGGAGTTTGAGGCTTTAGACCCTTTACAATGGATAACTACATTTTTTAGACAGTAATTTTTCAAAAATATGTTTGTTACAGTACCTTGTGCCCCCTAGTGCCTCACAGCTGCTTCTTGTATTGTTTCCTGTCTCTTGGGGTACAGCAGCATCTGGTGGCCGGCTGAGGAAATCACACTTTGTTTGTAATACATTGTGCTGACACTTCTTTGTCAAGGAAGGATAATGAGACAAGGAGCCCCTGGGCACAGACATATAAAATGCCCCCCACGCCTCCTTTATCAGAGAGCACGCCCAGATTGAAAGAGATGCAGTGTCTGGTCATAGTCTTTTAGTCTCTTTTATCTGGTAGTTTTGCATTTAATTGTATTTTTTTGTCCTTGTTGTGTGTCTTTGTGAAAGTTTTATGATTTTTTTTACTTGTTTTCTTTCTCTTTGTGAGAGTTTTGTGTTCCTTTGGTTTGACTTATGTCTGTTTTTGTATTTGTTTTGTGTTCTCCATGTAGTTACTTTGGTCTTTCTGTAGTTGCTTTGTGTCTCTTTGTAACAGTGCTCTGTCTCTATGATAGTTTTGTCTTTTTATGTGTTCTGTGTCTCTGTGGCAGTTGTGTGTGACATTGTAGTTGTTTGTGGTTCTTTTGTGTCTGATTTTTGTTCTGTGTCTTTCTGTTGCCGTTGTCCACATGCCATAGTTTTTAGCATCGTCTTGCTTCACGCTCACACTGTCTCACACTCCAGGTCAAATACAGGCCACCATGCTGTCTCATTGGAGCAAACAGAGATGATATCGTGAAAGGCATATCACCTGTGGCTGTCAAGGAAAAGCCTTGGAACATTTATTTTTCACTATTGTTACCATTATACCTGAATTAAACAAGTTACCCCTCTGGCCTAAAACCTCCCTCTCCGGCCCTTGATGATGGCACTTTACTCTTGCTTATTTACACACACCTTAATTATAATCATACCAAACGTGTCCATCCAGAAACTGTCACTTTTCTGCAAATTTTGCTGCAAGCCGTACTTCTTTTACTCGCAATCCTCCACCGTGTTTTTGTCATATTCATCCTAGAAATGCTCACAGATGGAGAATAGCTGATTACAGTAATCCCAGTTGAAGGGTCGAGCTTCATGGCTGTGTGGTGGTCGACGAGGGGACCTGTTGCTTTGTTAAAAATCCTCTTAGAAGTCGGGTCATGTGACCCCTCTGTGGGTTACGGGATGTTTAGGGAGCCTTGTTGGGATTCACAAACTGGACGGATGTGATCACACTGCTGCCAAGAAATACACCTACATAATTGGTGAGATTGTTTTTATGTATGTTTTATGTTCATACTTTTACATACAGGCTTAAATACAGAGATTTACATCGGATATCCTTCAGTCAGTACAATCCCTTTCTCATGCTTGCTCACTAATACCAAAATCCGGATGTAACCTCTTCACTCATCAGCCATGCCTCTCCACAATCACGTTGTAAAAGAGGCCTGGACACAGGACAGGTATGTCAGCACAGTAATACAAATAAGCATATGTGTAATCCCAGATTTTTTCTCGTGAGGCCATTCTTGTTTTTTGAATATTTTCAACTGCTTCTACACACACATTTCCTCGTGTAGAAGCCAAGTGGTGCTAAACCAATTAAGTATCAAGGGAACACTTTAATCGTTGTTGTCAGGCAGACATACATGGGCCCAATTCTCATAGCCTGTGTGACCTGTCAGTGTAAGAATGACAGTAAAGTTTTGTTGGCTACTGGCAGGCAAAATATGAAGACTACGCTTAAATATTTCATTCTTAAATGGATGGATGAATACTGTAGACATTAGCGATAGATAGATAGATAGATAGATAGATAGATAGATAGATAGATAGATAGATAGATAGATAGATAGATAGATAGATAGATAATTATGTAGGGGGTTTGGAATTTAAAATATGAATATGCTAAATTGAAAAATTTTGAATGGCCTTTTTTTCATCTGTATATTTTAAACACCAAATGATAGAAAATGAAAATCACCATTACGGCCCTATTACAGATGACATATATAAGAGCCAGTGATCCATATTATTTACTATAGAAAAATAAAAGCCTTACCTAAGTATGTTTGCTGACAAAAATGACACGACTGAGTAAATGATGGAATTGCCATTATAATTAACAGCTTACTAATATCATTATATTTTATCAGTAACTTGCATCTGTCGTTGTTTTGCCCCAGGATCCAAGAGGAAGAGGAACCTGCTTCAGACCAACAACTGCAGGCTCAGGTAAATCTTTTCATTTAGCTTAAATTAAAAAAAAAAAAGGAAAAAAAAAAAGAAGAAGAAGTAAAATCCATTCTATGGAAAGCTGGAAACAGTAAATGAAGATATTAGACTTGAGCCAAAGCTATGGCTGGCAGTCTGATCTATTCTTCAGTAGGTGTGTAGGGGGGGAAAGGACAGGCACCTTGTGATAGCTGAGTTATCTCAGGTATCTCAGATGCAGAAAAGAGTTTCAGATCTCCGGACAGTGTGCACCCATGGTAAACAAATCTTCTCCCTCCTCCTGAGCCTTTGTTGGTTTCTCCCATTGACGTGTTTCCACAGAGCAGATGGCTTTACACATAAATCCTATTAACAACTTTTGCTGATGGAGACGCAGTGAGTACAGGGCTTTCCCACTCTTTCATTATCTCTGCTGGGAAGCCTGCTTTTTTATTTTCTAACCTCTAAAGAGAAGCAGTGGTGGAGCTGAAGTTGGAGGCCAAGCCATGTCTGCAGAGAAGGTAAAAGGGTGGGGCAGTGGTTTTGTGGATTTCTTTATTGACTTTCAAATAAGATTACTTTTCAGTGTTCAACTGTGTAGTGATAACATGTAATGAATCAATGAATCTCAATCTGGAGAGTGAGACCTAAGAGATAACAAAGGTTACTTTTATACCTTTAATTCTTACTTTTCTGTTGTCATACAACATATATATTTATACTTTGTCCATACAGAGTTTAGTGTTTGGATGCAATGCATTCATGAGATTTAAAAAAAAATGTTTTATTGTCTTGCTGTTGACTACTTTAGTTATTTAAATATTTAAATAGTCAAAGACATTTAGAGGAATTCTAACATAGAAAATAATCTCTGACCCGCATGTGAGGTAACTGCTCTGTACACAGGAAGTAGTTAATCACGACAGACATCTTATCAAGAGAGACACAATTCAGACATGCCTCTGGACTGTGAGCATCCCTCTGGGCAGCTTCAGCATGACACTAACCGTCTGCATATGAGTCATTTATTTGCATCTCACTTGATGATGTCCCTGT
This sequence comes from Acanthopagrus latus, assembly GCF_904848185.1. Taxonomy (NCBI): domain Eukaryota; kingdom Metazoa; phylum Chordata; class Actinopteri; order Spariformes; family Sparidae; genus Acanthopagrus; species Acanthopagrus latus. The sequence goes on along the minus strand of NC_051044.1, from coordinate 8,716,454 downwards.
GTATAAAGCTCATCTGCTAAGCAGTGCGTCTGCAGAAGCACGCGTGAGGGATGGAAAACAATAATCCATTCATCTAAAATGCTTACAGTGACAGTGCAACAGCAGTTCCTTCCTCATACTTTGCTCTAATTATTTGGAAAGGTTTTTTTTTTTGATTGTATAACCATGTGTATCATCAATCAATCAACTGTCTCTTACTGTTCAAACCAGTCAGATGCAGAAACTAGGTCAAAATATTTGTTCCTTTTGAAGTTGATTGCCGCATAATTAATGGAAATTATTGAGTTGCAATAATCAGGCAGCATATTGTCATCCAGAATATATCAAACAATGCAAAAAGGTCCCTAAATATAGATTATTTACCAAACATGTGCTCTGATTAGGATGATAACCAATCATATGAAAATGTTCTGTGGCAACAGCGAGACTACATAGTTATTTTTCAAAGTTTTAGGGTAAAGAAAGGACAGAATTTACAAAGAAAAGAACTGTGATTAAAGAAAATGTTTAAGTTTGCCGTTTCTCAACAGTTCAATTGAAAACTAGAACAGAATAATATGCTCATTAGGATTGAGAGTAAAAATTAGACCCGACAACTATGACACAACAATTCATTATGACAAATCTGCTGTGATTACAGTGAGTTGTGGACACAAATAGACCTCCATCATACAGGATCAACGTCTAATAGGATTACCTTTACTGTCTCTGCTGGCCGCAGTTGTACTGACCTTCTTCTGTGTGACTTGGACAGTCGCACACTGTTCCTGTCACTTTGTAAAAGGGTTTAGTCATTAGAGTCGTCACTCTTATGACATTTTTGGCAATAAAACAACAAGGTTCTCTTTTTATTTACAGAAACATTTTATGTAAAACTTCTGTTTAACAAAATGATCACAAATGCATAGATGTTGTATGGGAGGAATAAGGGTCAGGGGTTTGAGCCCCCTTTGGACATAAACTTAAGCTTGTGTGTAAACCAGCAATGTGAAAGCTCATATTGCTGGTAATTTCAAAAGAATCTGAAAACTGGAGAGTCATAAAGATTTATAGTACACATAGAAACAATATGCAGATAATACAGCTTATACTATACTGACTTTAGAATACTTTCTGTCTTGTGTCCTCTAATATGCATCATGTAGAGTGTATTTGAGATTTACGGTTTTTGTGAAGTATTTGTTTTAAGTGTATTAGCACTCAGGAGGAGGCCTGAGTCCGTTACATAAAACAGTTACAAAACGTGTTGTGTGTGTGTGTTACAGAAGAGTATTATCAAAAATAGCAATAGATTATTCAACTTCCAAAAAAGTGCAGTTTTGCAATGTCCATTGTATGCTTTTTTTATTCCATCATGCAGTATTTCTACATCTACTTCCTGTACCTAAAACCATAAATATGAGGTGCTATCAGCAACGTGCAAGCATGGAGCTTTGCTAGAATCTAAACATAATTATCACTGTATTTGTTATTAAATTAGTATGACCGTTTACTGCACGGATATGTAGATGTTCTATATGTAATTGGTGTGATCTATTGAACATAACAATAACAAGCTCTATTTTATACTAACTAGGACAATGTTATAGCTTTAGTCGAGTAGTAACAATACAAATCTTCTTTTTCCCCTTCTACCCCTCGCTTCACATCTGACTTTGTGCTGGTGAGTTTTTACAGATGAAGATCTTTAATGCTGCTATTTTACAAAGAATTCCAAGATTATTTTTTGATATAAATGTCTCCTGCTTAATTTTGTCCAGTGTAGATAATCTTTTCTCTGTATCTTTAAAGAAAATCTGTAGAAGGTAAAAAAGAAGAAGGAGGAGGCGAATGGCACCACAGAGGCCAAGCTGAACGGAAAAGAGGCCAAGCCCAAAAAACCAAAGACCAAGAAAAGTGAAGATATATCAGAGGAGGACAGTACAGCTGTCCAAAGTGAGTAACTCTGAAGAGATTGTAAGATTTCCCATGAAAATAGCAGATGAGAAATGGCAATATATTTGTATGCTTGTCCTGTGATCTGATCATATTGGTTAAACCACTTTCTCCTTATCAACACTATAGATGGAAAGAAGGTGAAGAAAAAGAAACCAGAAAAAGATAAAGAAGAACCAGAAAAGGAAAAGGAGAAAGAGCCTAAAAAGAAAACCAAAAGTGCTCCAAAAAAGAAGAAAGGTACATTGTTAGTATTGTGTGTTTAAACTGAGGTGTGTGAAACCATCTCTAATAAATGTTTTTTCATCGTTGTAGACTCGGGTACAGATGACGACGACGATGATGACGATGATGAGGACACCCCCAAAAAGAAGACAAAGAAAAAGACAACAAAGGACAGCTCTCCGTCTGCAAGTTCTGCCAAAGAAAAGAAATCTAAATCTAAAGGTATGTATGGCAAGAAGCAGGAAAACAGTTTCTCAAGGAATTAACAGTCTGATTTAAACAACACTTAAAAGTCCAGACTAATGTTGTTAAGTGGATTAAATGATTTTATTGTGTAATGGTGAGTTAGTGGAAACAGTGACTTGGTAGTAGGGGCAACAGAACACAGCAATCAAGTGAGTAGCTTGCCCCTGAGTAATCATCTGGGGAAACTGTAATTAAGACGACCACAAAGGTCAAATCCTGACAATTATCTTTTTAATTACACCTAAAATTTACCGTTTTAAAGTGGAAATGTTCGTCCAGAACCGTCTGGAGAAAATGATGTCAGACACTTGACGGTTGTTTTTCCAATCTGTCAAACACACTCTCAGTTTTTTTTATAACCCTAATTAGAAAACGCTGATTAGCCAACTAGCATGCTAAGTAAGTGAGAATAATTGAAGACTTTGAAGGACTCAGTAAACCTCAGGCAGTGACGCTTGGTCCACCATTATTGCTCAGCCTGAAATACCTCCTGGATCAAGCAGTACAGACAGTTGTGGTCCCCAGAGGATGAATTCTAATGACTTCAATGATCCCCTGACTGTTTCTGTAACCCCACCATGATGTTGATATCTGTGATTTTGAGTTCTTGTTGTTATTATTATTATTGGTATCATATTGGATACTCTTTTGGAAACAAACATGTTAATATGATGAGGCTGTCTTTAACAGTGTGGTAAGGAACAACTTCTGATGTGTGTAGCTCATTATTCCCTTGACTTGAGCAGAAATTAAGTGAGTGTTAGTGCATGGATGTAATTGAGCTCTTCGTCACTTCAATACTGATTTACTGGTATAGCCCAGAGTGTTGCTGTGCTTTGCTGTTAATGTGATTGGATAATTTCCAGCACTTTTGCCTCTGAGCTTAACTTAACCTTCCTCCACCCCGGATCAGCTGTCAGTCATTTTAAGAATACCTGCTCTGACTTGTGTTTGTGGATCCCTGCACCTCCTGTAACCACTGAAGTGGATTTAATTACATCAGTAGCCTCCCTTATGGTAGCTATGGCAACACGTTCTTATTTCTGGTATCACTATTCTCGTACAATATCAGAACAAGGTCAACATTTTCATGCTTGTGAATTCATTATATTCTTTATTTCCTTAGGCATTTAATGTGTAGAGTCGTTATACAGTAAGTTGTTCAAAGAAGATTTTCCATATCTATAATGTTTTTCAGAGGTTCAAAACTTTATCATCAAAGTTTGATTTTGAGTTTAACTGTGCCACATTCGACAGGGTTTAGCAGCTGGGCAGAATTTTTGTGTGACAAAGAACAAAAACATTTGGCAACGAGATTTCAAGTCAAGAAAATGTGTTTGGATTTGGGCACCATTACTACATTACTGTTATAGTTTGCAATTTAAAATAATTTTCAATTCTGGCACATATTGTCACCTAATTATGTACGGTATTATATATAGAATATGATAAGCCTATTATCTATTAACAAACGATTGCTGTTAGTGATGGACCGACAGGTGACTATCACCAGACTGTTGCCTTCTTATCTACACTTTTCAGCATTTTCAGTCTTTGTTTTGTTTTTCCGGCCCACAACTTACTGTTTTTATTCACCCTTACTGCTCTCTGCAGCAATCAGATGTTTTCAGCAACAACACCAAACAGCAGACAGACAAATCTGGCAACTATAGCTGGTTAACAGAGTGGGTTATCTGTCAGCTTAAAGCCAAAGATTTTATATGTGACAAAAGTGATATTTCATTGTTGTGTTTGCCGCTTGTTGCTGATGCACCCAAGAGGGTAAAAATGTATGAAACAGGCTGTCACTGTTATTATATAAAAAAGTGTGTTTTAGTCACATTAGTTACATTTATTCTTACCAGTCAAAAAAAAAAACATTTTTACCAGTGAGTAGACATATTTTAAGAATTAAATTTCACTTCAAGTGCCTTACCTAAGCAAAGTGCTAAGACTACGTGCTTTTGTTTGTAATCAGGGTGCTGGGGACACAAGACTTGTGCCACAAGATGTAAGTGAAGAATTTGGCATCTCTTGCTTTGATTTTTCCAAGTTATTTACTTGTGTTTTTGGCAGTTTGTTTCCCTGCTTGTGAACCTCGACTGAGAGCACAACAAATATCTGCACAAAATGTGAGCCTGAATAGGTTTCATCTGCTTTTACCTTGGTCTAAAACATATTAACTGTAAAAGATATGACCAAAATAAAAACCTGAGTTTAATATAAGAGTAAATATAAGACTATAAGACTACAAGACTAAGTTCCTCTGAGTCCTTAAGTGCTCAGAATTTGACGGAACAGCTGGAAGAAACAGCGAGAGCAAATGTCAGACTGAGCTGACACAAAATCAGGATTGCTTCATCTGTCCCAGCCAAAAACTATGCTTGCTGATTGTTTACAAATTGGGAATGTTATGCACTCCCTCCACACTTCTCTAAGTCCACTGTCTAATACATTGGAATGAAATGTAAATTATTTGCCCTTGAATAAAAGATTAGATTGTTCATCCTGCGCTGACAGGGTATCTAGTTTGTTATAATGGATTCATTGATAACATTAACATTTTTTAAATTTTTGCTAATTTCTCATTTCTCAGAGGACAAAGATTCAGATGGAAAGGAAAAAAAGTCAAAGGACAAGACAAAGGAGAAGGACAAGAAGAAAGAACCAGCTTCAATGTTCCAGATAAGCGGAGACAAAGACTCAAAGAGCAAGAAGAAAGGTGATTATGTTTTGATGGAGTGACACAGCTCAAAACTTTATTGCCCTTTCCAAAGCAGTTATTAAGAATTAGACCTGGCATATTTTTTGACTTTACAGTATAGCGTGCATTTCTTTTTACGTCAGTTAACACTTACAAGTGTGTAGTAAGAGCTCCTACAAAAAAGAAATTCTATCGCAATTCTTCACATCTGTGTCCTGAGCAGCTGCCAAATCAGAGAGTGACGACAGTGAAGAGGAGACAAAGTCAACCAAATCAAAAAAGAAAGCCACAGCCAGCTCAGCATCCTTGTTTCAAACATCAGGAGACAAGGACAAGGACAAAGACAAGAAGACAAAAAAGAAAGGCAGGTTCATCAGTAACTTATCCTCTATCCTCTTTTTTGAACACTGAAAAGTTTCTCACAATTACTTTTTGTGTGCTTCAGCAAAGGCAGAACAGAGTGATGATTCTGAGTCAGAAAAAGAAGAAAAATCAAAGAAGAAAAAGGGCAAAGGGAAGAAAAAAAAGGTAAATCAAATCTCACAGTTCACTATGAAAAATAAAGGCATTTGAGACAAAGTTTAATTTGAGTACTAGATAATTAACAGTCTTATTTATGCATCATTCCCAGGAGAGATCTCCATCACCTGAGATCGAGTTTGATGACCTGGAGAAGTTCGTGATGCAGCCAGCTCCGCAGGGCGTGACGGTCAAATGCAGAGTGACTCGAGACCAGAGAGGGATGGACAAGAGCCTGTATCCGACGTATTACCTTCATCTCGACAACGAAAAAAAGGTCAGTGGTTTATCTTCAACAAAGTTTGATTTATAGTTTGGATTTGAGCAGATATTTATGTCCATGTGTCAACAAGTGGCCAGATTTAAGCACGTAAACAAATACATCTTTAAACACGAAATAATGTTTAGATTTAAGACATTTCATGAGATCACATTATATCTCTTTCATCTATTAGTGCTGGTTGTCTTTCTTTATCTGTAGACGTTCCTGTTGGCCGGGAGGAAACGGAAAAAAAGCGCAACTTCAAATTACCTCATCTCCATTGATGCCACAGATTTATCAAGAGGTGGAGAGAATTTTGTGGGAAAGTTGAGGTACACTGCACTTCAGAAGATCGTTCATTCACTGATTGAACAGCAGCATACAAAATGTCTAAAACCTGCCAAGAATTCCTTTACTGCGAGTTGTTTTTAACTCTGTTATGTTTTGTCTAGGTCCAATTTAATGGGAACTAAGTTCACCGTATTCGACAATGCTCTGAATCCAGATAGAGCTCTACCAGACTTGTCTAATGCACGGCAGGAGTTAGCAGGCATCATCTATGTAAGTTATGAGACAGCTCATCAGAAATGATCTACAATGTATTATATGAATTCTGTTTTTGGGAACATTTGATCAAAAGAATTGTTCCAATTTCTGATTTTACTCATTCCTGAAACCAGGAAACAAATGTCCTTGGGATGAAAGGGCCCAGGAGGATGACGGTCATCATTCCAGGAATGAGTAAGGACAACGAGCGTGTACCTTTCAGACCAAGAAGTGTAAGATCACTTGATTTTTTACTTTATTTTCATTGCTTTTAGTATAAAGAGTGCAAATGAATAGAATTTTGAACTGCCCAGGTCACTAGGAGCAATCCATTTTAATAGAACATCCGGTCTTAATTTGTCAATTTATGCATACAGTTCATGTGTTTGAGATTATTGTTTATCAGCACAAAACTATTATTCTTTACTTTCTTTATCACTATTCTGTCCTGTGTTATTAAAGGGTCAGTTCATCCAGATCACAAAGAACATGTTTTCAACTGTGAGTTGTGATAGATGATTTTGAGCAAACCCTTCTTGCGGAGGAAGATTGAATAATTGGGATTATCATGTAGGCACCTCCTGTGGATATTCTGACTTGGTGGTTAAACCATTAGATAACTAATGAGCTAAATCAGGCGTCTGCAGAATCCCCTGCCATTCACAATGTCAACGAGTGAAATCCGAACTGCTCACATCTTGATTCATGCTAAGTTTTTCACGAGAGAAACACAAAGCCAAAATGTCAAGTCATATTACTCTTAGTGCCGTTTTCTGACTTTTGTTTTCCCAAATCTCCGCAGGATTGTGACGGCTTGTTGATAAGACACCAGAATAGAAGGATGGACAATATGATCGAGCTTCACAACAAGACGCCTGTGTGGAACGAGGAAACAGCGTCTCATGTGCTCAACTTTAACGGCAGGGTCACCCAGGCCTCCATCAAGAACTTCCAGATAGTCCATAGCAAAGACTGTGAGTACTGTCACCTATCTATCTATCTATCTATCTATCTATCTATCTATCTATCTATCTATCTATCTATCTATCTATCTATCTATCTATCTATCTATAGTTTATGTAATACATTATCATATACATTATCCATATATTTGACATAGGTCAAACATCAATAAAAAAAGAAAATTTAACATTATTTGCATAATTCTTAGTTATATACATATAATTTGTGTTAGGTCACAGGTATTATACTAGTCATGGTTTGTTGGATCCTGACCCTCCTGTGTGAGTTTACTAGCTGATAAAAAAAAAAAAAAACATTACCTCCAGCTGTGGATATTTTGACTTGTTGATTCATGTCATGTAACCAACCATCAGATGACTAATAGACAAAATCTGGCATCCCAGAATCCTCTGTCATGCACAGTGTCAACAATTACATCCATACTGCTCACAGCTTATTTCTGGTATGCTGAGTATGCGAAAACCGCTGTACTGCTTTTGTCAATTCACATGAAATTTAGACATTATTAGAAATAGTAAGTGACTGACTGAAAGCTGCAAGAAAAATAAGTTGCTGTTCGTGCCATCGTTACGTCAACAAATCAATTTGTAGGATTAATACTTTGGATTATGAGTGAATACCCAAGAACACACCCATCAGCCTCAGCTGTACTATTTGCTTTGTTCTAGTTATAGTAGCATGCTAACAAGCTAGTTACTGAGGCTCAGCAATGACTGCTCAACACCAGCATGTTAGCATTGTCAATTTGAGCATGTTAGCTTGCCAACACAGCTTGCTTTTCATTACTGAATAATATGTTAATAGATTAAATGTTGGTAATGTATATACAAGATCGATCTATATACCTACCCACCTATCTATATTAACAGTTCCTTGTTTTTTCAGTGGACTACATCGTGATGCAGTTTGGCAGAATAGCCGATGACATTTTCACGCTGGACTTCAACTACCCGATGTGTGCCATACAGGCCTTCGCCATCGCGCTCTCCAGCTTCGATGGTAAAATCGCATGTGAATAACAGACAGATCCGCACTCGTCCGCTCAACTGAAACCAGTATGCAACACGCCCACACTCATATCCGAACAACTCACGTCTTTGGACTCTCCCTCAATGCTTCCTGTGAACTGCACTGATAACAAACGGTGCATCCTTTAATGAGACAGTAACTGCTGGTATGCGATATCTTCATGGGCGTGTGGCTCATTCCAGGTGTAAGAAACATAATTGGTTTCATATTATCGTCTTATCTCGCATGGTATGTCACAGGACAGACTCCTTGTTTTTGTATCAGTGAATTACTGTGAATCACAGACAGACACACATTACGTTAAAGTCCTCCATTGACTGAAGAGTTGTGGATTTTTTTCAGAGGATTATGTGTACACCTCGACGATGTAGGTGTTTTAAGATTATACTCACATTATAAAAGATGCTAAACTGTGTCTGTGTCTATATGTTGACTTTGTATTGCTAAAATACCAACAGGTCACAAACCTCTTTCGTCAGATGTGAGAAATGCAAACAACCCAAGAACTATGTCATACTGCAAAGAATTTAGAGATATTATGACTCTAAACAACACGATTTCTCTCACAAAATGACAGACTCGTACAACACACTGTCTATATGTTAGTTACTTCAGTAACACTCTTCGATTTAGACGTGTAGTGTTTTGTTATAGAAATGTACCCAGTGTTCAAGTGTCACGTTTTGACAAAATATTTGATAAGTTTTATTTCCCTGCTTATCTCAGCTGACTGGTTCTGATTTGAGCTCCTGTAGGTTTTTTTTTCTATATTTCTTTTTTTGGGGTTTAACATTTTGTGAAATTCATCTATTTTTCTGAACACTGCCTTTGATGCATTTCTAGGCTTGTTGTAATATTGTTATTTAATAAAGCACATGGATGAATTTCCTTGAAGTCAACAATTATTTTGGAAAACACATCTTCTCTGATGTACAAAAAGTTCCCCTCCAGTCAAAAATGTGTTCATTTTCTTGTTCCTACCGTGGGATGTTTGAGCTTCACAGTGGAGAATGATGTATTTGTTTCCACACTGCTGAAAGTGTAGATTTTCTCTGTGCTCTTTGAAAGTCTGATTTAAATAGGCGGCCTGCAAGCTCGATTTATGACATCACAAATAGTTTAGAAGCCAATACTGGTCCAACATTCAGCATTAAGAGGTGTGACGTGGGAACTTCAAGCCTCCAGTGTTAATACACTGTGAAGGGACTTTATACTGAAGTAGTAAAATCTTGTCTCCAGGGGTTTAACTGTTAAAGCATATTTACATATTCTGGAAATGTTATTGACAGAGAAGTAATCGGTGCCATTTTTGCAGATTTGAATGTGGTAATTATACTTTGTACTCTGCAAAATCCACTTCAGACACACATTAGACTCTGTATGCTGGGTGGAGAGAATATATAATATTACAAATATAAAGTTAATTTTGGGTGATTCAAGTCTTGAAGGGATCTTTGCTGCAAGTCATCCACTTGCTCTCTACCTGCATGTCTGTGTCTCTAACACTATCAAATAAACACAAAAAATACACTTAAAAAAACACTCATTTGTATTCAAAATAGCCAAAATAACCTCTGTAACACATATGTATCTTATCACTCTGTATAAGTTTATTTTCTATTCCCTGTAGGGCTTTTCAAGTATGTTTCCGGGTATAAAATTTGCCTCTATTAAGAAATAATGTGTACCTGTGTATTTTAATAATAATCCATGTAACAGAATCCCTTGCCGCACACCATTTGGGAACTTCTGCCCTGTACTGCAGGTTTGTAATCAGTTAGAATAAAAGCACGTTTTATTGTTTTCATCTTCTGTGATCTGGCAGATAGAAAGATTTCAGAGACACCCACGCGGTTCTGCAGTAGTTAGCCTGACATGTCGAGAAGAGCTCCACTACAGGATGGAAAAACCTGTTTGAGCCGAGGGCCTTCAGAGTAAGCGAGAGGCATGTATTCTGCCTGAACCTGCTCAGGCAGTTGTCCAAACTCGCAGATTAAACGAAGCCTGAAGCTGGCAGCTCCTCTGGACAGATGCTGTCAGGTGAGTTCGTCTGCCATTGTCTTTTTTTCTCTTACGTGACTTCCATCTAAATAGCCGGCCAGCATCAGTGTTGGCATTCTTGAACGATAACACAGTATGTGCATGTAGGAGTGAGTCATGTTCACACTGCCAGCATGTACAGAAGCTCTGCTTTAGTGTGTCAGCGTGGTATAAATACATGTTGTGAAAGTGTTGCAACCACATTGTTGACCAACAGAAGGAGCTGTTGCTAGGCGGAAATGTGTTCAGGGTCTTGAGTTCATATTTTTCAATAAATAAGTGAGAACTAAGAGGGAAAAGCAGCACTAGGGCAACAATTTAACTTTATTTGTGTATATGTGGTTCTTATAAGGACTTATTTTTTATGTGTTTATCACATTTTTTCCTCAGCTGGTAAATAACTTAATTATTTATCCAAGTAAAGTTTAAATGTACAATTTTTAAAAGTATACTGTGTGAGTATTCAATAATAGGGAGGTAACACAAATGGCAGCAAAACCAAAATAAACCAATATACAAATATTTACATTCATTTTCAGGTCATGAAATGTGAAATGTGTTGTTGTGGATTAATTTGACAAAACGGTGTGAGGCAGCTCATACATAATGAAAAACACTTCATGTTAACGTATTGATAAAAACATTTTTTTGATGTGGTGAGTGTAGTGTTAAAAAAACATGCATAATAAAGTTTACACCACTGCATATCGAACAAATTCCCCTAATATTCTATCTTCTGTTCCTTCGCATACATCTGACTTTTAACCCACAATTTAAACTTTTCATCTCATAATTTTAACACTTTATCTCTCTTCTCTCACTTTTTATTCCATAATTTCAGTTTTTAATGATCATAATTATGACTTTTATTTCATAGTTTCAACCTTTCTTCTCCTAATCTTGACTTTGATGTCATATTTATGACTTTTTATGGCATAATTCAAATCTTAAGATCATAATTTTAACTTTTTGTCTCATTGTTTGTACTTTTTTCTCATCTATGGCTTTTTATGTCATAATTTCAGTGTTGTATCTCATACGTATGACTTTGAAGATCATAATATACATTTTTAAGCTTATAATTCTGATTTTATTTCATATTTATGACACATTTTGTCAGCTGAATCTTTTTACAATAGCTCTGATGTTTTTATCATAATTATGACATCATATGTCATAACTTACATTTTTTAAGATCACAGTTATGAATTATATCTCATTGGTCAACATTTTTACACCATAATCATGACTTTATCTCGCACTTTCCACTATTTATCTCATAATTATGCCTTTTTATCTCATAATTAAGTTTTTAAAGCTCATAATAATTATCTTATAGTTTAAACTCTTCATCTAATGGTATTTTTGTCATCAAGCTTGGTTTCTATCTCTTATCTTCTTCCCCTAATAAAAGCGCGCCTCCACAGTAGCTGCATGTCGGCATCTTTAATCTAAAGTCTATATACCTGGGTGTTTGTGCTGTCAGAGGCTGGTTTCAGGGCAGGAAGCTGCAGCTCGGTGTCCAAACTGGAGTTTTGGTGGGCGGGGCCTTCGCCTCAGGCCCCGCCCCTCGTCCTGTTGATTGACGCGCGCCACTGGCTCCTCCTTGAAACTCTTTCCTTCCCTCCCCCTTCGTTTTCCAGTGTAGTGCGTTGATTTCATACCAAAGTCATACTTAACATTCCACTTATACTGTCAAACCTCTGAGAAATATTCCGGAAAACAACAAGGCGCCAAAATATAACAAACTAACCAAACTGACCAGCTGCTCTCACTGAGGAGAAGAAGGTGACTGCCAGAATAATAATTTAAAAAAAAGGTAAGTTTGTGCACTGATGTTTCCCTCTTTCTGTTTTCAGGCTCCTGTTTTTTCTTGGGTGAGTTTTTTCATGCCGCTTGTCTCGGGGTTGAAGTTTTCAGATCATTGTCATTTTTCACATTTTTCCGCGGAGCCGCTCGCGTTGGGAGGGAAGAAAACATTTGCAGATTGATAGTCTATTGTGTTTGACTTTGCCAGTGTGCAGGGATATATCTCTGTCTGACAGATACAGCTCTGTACAATCTTGATTTCCACCGGTAGCCCCGCTCATTGACACACACACACACACGCACACACTAATACTAACAAGAGAGAGAGGGAAGAAGAAAAGAAAGAAAGAAAAACAAAGCTTCTCTATTGACAGCGGGAGAAGCAGGGGGCCAATATGTTTGTTTTCTGTCTCGCACAGTTTCGTACCTGGATCCAACACTTCCAGCCTCTTTTTTTTCCTTCTTCTTCTTCTTCTTCTTCAAGAGGAATCCAGCAGTTATTACCTACAGGCACAGAGAGAGAGAGAGAGAGAGACAGACAGACAGACAGACACAAACAAAAACGATTTGGAGGAATACACAACTTCAGTCTGGTTTGGACCTCTGCATCCCAAAGGTAGGGAGAAGTTTTCTTGATTTGTCAGCAGAGTCGAATGAGAAAAAAGAAAAAAAAAAAAGAAAAAAAAAAAAAAGGCTGAGCTCTGCAGCAGACTGGATTTATTTGACAAAAAAGAAGCAGCTGACTTATTTATTAAGGAAGAGATAAAGCAACAGATACTTTCTCTTTAGTGTTTTACTGTCTGGAGAGGGCAGAATTCAGTTTGACATACAAGTTTCGGTTTTCACTACTTCTTAAAATCTCTTTTAACATGTTTATTTTTACATGTGTTTGCTTTCAGTTTTAAAGTAAGAAAGCTTCATTTTTCCAAGCTTCTTTTTATTTGTGAGCACACAGACACGCACAGCAGCAAACAGTTTATGCTGATGTAGACTTGCAACAATTAATCCTTCAGCTGTTGACTATTTTTTGACAATCTGTTCATTGGTTTGAGTCAGTTTTTCAGAAAAAAAAGGAAGAAAGTAAAAAATCTAGTGCTTCCACTTTAATAGATGTTGATATGCTCTGGTTGGCTTTGTTCCTCTGTGACAGTATAACTCCTACAGTAACATATCTACAGGTTGGGGACAAAACAAGATATTTAAGGACATTATCTTCGACTTTGGGGGACGTTTTTCACAATTTTTGGAGTAATTTACAGCCCAAACAACGCGTGAAGAAATCAGAAGAGTTGTTGCCAGATTTGCAGACCAAAATAACATTATTTCATCATTAGTTGAAGCCTTTAATTAATAAACAATATACATATGATCAAGATTGACGTGTCTGCATAGAAAAAATGATTTACGTTACATAACAGCGTTCATGCCTGCAGGCTTTAGGATGGAATAGGATGCACAGATGCTTGAATTTGCACAAGACACATTTAAAAAACACACACACACACACACACACACACACACACGCAAAACACCAGAGTCAAGCCCAGGATGCACTGAAACACATGAACGTATAAACATAAGAGGAGCTACATCAGAAGCAGCACCGGGTGCTCTGTGTTTAGTCTGTGTTTATTTAGAAATACAAAACCTTCTGTAGTAGTCGATAAGCAGATGACAAAAAGACCTACATGAAAAAATGTAGATATTATTTGCAATTTAAACAAAATTCTTTGACAGTGTTTTAGGCTGCTAGAAAACAGTTACGTACGTAAAATGTCATAACTTTCTTGCCGTTATTTAGAATATAAACAGATCTCAGAATGATTATCTATCTATCTATCTATCTATCTCTTTTCTTTCTTCTCCCTCTGTGCCAACAAACAGTGCATGTGATGATACTCTGCAAAGTCCCCCCTAAGTACATAATTCACAGGTGGGGATTTGACATGCACGGATACGTATGCGAGCTAATTGTATAATTAACGTGGGGCCACCTCGGGCTCCACCTGCTCTGCGGCCGGTCTCTGTGTTGTTTGTTAGTTCAGGCTCATGGGTGAACCTTTATACATATATACATATATTTACTTTTTGTTTGTTTCGACTGAGCCAAATGTTTTTTTTTACCTGATTGGAAAATGTAAAAACAACTTGTTAGCGCCTCCTTCGTGCTAAATTTGTACGGTCATATGAGCTGCGAGTGTTAAATCACAGCCAGTCAACAGGTCTGACTGAACAACAGAATGCAGTCTGTCAGGTTGGTCACAGAGAAGCAGAATAACCTGTTAACGTCTCTCCCCTGCTGCCGCCTGTCTCTCGCTATCTGTTGCAACCTGTGAGACACTGCGTGCAGTTGGAAAATGTCATATTTTCACGATATTCAGATCGTATTTTTTGTGTTATTTTCACCGAGTTTGAGGGGGAAACAAAGCCCCGCCGCAGCTTTCCTCTCCCCCACCCTGTTTTTAATCCATATGGCTGTGAACAGAAACGCGGCCGGCTTGTGGCGAGGTCTTTGAAGTCGGGCTGCGTCTCTTCGAGGTACACTCCTCCGATGCAACGCTGATATGGAGGATGATCAGATAATGCGGGGCTTTCTCTCCTCGCCGGTCGTGTTAGGTCGCGGTTGAGCGGCTAAATCGACAGTTTGAGCCCTTCTTAAGAACCAACATGTGGAAATGATGTTCTGAAATTGCGACGGACCAACCAGCACAACCAAACAATGTGTCCTTGGTAAATGAGACACGCCAAGATGCCTAATAATAGATTTTTGATGCTGATGGGTAAATCTGGAAAGGATTAGGCTTTTCTGCTGCTCCGACAGATTCCCCCTTCATTGTTTTATGCAGCATGAATGCATCAGGCCTCCCAATGTACAACTGTGGTCTCTCTCTTTTTTCCCTTGAACCTACTTTATGTTTCTCAGCCGTTGTGCATTTAGCGTGTACGTGGTGTGAGAGTTAAACGCGAGGTGGGGGGAAAGTTTTACAACTCAGCTCCGTGTCGTGGAGGTCAATGAGATTGCTCGGGGTGATATCCTCTTAAAGTGGCTGTTTTCTCTCTCTTTTTTTTTTTTTTTTTTACTCCCCATCTGTGTCCCTTCAGGACGTTTATCTGAGGGAAGAGTTAATGTGCACGTGTTCTCCCCTTAAGAAGAGTCGGCGATCTCCCTTGTGTTTGTGAATTCTTGATCGGAGCATTAAACAGGTATCCCAAATCATTTGCGCTGACTCCAGTGCATCCCTCCTTCCTCCACCCTGCAGAGTGTTTACACTGCAGCAGCTTTAGCCCGGTCGTGTTAAACCCACAGAAGAGCGGCTAATGAGCTTTTGCCCATTTGTGCAGACGTTGGTCGCTTTTTAGCACCATCCCCAGAAGTGCTCGTCCAAATGGTGGACACTTGCCCCTCTGTCAACCCAGATCTGAACAAATACCACTTATGTCTGCGTGGCGAGCACACAGAGGGCCTCAGAGAGAAGAAAAAGCCTGCAGCTCTCCGAGGAAGCACATTAATGACAATCTGGAGGGACAATGTGCAGCCCGAGTTGCAGTGGTCGAGTTAAAGATGAAGAGAATACGGTGCCTTGTGCAGTTGAAATAAAGGCTAAAACTGAAACGTTTTCCCAAACCCAGAAAAATAATCAGATAAATCTGAACACATATTCCAGTTGCGTCCCCCCCCGTAACACAATTTATCAACATTGTATTCACGTTAATGCACTGCACATGTTTACATATCCTCCAAACCATGAGGTTTTAACAGATAAGCTTCCTGGCCTCCTATTCGGACCACTCAGGGGAGGAGTCGGGGAGTGGCCTAGAACACTGTAGTCTTTGTGTCAGTTGTCCCCAACTTGCTAAACGTTTCAGTTGTTCTTTCTCCAGCGACCGACTGTTACGAGCGATGTTCCACATAATATGCACTCTGATGAGGAAGAGCTCGCAGATATAATGTCCGCAGGGGTGTGTGTGTGTGTGTGTGTGTGTGTGCCGGCGTCTGTGCCTCCTTCCAGCCTCCATTATAGATAACAGGAGGCTCACTCTCGCACCGGACCCGTCTGGTGTGTGTGTGTGTGTGTTTGTGAGGCCTGTGTGTCGCGCTGGAGCTCCAGTGACCCAAGGGCACTCATGTGAAACCCCTTTAATCCCTGTGCTCAGAGTGTTTTGGGTTGGGGGATGATCTCCTTCTACAGCGCAGAGTTATTCGCTGTGGTTGCTCCGATATATGAAACAACACAGGTGTCGGTGCCTTCATGAGTGCGTGTGTTCCTGCTCCAAATTGCGGGACACGTTTCAGTTTGTTTTCGTGTCCGATCGCAGTTTTTTTCCCCTCGTGAAAACCCCTGATCAAAGCCACGGCTCGCTTTTAATGCCTTGTTCCACGATTTACATGGTTAGATGAGTTATTGGCTTGTGCATTCTGCTGCAGAGTTATGCATGTCTTAAAGGTTTCACAGATTATGGCTTCAAACCGCTCCCCTCACCACAAAATGACCAATTCAGGCTAGAATGGCTTCTCTGCTACGTTCCCTGGAAAATTTCCGATTAAAATGCTGATTCAGGCTGTTAAAAGAAGAAGAAGAAAAAAAAGGCTCCTCTCTGGCGCGCTCGCTCCGTTTTTGTGTCAGTCTTTCCCTCCTCAGCTTGGATTTGGGCTTAATTCTCTCAAAGTGTTACAATTCAAGGTGGACCACCACACAGCTGGCAGGGTCCGGTGTTAAAATAGAACAATGAATGAATGAATTAAGGCTGAACTGTGCTCATGCTCCGGCCTCGACGTACGTGTGATACTCATTTATCTTTGCCCTGACTCCCTCTGTGATTCATTTAGGAAACCAGTAACCTTCTTCTTAACTCGAGAGTGAGTTCGCCCCGTTTTCTCACCATGTGATTTGTTTGCAAGAAGACAACAAATAAGAGTCAGTTGCGGTGAGCTTTTGTGGCGTGAATGTTTGAGAAATGTACGTCGGATTCCTCCAGCTCGGATCGCTTTCACACATTTTCATTCTTGCGTGCAAGATTTTACCCTTGTTGTTTTTCTTGGGCATGCAGCTGGTATCAAACTGCAAATGTTTGACTTGACAAGGGGTGCATATGGTGTGTATGTGTGCATGTGTGTGTATCTGTGTGTGTGTGTGTGCATGTGTGTCGACTTTCCCCTCTGCCTCTTGCCGTGTGAGCCGTTGGCCGTCCAGCCCTCCTCTCACTCTCAGCTCTGATTGTTTCCTGAGCGCCGTGCCAGATAGGAAGTAGGAGGAAGTTATTGGAGGAGCTGGAGAGAATTTATTAGGGCCAAACACAGACACAGGAGGGAGAGGGGAGGGTGGTGACTCTGATTTTTTTTTTTTTTTTTGGAGATGGGGCTCGTGCTTGCATGACTGCGAGGAAGGCGGCGGCGTCAGAGGCAAACTCTGAGCGGACAGGCCTGACGCGAGCTCATCACCTCCGATTTATTTCCTGAATCAAGCCGCTGTTACACAAACAAACACGTGCGATTTGCTGTTAATGCATCTGTGTGCGTTACTGTGTGTGGTGGAGTGTTGGGGGATAAGGCAGGGTCTCCAGCTCCGAGAGCAGCTTTTCTGGCCTGGGACCTAAAATGTTTTCTTTATCTGTAATCTGACCTCAGAGAGCAGCTGCTCCTTCTGCCACCAAGTCCTGTTGTTTCCCCTGTCAAGTGAGTGTGTGTGTGTGTGTGTGTGTGTGTGTGTGTTTGTGTGGCCGTTGGTGTGTGTGTGTGTGTCCGTGAGGAGTGGGGTTGGTGTGGGGGTCTCACCGTGACATCTGTGAGCGCCCTTCAACCTTAACAAGACGTGTGGTTTTTACTCGTGGAGGAGTTTCGGGGCTGTGGATTTGTTCGTGTGCGTGAGTGTGTAGCTGGGTGGAGGTGTGTTTAACTCTCAGCTAAGCAGGGGGGCTTTCGGCTGCCAGCAGGGGTCTGTTCTCTGCCAACAAGTGTCCCAACTCTCACTGCAACTCACTCAACAAAGGCTGCTTTTTCAGAGACACGAACAAATCCTGTAGTGTGTCAGCTCACAAACAGATGGAGGTATATACAGTACATTATGTTAGTGGGCAACGACATAGAGACATGCAAACACTTCCATCGTCTTATTTCCCCGCAGTTAAAAGGTTTTTTTTCTCAACATGGCAAGTTTTTCCGAGGGACGAGAGGATGTCGATCACTGCACAGACTGTAAAGACCATTGAGGCACTGTGATTGTGAGTTCGAGGCTACATAGATCAAATTGATTTGATTTTGAAACACAAGAGGCCCGATGGCTCAACAGTGGAAGAGACAGATTCGAAGGAAATCTGTTAACAATCTGCTTTGGGACATGAGTCAGTAGAATTGAGTCATGGTAATGAGTGTGTGCAGATTTACGGACAAGAGACCGACCAAGAAATAATGTTTACTGTTATAACGAGAAATAGCAGAAAAGACGAGTACCTGTAACAGAAATGCGATAATCCGCATTTTTATATTCTAATGACGATGTGTAAGGAGAATGGACTTATTTGCAGTTCTCCTCAGCCTTGCAGCGTTTTAGCATCTTCCAGCTCCTTGTTTTGGTTTTCACAACCTGCAGCTTGAGTGCTCTTGATTGCATTGTTTAAAGCAAAGCTTCTGATGAACCCACTGACCACAAGAGCTTCACTGATAATTTATGATAATAGATTAATTGCTTTCAGTCATTTTAAGGCAGAAATGTCAAACATTTGTCCGCTCCAGCTTCCTTAATTTGAGGATTTACTGCATGTCATTTTTGTTGATGCTGAAGAGTCTTTGGGTTTGGACTGATGGGTGACATTTTACTGAATAAACTGATTTATTATAAAGATTATTGGCAGCTGAATCAAAAATTAAAACATTTGTCAGTTGTAGCCCAACTGAACACGGCCTGTCCAGCAACAAACAGACAAAAGAGAGACAGAGTTAGAAACTAAGTAAAGAGTTTTAATTTCAGGGGCTGGTGGAGACCAAAACAGAGCTGAAAGGGGAGGAAGTGATGGATTTAGATTGATTTGGTGGGCAGAAACATGATTAAGGAGATAACATGTCAACATCACCAACATTAATTCTTTATTTTAGGGATCAGCCGTTATTATTCATTATTAATGAAGGAGACAGATAACCAACATTTCGAGCCAGTACATTTGAATGATGAATACTGGTGATGGACTATAACTAAGTACAATTTACTCATGTACTGTACTTTTACTCTTTACTTTAGCATTTCTGTTTTCTGCTGCTATATATGTGCAGTCAACTACATTGAAGGCAAATGGATGTTTTTACTCTCACTGTGCTTTTTACACTACTGCATCTGTTTGATAACTTTAGTTACTAGTTACTTTTCAGATTGTCAGGCCATTACTTACAGCGGTAAGTTAGTGTTGTGGGCTAGATATTGGGTAAGACCACAGTATTATGACTACAGACAAAGGGGACAGCATCAGAGCCAAAGTGGTCATAAGTTGTTTATTTTTATCAGCAGTTCCGATGGTTGGTTGGTTGATTCTGATGCATTTGCGATCGAACTCTTTATACGGTGTATTACGGTGTACGTACAGAATAATGACTCTGGTGCATTCACAAAAGGTGCTCCATGACGACTGGTGAGGATATGCAACAGTTTGTCAGCAACTCTTGTGTTGAACACAAAACCACAAATGTGACTTTATGTATCTTGTATCTTTATGTATCTTCAGTCCAGTGGAGCAGGTTCATAAAGGTGGAGGCTCTTTGGTTGTTGTCATCTGATGCTCCTGCTCTTTCCTACAATACAAAATGCGCCGGATGTTTTCTCCACATAATTTTCAGGCCGAAGAAAATGCACGTATCTCTTTGCTATGTTGCCCTTTCGGTATTTACAACATTTTTAACGAGGGCATTAAAATGGGTCATGTTTATATCCAGCCCAGTCGCGACTTCATTAAAATGAAATGTTTTTCTCTCACGGATGTTTTGCATACAAGGAGGAGAAACGTTTTCTGTTGATATCCAGTCGCTCTGAGGAGCCGGAGTTGAGGTTAGGAAATACTGAAGCTTCATAATGAAATAAATAATGACAAGTCAGTCACTGTTAAAAGCCCCACTGTGGTTTTTCGCAGTAATGCTACTATTGGCTCACATGGCTCTCACGGTGGGATATTTAGCCTCTTAATATATGTCAGAAATCTGCTCTGTTCGGTCTTAAACGTGTGTCGGTTTGACAAAAGCTCCCTTTCTCATCAGCCGACTGGAGCGGAGATGTTACCATCAGACCATTAAATTCGGAGACATGACAGAGAAACTTTGACTCAAGGTCCTGACTTTGAATTCCACTGAGTAAGTAGAAACCCATCTGGTTGGTCCATCTGATGATCTCATGTTCAGTGGAAGATAAAATTGAGGCATAAAAACTGGCAATGCAAAAAAAAAAAGGAGTCAGCTCTGCTCTCCCTGAGTGAATAAGTGTTATTGTGTCAAAGACTGAATGTCACACCGTCCACTTGTTATTACTGAAACACACAGGCTGTGTTTGTTTTCCTTTGTGAGGGATTTCCTACACTCTGTGGCACACCTAAACAAATGCCTGTGATGGAATCCCTTTCCTGATTTAGGCTATACAGACAGCTTTCTTCCATGTGACCCGGCAGCCTGAGAGTGACTCAGTAGAATTACAGGAATTCATCGGGACATTTCACCGCACACAATCCTGTCTAGGAAGGGGGGAAAAAAAAGGAAACTCGGTGTGGTGCCAACAAAACTGGAGCTGGTTCATAGATGGAGTCGGAGCAGAGATAAGCCGATTGCTGAAAAACAGACCGCAATGTGATCGCCGCGTTCAGGGGCTGGGAAAAACGGGGAAGAGGGATTCTGGTGCATGAATGGCGCCGTTTGAATGAACGTGAGAGGTGCATAGCTCCGCAGCGTTATTCCTGCTGCATGCTGGAATGCTGTCGGTCTCATGGCCTTACTCACAGAGAGTGGGAGGGGAGGTGTGGCCCTGATTTTTGTGTTAAATGTGACAGCAGTGTGTCATTCAATCAAGATCCTTCAATAAAAACCTCCCACCAGCCAACAGCTTGAGGGAGTCTCATATACAGGTTTGTGCTTTGAGACGAGGACTACTGCTAACGTTTTTGTTTTTGTTTTTTGTTTTTATTCCAACATCCTTTTCATTGATTTAGATCAGTTCAGTATCATATACAGAGTACTGTACTTGCATAGTAGTCCCAGGAATACTATGCACAGCGTTCAACTGGTCATCAGAGCACAAAAATATGAATCTCTGATATTATACAAGATCAAAACAGCCCCTCAGCCAATTAACTTCATGCCATTCTGAAGTTGATTCAGAATATTTTCCCACTTTGTTGCCACCGATATGGTATCTCAACTTCTCAAGAGCGGTAAACAATTATTTTGTTTATCCTTCAATCTTCAGATTAACAACAGAACATCATAAGGTTCCTTCAGAATTTCCTAAAGTCTCAAATGTGTCCTCAATTTTTCTTCTGTTGTTTGACCACTAGTCTGAAAATGTTACATTTATTATCACATAAATCTCTAATCTCTAAATCCTCTTAATCAGCTAAAGTTCACCCAAAAATGACAATTCTCTCATTATCTCTATACAGCCTGATGTAGATGGAAAGTCGGGTGAAGGTTGGTACTCCACAAAACATTTCTGGAACTTCACGCAGCGTTGCAGCATTCTGCTAAACGACTGAAGAAGTTTGGGACTTTATTTAATTCAGAAAGTAAAAAAAATAAATAAATAAAAATAAAATAAAATGGAGCTTGACCAATTCCCAAGATCCCAAAATGATTTGAAAACATGTATTTACACCCTTGTTTAAGCCGAAATCTTCACTGTAGCTGCTAAACTAAAAGCTAAGCTTCCAGAAACTTTTTGGTTTACACTGGTTGAACTGTATGGAGCCATTTTATGTTAGTTTGTATTTTGGTCCTTTCTTCAGGAGACAAGTCAATTCTTTAAGAGAAATGTGGCAAGATCCAAAAATATTATGAATCTTCACCTGACTTTCCATCAGTGTGAGGATGACTCAGTAAAAATGACTGGATATGTATTTTTTGGGTGAACTCATCCTTTAAATCTTTTTTTTTTTTTTTAATTTTCTGCCTTTTTGATTTATCCGCCATATTTCATGCGCTCTGCTCCGTACATATCTGCAGTTTAGTTTGTTGTGTGAGTGACTCATTACTATGTCGTGAAGTTTCTCACCCAAACTTGGCTCATGGAGGCGCGACAGTGTGTTTGTAACAGCTGTTCTAATATAATCAATATGTTAATTACAGCAGCTTCTCTCCTCAAATGACGCGCCGCCAGTAAATCACGCCGGAGAGCCGAAATCCCGAAGGTCCTCCGTTGGAATCGTCAAACTAGCTGTCGCGTTGGAGTCCATAAAACTGTCTCTGTGACTTTATTTACCACTCACTTTTATGATGAAGTCATGACTATTGTCCTGATTTGAAATCCTGTGACTCCAATAGAGGAGGTATTGAAAAATGGCTCCGCTGACAATGCCCTGCCTCTAGTCTGAGCTCCGAGCGTCACAAAGCGGGAGCGTGTTCACTGCTGATGTTGCATTCCAGCTGGAACAATCCCACTGTTTTCCAGACCCCAAAGTGGACGCCTAAATTGGACAACACACCCCCCCCACCACCACCACCACCACCACCACTCCGATGCCCTCCCCACTCCTCCTCCCCTCATGTACACACCCCCTATCCCCCCTCGGCTCTCCAACCAACCAACCAACCCACCCACCACCCACTCCTCCCATACACGCATCCCCTGGTCTCCTGTCCTTATTTGGGTAGAGACGTTCTGAGCGCTGGGTGGATGGGGGGGGCGGAGGAGGGAGGGAGGGAGGGAGGGAGGGGAGGGCGTTGGGTTGACACAAGGGAGGCAGGAGGAGAAACAGTGAGCACTCGCAGCCCTTTCTTAATAAGGACATGTCTGGAATTCAGGCCCCTCTCTTGGTGAAGAGCCTCTCTTTTCGCAGCACCTCACTTGAGCACACTCTCGTGAGCGCTCGGAGCGCCGCTGAGGTCGTGCGATCGGCGCGTCGCGCTGAGCGCCGCGCTGAGCACCGCTTGCTGCTCTTCACGGCTCACAGTGCGGAGGAGGTTTTGTGGTGTTTTCTCAGCTATAATTGGAGATCAACAATGGAGCGGCTACTCCCTCCTGCCCCGCGTCTTTCACTGTGCCACTTGTCTTTGATTATTGCCCCGAGTGTACTGAAGCTGTTGCCCCTCAGCACCTGTGCATTCATTAATGAAAATACTTTGTGCGGCCCTGAGAGGCATTTTCACACTGGACCACACAAACAGCATCTGCTTACTCGAGCCTGAGATGGATGTGTAACATTAGTGTTTACGTTAGACGCACTACAAAGAACCTTTAACCGGTTATGCAACAGTCTCAACATAATTCTGATGCTAATCAACGAAGACCTTAGGCAAGAAGATTTCTACACATAGTTATTATAGTTTTTCTTAATGTCCCCAATTTATCTGGGTTGGATAAGTCATAAGGTTGAAATTATTTTGTATAGCAGTGTGCTGAGGATGAACTGAGGAGTCTCACAGCCTGAGGAAAGACACTGCTCTGTAGTCTGGTGATATGGCAGTAAAACTAAGTTTACTTTGTCTCACCATCGTCATATTACAGTTTTATGTAACCAACAATAGATTCATTATCTATGCATCGTGTATACAGTGCCATTTAAAAAAAAGTGCTATATGGGCCTTTTTTCACTTGCTTTCAAAACAAAAGCACGTTAGCCAGATCAAGATCTTTAGTGCAGTACCCCTTTTGTCCACATGGGTCGCCAGAATCAATAAAAAAAAAGAAAGTTTCTTGCAGCTTTAACAGCTCCTTGTGCCTGTAGATGCTTCTATTTTCAATTTGTATAAATACACATTTCTGTAAGTCAAATCATTATGTCTAATGTTGTGATGTGATGTGCTGTCATATTCGGATCTTTTTTAATGGGTGCCCTCTGTTTTAATTTGTTTAGCTTTTTTAAAAATTGATTAAATCCAATTTAGGGCAGTGACTTACGATTCTTTCCATCATGGAGGAATTATTTTCTCATTTCATGTTCAGCAAAATGTCAACAATGAAAAATGGGGTAAACTATTAATCATTTTGTCCGTTGACATACAATAAAATGGGAGTTATAATGATCACCAAATAATCATTTTTCAAGCAGAAATTCTGAATATTTAGTCTTCCTCTTCTCACATGTGAAGGTTTGAAGCTTTTTTTTCTTTGTCATGTGTGACTGTAAACAGTTGGAATAAAACAAGACATTTGTAGTTTCGAAGTATTTTAGAGGCTGTATCCAGAGACCCTCAGGCTTGTTTCCTTGACAGAAGACGATAAACCAGTTTAGCTGAAGGACCAATTCTCAAATAGTTGTTGGAGCTTTAATTCTATCTCTTCATTTTTTTTACTTACAGGAACATGTTTCTGTGTGTTTTTTTATTTTTTATTTTCTTTGTTTCAGTATTTCGTTTATTCACAAACTGGCAGCACGGAGTATAATTAAGCGAACACTAACTCCAGTCGCATGTAGTAAGCTGCCACTGGGAGCGATCCAGCCGTGTGATCTGTGACGACTGAGATGGATCACTTGAGCTGCTGATGAGCGCTTCGTTTCAGTGTTGAGTTTTAACACCGTGACCCTGCCGCAGAGGGTCCGCCATAACCAATACCCTCTCAGCTAAAATTAGCAGCCTGAGTTGTGGATGTTTGTCAAACTCTCGTTTCGGTTCAGTGACGTCCATGAATTTCGTGTTGTAAGAGGCGGAATATCACCGCAGGAGCCGTGTTACTGCTCCGCTCGCCTTTGATCTCGTGAAATTCCCGTTAAATGACGATGGGAAGGGAAAGGAAGCGTCACTAATCCGCCACCTTTGCTTTTTCAACCAGTCTGTGGTACGCGGGTGATTCGGACGAACTGCAGCGATGATACAGTGTGAATCCGAGTACTGAGATGTGATCAGAAAAGATGAGGTTGAGGGAGAATACAGAGCAGTTTTGAACAGCCATTTTTTCATGTTACACAGTCGTTATAAATAGATTAATAGATAAATAGAAGTTTAAAAAAAATGACTCCATGGCTTCACAGTTTTGGTGAAATTATACTATAATTGAATATGTTTTATCTTTGTTAGAATAAAGTAAAAATGATTTATATTCTGTATCTTTGCAATGAATTCATGTATTGATCCTGTATTCCTGGTGCTTTTCAATCTAGTTGTTTTTGAGTATCACAAATAGCTGTTTAAATTTTTTCTTTCATTCTTTTCGAAAACAGTATAATTTGTGGATCCCTACTCTTCTAATGCTCAATGTGGACCCATTTTCACTTCTTATTTTTCTCCTCGCATGGCTGAGTTCCTTTGCTGGATCACTGAAACAGATGTATTGCATTATTGAATATTCTAGGTTTTCATTAAATATTGTGTTTTTGATGATCACAAAATCATTATTTTCATATTCCCTTTCTTACTTCATGAGCAAGAATTGATTTTTGGAGTTAAGGAATAAAATACATCGGCTGATTTACACCACCATCCCTCAAATGCGGCTGTCAAACACTTGTGACAAAGACGTAAGAGGAGCAGGATACTTTAACAATAAACTTTATTGTCTAAAATGATATCAGAGCACTGAAACAGTGAACTTCCCAGAGAATTCAGATGATCCCAAGCGTCTTTTTTCTGCATTATAATAAATGTCAGTGCATACTGGACAATGTATAAGGCGATACTGATAAATATGTGAAAGGCCAGTATCGGCTGGTAATACTGGCCAGTCAGGTATTCTACTTCAGTTTTACACACATAGTTCAACTTAATATCTGAGTTGATTTTTGTGTTTCAGGCATCATCCTGTTCCATTTCTCGACTCCCTTACTGCACAAAACCTCATAAAAGACATAAAATATGTCTCTTAATGAAAGGAAACAACAACTGAAAACAGATCATGTGTCGTACTCTATTCATAAAAACCCTACATTTCAATTTATACTCACTGCCGTTTTTCAGGAAACACTAATTTGGACGCTCTCTCGATTTATCCGTTACACTTTTATTTTTGTCAGCATCTGCAGAAACCATAAAGCAGAAACACAAGCATCCTGGGAGGATCATGGTTACCTCATAGACTCCCATTTCAGAAACAATACAATGCTGAAAAGGCAGCTTGAAAAATACTTAAGATCTTTGCCTGCAGTCAGCCATAAGCCAACCACATCGGGACACAGTTCCCAGACCACAGGAATTCCTTGAGGCCAGCGCTGATTAGTGAGGTCTTTAAACTTCGTTTTATGGAATATCTTGAATTCATTTGGCCGTTTCAGAGAAATAAAATATAGGAAATTATAGTAATAATTACGGTTAACATTGTTTATTCATACAAACTTAATGACTGCCATAAAGAATATGTCAAAGAGGGCAGAGCAGCGACCTATAGATGAACGACACTCCTCACTCTGATGCCTCTCATTATGCTTTACATGAGCTCACACGGCTCAGGACCTCCTTTGCATCCACGCGAGCACTTCCTTCCTTTGTTTTAAAGTTCATTTCTTGAGAAACTTAACAGGTTAAGTATGTAAATGTTAGATCGTTTAATCGATTTACTTTAACAAACCTCTGCTTCATTTTTCTCCTGCAGCCTATAGATCCTGTAGGCCTCCAGTTCAGATTTATTTGTGAATATCAGCGTTGTGTCTTGAATTTAAAACAACGTACGAAAAAGACAATCACAGCACCTCAAAGCTATCACAGCTCAGCCTGTTAGTATGTAAGCAAATCAGCAGCAGAATGCTGTTTAAGATTCATTAAAAGAACCTGCTCGTCCTGCCGCACGCTGCGGGGCTTCTGCAGGCGTCCGCATACCTGACTGATTTCCTCCGCATACGATCATCATGTAAACAATATGTTGATCAAACGCCGGCTTGTAATTACACTGGGTGATAAGTCAAATGAAAGAGGAAGTTCTGAATGTTGCTAAAGGTCATTTGTAAGGGATTTTTTTTTTTTTTTTTTTTTTTTGCCTGATGGCATCACATGACCCGCAGTTCCGCTCGTGGCCACTGGAAGAAAACCAATACAAGCCGTCTATGCAACGAACAACAAACACCTCACGTTTGCTGGACTTTTCTAGTGCCGAGAAGCTGAACGTGCTCTCGTTTTCAAGCAGAGAAGCGTCTTCGTTACAAGAATTATGCCTACAGCACACTTGTTGTATTGCGGTGATTGTTTTCCCCACCAAATGAGAAATAGGGTTTCCCCAATTTTTGTTGCTGTCAACAAAGCCCATGATTAGACCAAAACGTTAATTGTGGTTGCATGTCTTTCATTACTGTTTGGCCTTCCTGCCCAGTCTGTGGCCTCTCAGACTCCTACTAAGACATAAATCCTTAAAATGGGTTACAAATATATAAATTCTTTATTTAAACGTGTACCCTAGTTGGAGTAAGTAGTGGCTTTTGTTTGAGACTATTATATACAGATCTGATGAGCTAGTGAGTATTTACATCAAGATAGTCTTTAGGTTTGACTTAAAAAATAAGAAATAAATAAACAGTGCCTTTGCTTATTATTACAAAGCATGGCAACTGTGTGGCTCACTGGTGTGTTTAAACATGGATGTATAAGGGAGGTGGGTGGCCCCCTTCATTTAATTTCCCTTGAGTCTAGAATTACTCGGATCAGGGCTGCACAATATATAACGTTTCAGCATCGACGTCGCAGTGTGCACATCAGACACATCGCACAATGTGCAAATAAGGCAAATTAAATAAAATCTCTGGAACATTTTCGATGTGTTTTTGTGAATTTTTACTACTCTGCCACTCAAAATATCCCAATTTCATTTTTTCCCCAGTATTGTGCAGCCCTGACTCAGATCTTCCACATCGAGCCTGCGCGCTCCACATTTTTCCCGGCTAACATCTGGTTTAGCCGCTGGTTGACTCGGGGGTAAATTAATTCGGTTGGTGCCTCTTCTAGACTTTCTGATGGTGAAACGAGTCGTCTCATGGGGGTTGTGACACTTGCTGCTTGTTTCACAGTGTAAGCTTTTTGGGCCGGTGTGCATCGCGTGACGTTGTAATTCCACGGTTTGGCCACTTTGTCGAATTTGTTTCAAGTCTTGGCGCTGATCCTCAGACTTGGTGTTAAATGCTTTTAGCAGTGGATCTGTATAGAGGAATGAGCTACACTGTATTATACTGCACAGACGTTACGTAACAACGTAGCGTATCACCCATCCTGTAACTTGCTGTTTGAGTTTAATATGTGATTGTGAATACGATATTAATTAAAATCAACAACTAAGCAACTTCCGCCTTTCTTCCACAGATCTTCCAAAGATCCTGTGATATTGGGGCTCGGGGTCGGGCCCAGGGGGAGCCGCCACCATTGCGTCCAACGAGTGGAGCGCCAACGGTAGCCCAGAAGATGGGCTGGATGGGGACAACGAGGACAAGACCCTGGACGGGGACGCCGAGGGCGTGTGGAGCCCCGACATCGAGCAGAGCTTCCAGGAGGCCCTCGCCATCTACCCTCCCTGCGGCCGGAGGAAAATCATCCTGTCAGACGAGGGGAAGATGTATGGTGAGTGTGCTGGATAACAGCCAGAGTGACAGAAGAACAACAATTACATGGAAATGAATGCACAAAAATGAGAAAACCATCCATTCCTCAAAGATTCTTGTGGCCAAAAGGCAACAAACACCCGCCGTAGTGCCCTGAAAAGAGACGAGAGGAATACTTTTCCCTCCCCTTGTGCTCGTGTCACAGCTTTGACACCGAAGTGAATGTTTTCTTTCCACGCAGAGCTCCCAGTAACAAGTCTGTACCTGTTGCGCTGTGACCCAGGGGCAGGTTCTTCCAGTCGCACCAGCGCTCTCGGAGCTGGTTATTGCCGCCTCGAGAGCATCTCGGCTCCCCTCCCCTTGATTTACACCTGTCTGTTCCTTCAGAGCCTTTACAGCCTATTTTTATGCCCACTGTTTTTTACAGCACCTCTCTTCCTCACCGCACTTTCAGTTGCAAAACCTGCTCGTTGTTTTTTTTTTTAATCAGCAAACGTCATGCTCTCGTTGCTTGTTTCCCCCACCCTACACACACACACACACACACACACACACACACACACACACACACACACACACACACAAACACACGCACACCGGTATTGCTGGGAGAGTTTTGCCTGCAGGTGACTGGTTGACGCTGGTTTCTAGAGAAGTGTTTCGTTTGATGCCGGCTTGCCCGGTTAAATGAGCAATAATTAGCCCAGCGTGAAATGGAGACTCAGGAACAAAAACATCACATTGGCACGCCGAAGATTTAAACATCCATATGGTTTCAGAATAGTTATGCTGATTCCTGCAGCGTGTTCATTAAAGTGCAGGTGTTGAGCCCCTTAATCTCCCGAAAAACTCCAGATGGATGTGTTGGCAAGTTCTCCGGTAGAATCAGACATCCAGGTGTAGGAAATTGAACGCATTTGTCCCTCATTATTTCAATCCCTCTTTCCCATTCCTGTTGGTGAGACAGTGCACGCTTTCTCTAATTAGATTACACATTTGAAGTTTGGGAATTTTTGCGCTGAGCAGCAGTAAAACGCTGATTGACAGGGATCGGGCTGCTTTTCTCCGCCGTTTCGCTCGCCGCTGTCCTCGATGAACCTCTCTCTGGGTTTGTGAAATTATGTTATTTTCACCATCGTAATTCAAATCCCGCGAGCCCCCGCTTTGTGAGAGCTCCCTGCCCTTTAATTATTGTCCAACTTGTCTCAAAAAGTTGAAATTGATTCCCGCTTCAGAGAGACCATAAAAACCATAAATCATTGCCACCAAAAAGGCTCAGACAGGCTGTGTGTTTTAGAAGCATTAGTGTTTGTTTTCATGAGCCCCGTTTTTCGGGTGGCTTGACGTCAGATGGGATTCTTTTGGCGTGATTCACAGGCAGGTTTTGATATTCAAGGAGAAGCACATACCTGAGATAACTGAGTCACTGCAGCCGCTACTGTTGCTGCTCCTGATCCTGTCTTAAGGAGTATAGTAGGAGGATACAAGTAGTGGATGGGCCAGTTAGTAAGCAGAAAATCTATTTTTGTCTGATCAATTATAGGGCTGCAACTGAATACTATTTGTGTCATGGATTAATCTGCTGAGTGTTTTATTGATTAATCCTTAAAAGTCAATGAAACATTGAAAAAATGTGAAATCTTCTCACAATTTACAAAACCCAGAGACTCTTCCTTTACTAGCATAAATGACAAAGAATACATTTACAACGCTGGAAGCAGTTGAAATCCATTTTTTTGGTTTTTCAAATAATTGATTAATCGAGAAATCACTGCAGCTCTGATTGTAAAACACTGGCTGGCTTCACCTTCTCTGTTAGACAATAAAAGATATCTTCAGACATTACCTGAAAATTTAATGAACAGTTGCTTAATTACTTGGAAAATAAATGGACTGGTCAATTGACAATGAAAGTGATCATGAGGTGCAGCCATGGGGGAGAAAGACTGTGTACATTTAGACTGATGTTCAGTCTGATTAAAATAAGCGTTTGTGACCATCCATCATATTTTCATTTTAGGCAAATCTCAAAAGATACGTGTTTTAAAATAGTAGTATTAGTAAACTTCTTGCAACTTTTCCAGAGGGAAAAAAATAGTTGTCTCTGCAAAGGAGGTTCTTTTAACCCGTCTCTGTTTGTTTGTTTGTTTGTTTATTTGTTTGTTTGTTGGTCAGCAGGATTACATAAAAACTGCTGAATGGATTTTTCATGAAACTTGGACGGAGGATTGGTCTGAGCCGAGAACAGACCTCATTAACTTTTGGTGCAGATCAGGATAAAAGGGACGAGATCCAGGGCTTTAAAAAAAAAAGAAAAGTTTGTTTTCTCAGTTTTCTCAGGACATAATGCATGATATGGTGATGAGGCAGATATCTATGAGTGTATGATTCGATGGAGATCTTCAATATGGTGGTATTAAATTATGGGTGTTGATGTATGGGTGCGTTTATATCTATACGTGGCTTTTGGGCTTGATGTTGGATAAAGGTTTGACTGAATTAAATGGGACTGTTGGACCTTGGGAGAGGTATGCACTCTACTGAGTGCCTTTCTAGTTTACAGCATGCTTTTTCTGACCTTAAGGTGCACAGGCCCGAAGCACAAATCACTGCAGGCTTCTCTAAATTTACCTAAATAACTCCCCAGTCCCGTTTAGCAGGGCAGTGTTGTGTCCCAGGCTCCATACATTTGTCATGAGAACGTCAACAAAGAGGCCGGCCGTGCGCAAACCTGCCCCCTTAGCAACATACTGTCAGGACCCCTTTTAGAGGCTGGCCTCTTTTTTTTTTTTTTTTTCTAGAGCACTAAACACCCTCTCCATTTACAATAAGTCATCTGAGGCTCCACTGGCAGAGCCGAGGCATGCCCCAGAAGAAGCCTTCTCACAAGGTGATTACCTCAGACATCTAAAAGCTGCCCTGACGTGAGGTTAGGGGAATGTTAACGATTGCACTGTATGTAATACTGTCTACCTTGCAGTCTCAGACTCCCAGTGGCCTCCAAAAGCAGGCAAGTCATCCCTCCCATTGGGAATTCCACTTTTTTTCTGCCAGGATTTTTTTTTTTTTCTTCATTTGCTGGGAAACGTCTGCAAATTTCCATTGCCTTAGCGAGATGACTGTTTTTATACATGTGTATTGGTTGCTCTACAAACCTGTCTAGACTTCCCAGCAGCACTGCCAGTCATTTACGTAGCTCAAGGGTAACGAAAAGTTCAAAGTAACATAACACTCATTTTTAATAAGTCACACATGTGAACGATCACGCCGGTTGTTTTAGAACATGAGCAAAACTTAAAATAGCTGTTCTCGAGTCAGTGATGTAATCAGTCATAACAGAATACATCTAACTGTCGTAAAGCTGTCAGAAAGTCTCGCAAATCTACCACAACAGTCGGGAATTCAACCTTGACACAACATGATCACCTTTTCTATTTCTTTCTTTGATACCACTCTCATGTCTGGATGGTGAACATTAGGCCACAGCCAGCAGCCGGCTGGTTTAGCTTAGCTCAGATAGCTTAGCATGAAGATATGAAGCAGGGGGGAAACATGTCGCCTGGCTCTCTTCGACTCGCTAAATAACACATTTCATCTTGTTTTTCTAATCTGTATAAAAACCAAAGTGTGAAAACAAGTTGGTCATGTGCTGAAACAGGAAGTCGTCGCCCCCCGCCCAAATTAGTCCAGCATATATGTTTATGTATGAATTCACTGCAAAAACCTTACATACACTGAAAAATCTGATGAAGTGAGGAAGGAAACCAAAATGAACCTTTTAGCTCTTAGAATTTGAATGTAGCAGTCTACTTTACCTGGTAATTCTGAGGAAATTGGCCTCCAAACAAATTCTGGCTTTTAGATCAAATTGCTTGAAATGATATATATAATAGTTTGCATTTTTAAAGGTGCATTCTGTAGTTTTTGGCAGAACATTTTTATCAGAGGGGAAAGATCTCCGTTGACTGATTTTTTTTTAATGCCATAACAAACTTAATAAATAAACTCTATTTGTTTTCATGACTGAATAAACAAACTGACCTTAAAGGACAGTTTCATACTGTTTTATTTTGTTTATATGTGGTGGACCCTGCCACTTTATTTTCCCTCGAGAACAGCTTGTTTATTCAGTTATGTTAAAGATAAATATTTTTAAGTTTGTATTATTAGCTCATTAATAGTGTAATTAATGACATTTGTATTCCATCTCCAAAGCCACATAGTGCCCCTTTGATTATATCAAACTGTTGAATTGAAGGCCAAGTAAAGAAAAACACAAATTTAAGTGGAAAATGAAATTGGTTCTTGAAACAAGTTTATTGTAGTAGTTTATTTTTTTTTATCCTTAAATTATTAAATTTTTAGAAGAAGATCATTCAGTTCATTTTAAATCTTGGCAAGCAGAGGCCCGTTTTTGCAGCGCGAGATATAATGTGTTAATTAATGAGCAGTAGAGCTTCTGGTCGGTGGATTTTGTTACATTTCGACCAGCTGTGTCTCCTGTTTACAGCCTCTATGCTAAGCTAAGATAACCGACTGCTAGCCGAAGCATCTAACAGACAGACAGATAGAAGGCTGGCGTCCTTCCTCTCATCACACATTTGTCGCACTTCCCAAAATGTGACCTTTTATTCCTGTGATTTTTCAACTAATTTGGCTCTTGTCGGAAATAATGTGCTGCCGCGTCTTTTTAGAAATTTGAAAAACTAAAAGCGAAAAGACTAATTGCAGCTCGGAGATAATCGTTCTTGGTAGAATTGAAATAGTTGGCACATTTTACACCCGAAGTTCAGAGGAAGTGTCTTCAGTGTGTGTGTGTTCATGTTGAAAAAAAAATGCCGTCCGTCTTGTTCTGCGTGGGGGCTGTACTGACATGTCGTTCCACGGCGTTTTCTGGCCTAAACAGGTCTGTCAAAGCCCGAGCGTGCACACACACACACACACACGCACACACACACACACACACACACACACACACCTTTCTCTCCCTCTCTCCCTCGCTCACTCTCAGCCCTGCAGCTGTCACTAACTACAGAGAACCCTGGGTACCAAAAAAGAAAAAAGAAATGATTTCAGTGCTTGGAGGGAGGCTTATGTCTCTTTTGACCTTCGGAGGCCGCATTAGGAATGAGCAGCAGGTTCGGTGCGCACCAGGTTGCTGTGGATGTATAAGAGAGGGGGCTGGGCACTGCAATGATGACTGAGCAGGCCTTCCCTGTCAGCCCCCTCGCTGAGATGTTAGGAATGTTTTCAGTCATGGCTGAGCAGTATGTTAGCAATTTAGGATTACCTCAATGTTATGAGAAGGGAGGAGGGGAGAGAATATGGGTGGAGAAAAGGATTCAGGAGAGGGAGAGAGGGAGGTGGAGGAGGAGGGGGGAGTGAAGAGAGATTACCTTTTTACTCACTATCTTAGCGTGGAAGTGGAAAATTCCAGCGGTCATGTAGTAAAAAGAAAAAAGACAGGCGTGTCCTGTCAGAGAAGAGGTTAAGAATGGCCGCCTGCAGCGATCTGAGTGGGTGTTGAGCAATCAGCGAGGGGATTCATGAGCGGCTCCGGAGAGAGAGAGAGAGAGAGAGAGAGAGAGGAAGACAGCGAAGTGTCGGGGAAAGTGGAGGACGAGGAGTGAGGCCGCGCATTGAGATTCGTACCTCAGTCTGTGTCAGCACCTGTCACGTCCTTCCCCACCCCCCCACCGTGTGGAGCCTCCTCACCGTCTCCCTCTGACCTCCCGCCATGTCAAGTCTGAGCAGAGCTCGGCTGCCACGGCTGCAGCTCCCACTGACGACGTGGAGAGCACCACCCTCTGTGTTTCCTCTGATGGGGTTTGAGAGAGTCTGAAAAATTTGGTCAGCTAATACAACCCGTCCAACTTGATCACTGTTTTTAAGAAAAAATCAGAAGTGCTGATGTATTCATGAAATTGTGCGTGTGCATACCAAGAAATCCTGGGATATTTTAGATATTCTGTGTGAGGTCGTCAACAATCTGGCCGCACATTTCGTTTTCGTAGGCATCGACTCACCTCTCCTGATATTACTGATCCGGAGCCTGTTGAATCAGCTCTGTTCACATGTTGTTGTTTTTTGTGCCTGAGGTTGAACACAGGTCTCCCGAGTGATTATGTTACCCCTCAAAATGTCGTGTGTGCGCCATGGTTTTAAAATTTGATGCAAGGGTGTGAAGTGGATGATGAAGGGGGGGAGGTTTTTGGACCGATTACCTCAGTGTTTGAGCGGATCTTCGTTTTTTTTTTTTTGTCATGAAGTAGTGTTGAATATCAGTCAAGGATTAGCCCTCGGGAAGCGCGAGGGAACAGTTTTAAAAAATCAAGGCGATCAGAATCCAGTTTGTCTTTTTTCCACAGAGCAGAACACAAAGTGCCTTTTCAGCATTCGACTTTATAAAAGTATATTTGGAGCTGCAGTTGTTTGCCTGACCCACTTGAAAGTGGCGTGTCTGCAGCGCACTGTATATCACATAGAACAAAAGCAGTCATTTCAAATATCACAAAACCAACCAGATGTTGTGCAAAAAAACTGGAGATATCGTTTCAGCTCTCGACCACAGAGCCGCACTGTTCAACAGATGAACAAAACACATTTTTGATTTACCACGCTGTACCACCAACTTCTCCGCTCAACACTGTTGGAAGAGAAGTACGAAAAAAACATAAATGGTTTGACGTTTTTGAAACAGTCTCCATTAGATTGTGAATCAGAAAGTTAGCTGTGTTTTTATGATCCTCCTTAAACGTCTGCTGTAAATGAACCCACATCACCATTCTCAGACAAGTTCCTATCTCTCTGCTTCCTGCTTCATACTGTATCTCAGTAAATACAGTACTTTGCAATGAGATATCTGTGAAATCAACAGCAGAACTCTGTGGTTGGGACGATGCAGTGTCCCCCCCCCCCACCCGCTGCTCCTCAGCTGAGGAGATTGAGAGTGACAGTTGCGGGGTTTTCGAACTGGCATTGTTCTCTCTCCCTGCCATCCTCTGCAGGGATGGTCGGCAGCAGGTGTTGCTGTCCGTTGAGAGCCGGGTCACACTGTGGTGTTGTTTTGGGAAAAAAAAAGGGGGCCTGCTTTGCTGCCAGGTGGCAGTTGTTGGCAGAGACAGTTATGGCTTTGTGTTTCCTCCAAGAGTTACAGCATCAGCTGCCCCTTTTGCCCCTCTAACCGGTGACCCCACACCCCAACCTAATGGCCCTCACCCTGGCTCTAACCCCTGTTTCTCCCATATGAGCATGTGTGTGTTCGCCCAAGCTCTGGCTGTGTTCGCAGGCCCAGGCCAATCAGACTGGCTAGCACAGATGTGACAGGCCTAGAGGAATGTTAGGAATGCGGAGGCGCTGGAGCGGGCGTGTCCATCCTTGGCCCGGGGCAGAGGGGGGACGGGCTTGCTCAGTATCGGCAGACAGGACAGCTCAGCTCAGCTCTGCTCTGCTCTGCTGGCCGACCGCCGGGCCGACTGACTGGTTGGAGAGTATGGTGAGTGCTGCAAGCCTGCTGGAGATGGCCTGCAGTACTTTTATGGTAATTGCTCTAACCAGGGCCTTCTGGAGGCCAAGTACTAAAGAGTGTGTGAAAAAACAGGACTTGTTTCTCCTGTCATTATGTGTCTGGATACTCTAACGCCTATAAAACCTTCTTAGACACACAGTCTGTTGTCTGTGCCTGTGTGTGTTTTAAGAAGGCACATCTTGACCAGGTTTTGCTGGTGTAAATATCTGTCAGCAAGTTTAGGTCATTATTCATAACGACACAGCGGTTCAACCTCTCCCTCTGGCCCCAGCGTTTAGCCACAGAACCCAGTTAACGTGACTTGGCAGGGTTGGAGTGAAGTGAAAGGGACTGATGGATTGATTTTCCCCCGAGACAACATAATGACGCTTCTTTTTGCTTGCACTCCTCACACTCCGAGGATGATTTCTCTGCTTGATCCCAGCTGCGTGCTGCTGAAAAGGCAGCGCTTGCTAAAAATCTGCACTGATTACGAGGAGGACTGCAGGCAGGCAGGCAGGACTCAGAATATAAGCCTGTTCTCCACACAACCAGTTTGTGCAGAATGTCGAGAGTAGATGTTATGTCATGAAAAACACGGTTCTGTTTTTCTAAGCAGTCTGTAATTAGGCTGCAGGGCCACATGAGCAGACAATACCGAGGTGTGAAGTGAAGTGAGCAATAAAACAAACTTGGGGGGTGAAACAAGAAAATCAACCTTTTAGTTTCTGACTTATCGTGAATAAGAGATGAAATGTTAAAATATGGTCTCCAGTAGGAAACAGAGGTGTTATTGTGGCCTGTGACCTGTGACAAACGTGTGTTTGCCCTGGGTCTGAGGAGCTCTGGGAAAGGTCACGCCGTTGTGCCTTTGACATACATTCAAGGCATGACAACAGTGCCACCTTGTGTCCGGTTTAGTGTCAGTGACGCACAAAGGTTGATCTTCTTCCGTCACGAGTTCCTGCATCCTTGTTTGTGTTTGTGACCGTGCTCTGCCTTTTTTGTTTTTGTTACAGGTCGCAATGAATTGATAGCGAGGTACATCAAGCTGCGGACAGGGAAAACCCGCACAAGAAAACAGGTAAAACAAGTCTGAATGGGTTTTTAGTTTGAACGCAATCATGCATGAGTTTGTGTTTTTAGTTAGTGCATGTTCAAGACAGAACTAACAGAGTAGTGAAAATGGTCAATTGCTGCAACAGCTGTTAAGTTTTTTTGGACTAATAGTTCCTGATGTCATGCTAGTGGATTGCAAGTTATTTGAAGGATAAATCTGGTTTCATTATATACAGTGTTTATATTTCTTGTAGTCAGAGAATCCCATGGAAAGACCAAAACCAACACTATGATAGTTGTTCAGCAGCTTTCATTTATCTGTCTGTCTGTGGCCCTTAGCCCCAAAACCAATTTTCTTCAATGGAGCATGTAAATCTTTAAAGGATATGTCGATGGTTCAGTGTTTTGTGACAGGGTGAGTGTCTCTGTCTCAGCCACTCTGATGTAACTACAGCGGGAGGGTCGAATCACAGTGTTACATACACGTTTACGAGCACAAAATGCAGATTTCTACATCATGTTGCTTTAAAACGGTGGAGAGCTATGATAACCCTGGTGTGTCTGAACCATCCATCCATCACTGTCTGTCACAAGCTAATTTAAAGTGAGGGAAGGCAATTCATAAGACAGTTGATTTTTGAGTCTCATTCCCAGATTGTCAAATACCGTCATTTTGGGCCATAATTTTGCTTTGGAATGGGACTCAGCTATCATCTTTCTACAAAACCTCCTTCCCGACCTTGAACAAATCAGATGTTGAGAGGGCTGGCTGGTTATTCAAACTGCTGAAGCCAGTCAATAAAAGAGGGAAAAAAATAGTCTCCGTCGAGAGAAATCTTCTGTATCATTCTTTGCTCCCCTCCTAATTTGATATTCTCCACGTTCTGATGCTATAGCACTGAAGCTAACCTGTTAGGGTGCGCCATTGTTGTTCTCCAGTGAAGGGTAGCGTCTGTCATTGGTCGCCACACCTCAACCACACCCTGCTGTACACAAGATACACCATTTCCACACTTCCCCCTTCATTGTGCATGCAAGCAGGCCTGTTTTGCAAGCTGATGGTGGTTGTCGGAAGGTGTAGCCTGGTTGTGGACATGCACCACTATCTGACAGTAGTTCTTCAAAGGACAGTGACTGGTGTGAACCACTGCGGTTTGGCCACAAGTGCAGAACCTACATGATCGCATGACCTCGCAGATCCAGAGTCTGTGAGGATTAAACGAGGCTTCAGCTTCACATGAAACTCGTGTCTGTAGTATGAGCTGACTGATGGTTTTGGTCTTTTCGTGACATTTAGCTGCAGTAAGAAAAATACATAATATCACCAGACTTATCCTTAAAACCCCATTTACTGTTTGCATGATGTAGTTAGAAAGCTCACCGTGCATGTTAACTCTGTAAGCATGTATTTGTGTGTACGTGACTGTGCGCGCATCTGAGTACATGTTGTTTTTTTATGCTCAAAAAACTGTCTCACACCCCTTTATAGGTGTCTAGTCACATACAGGTGTTAGCACGGAAGAAAGTTCGTGAATACCAGGCGGGTATAAAGGTAGGTGGCTGCCCGCCGCTCGGCGACACTGACTGGGCGTCTCTTTCCTCTTTGGTTACGGCTTCTCCTCTTTCTTCCCTTGTCTTCTCTCTCCCTGTCTCCTTTTCCTCTTCCCTCCTCTTGGCTATTCTTCTGTGCAGGTTTCTAGCCACTTGCAGGTTCTCGCCCGGAGAAAATCTCGCGAGATCCAGTCAAAGCTAAAGGTATGCGCTTCACGGCGGGCTCGGCGGGGCTGGTAAAAAAAAAAAAAGGCTTGGCTTTGCACTAACCATTATCATCGGTCCTTGCTTTGATGCGAGGGCAGCTCCTGCGACATAAGTGGATGCAAGCTTTTAACGATAAATCAGATAAATATTCTTGAGGAGGCATCTCTCTGATCTCTCCCGGGGAAGCCACGGTCCTGCTTCTCTACCATGCATGCCGTGCACAAACAGACAAAGCTTTTTAACTTGTGTACATCAGCGCTGCACCGCGAGGCTAATCACACGGTAATGAAAGTATAGTAACTGATTCCGAAGCTGCTTCTTTAAAGGGAATGCCACACAAGCTGCCGTGATGAGCACAGTTCAGTCGTTCAGCTGCATGTTGCTCCGGCTCTGTATCTTTCTGCTGTGCGAGCCATGCTGCTGCAGCACACTGTACTTCTCTGAGACTTCCTCTTTCCCTAAAACTCTCTCTCTACTGTGATACCTTCAGTTCCATTCATGTGTGTTTGTTATGTTTTTTTTTTCTTAAAAACTGAACAGTCAAAAAAACCAGAACAATAATGTTTGACTTGTGTCATCACACTGTGTGACTCCTTCTGACTCGTCTTGTAGTTCTTTCAGTCCCTCTCGTCTCTCTTTATTCTTTTCATTGTTTGTTTATACGTACATAACGCAGATGCGTTTAAATTCTGAGGATATTCTCCCTTCAACTTAAATTAACCCTTTAAGGCAGACTAATCCTCCAGCATCCACAACTGATACGTTCTGTGTAAAATGAAAGTATAAAAGATAAGAGTCAGGCTCGTTTCTTTTCAGTAATGTCATGAACACATCAGTTCCACCAGCAGCAGCTGGTGTGACAGTATGTTGGGAAACGGATGCAACCTTCTCACCTCCTTACACCTCATAAGCTTTTAATTTTTTGAGAAGTGATGAAAAACATACAGTAGGAAAAATTAAATAGTGAGCCAAGTATTTGTGTGAGACTGTTCACGGTGAGCCATGACATCCTTCTTCTAAGTCTTCATCGCTAAAGTGACGGGACTTAAAACATTATCCAGCCACGTCTGTTTTGTGTTTCGTATTATGCCGTCAAAAACTGTGTTCCCAAAATGTTTACATGTCTTAAAATTAAAGGTTAAATTGTAAACATGTGGTAGTATTCCATTGTTTCCCGTTTCATTGGATTCACGTAACAACCCCGCTGTTGTTCGATCTCCCCCCTAAGTGGTTGCCAGTTTGTTGCGCCAGCTAACTTTGCTAACACTGCATTGCTAGCTAGCTAACGTTAATACAGCTATCTCAAGCTAACGTTAACGTTGCTAACTCTAGCTAGCTAACTTAGAGTATGCGGGGCACGTGCTGTGGAACTCAGCCGTTTTTACTTTTTTCCTCACAAACTGGCAACTACGGAGACTCACAGAACACAGATACTATGTGACACAACAGCATTATACTATACTATTTATATACAAAACCAGGCAGGAGCCAACTGTCAGAATTCTTACACAGACGTTTAAAAATGATCAATTAACAATCATAATAATGTTTTTAAGGAAACGAGGCACTTTTATTCTGAGCGTTTCGTCAAGCTCTGTGGATGTGTTCTTGATAGAAAATAAAAATGTTATTAATATTACCTTTATCTTTATTTGGCGTCACACATCTAAACAGTATTATAAGCTTGAATAGCGCTCTTAGTCTTCCATATTTTGTGTGTGTGCTCTCAATATAAACCAACAGGTAGCAGTGGCATTAATCAGGCTTGTAATATCTTGAATGGAGACTTCTATCCTCTCTGCTTTAAGGGGTCCAGTTATGATTTATTTAAATTCTTTCTGTGATTAGATTTGTTTTGCACATAAAATAATCTGAATTTTGTCCCCCGAACACAACATGAGACATTTGAGTCGACTCGTTTTTGTTGCAGAAGATAAAATCACCTCGTGCTCATGTGTTCTTTGACCCATTCTCAAAACTCCTACATACTGTATGTCAGCCATTCAACATGTATGTTAGGTCAAATCATTTGTTTTTTCTTATGCTCTGTGAGTTCACCTTTGTTGGATAATAGCAGAAGAAAGAATTTCCAATGCCTCTTTACTTTTTTCCTTTACCTTTTCAAAAGTAAAATATCAACTAATTAACCATATATTGTAAACATCTCGTCCCACTGTTTAATCAATCCAGCTTTTATGAATTTAAGCCGGAGTGGTTTATTTGTCAAAGACAAAACACATCAACAAACTAGTTTCCAAGCCACTCTTATGAGTTCAGCTCTCCTGTCAACGTCTTAACTCTTGAGGCTCACACAGAGTGCCATTAAAACATGCCTAAGAATTACTTTTTGACGGGGTGGTGTCAAAGAGTCTGTATTTTGTCTAATAATGTTGAATTTACTCTGTAAATGATTTTTTTTCTGATTAGAAAGCAGCTCCGTCCTCTGGGGAATCAAGTGAAGTTGTAGCATCAGCTAAACAAACACAAAGTAAACGTGTGAGCGCTAAGATGGCTACCCACTGTAGCACCAGCTGTACAGTTGACGTA
Source organism: Acanthopagrus latus (assembly GCF_904848185.1). NCBI lineage: Eukaryota > Metazoa > Chordata > Actinopteri > Spariformes > Sparidae > Acanthopagrus > Acanthopagrus latus. The sequence continues at coordinate 8,674,655 of NC_051044.1, read as the reverse complement.
ATAAACTGAAGGATTGCGCTACAACCAAACCTCCAAGGATTTCACTTTTCAGTATCTGCGTCATGTTGCGGGCTTACAGTGTGGAAAATGTTGTGTTACAGAAGTGCTGTGTTCATTGTGCAATGCAGAAATTGACTGGAAATTCAAACATTCATAGAGTTTCACACATGATTTTAATTAATTATTGGCAGTTATTTGAAGCTTTTACTGCTTTCCAATGAAATGAGTAAATCAAGAATTTACATTAAGTTTCGGGTAAATTGCTTTACCCATATTGTGATAATGTTGTACTGAACCACTCTCCTCATACCATTATCCCAACTGAACATTGTCACCTGGTTTCTCTCTTTTTTGATTCAGGCGATGAATTTGGTAAGTGAACCCGACTTGTGCAATATGCTTCCCTCCCTCCCCTTTGTTTGGCAGAACCCGTGCACTGTCCCCTTTGCTATGGCCCTCTGCTGGCATGGCGTCCCCTGTAATGATACAGTTCTTAGGAAACAGCCACGCTTTGAGCACAATTGTGCTGCGCATCCTGCCTGATGTAGCGTAATTCCCCTCCCCCAGCCTTTTGCCAAATGCCAAAAAAAAGTCTTGCTTGCTTTGCATAAGGTGTGGCTCTTTGATTCGGGGCTTCTGAGGCATCTTTCCTTTAATTGTAAAGTCGTAGCCGATTAGCTCAAGTGCAAACGCTAAAAAAAAAAAAAAAAAAAAAAAGAGCAAGAGGATGCATTTTAAATTGTGTTTGGTGCATTAAAATAAAAGCTTCGATGTGTTTCTAAGTCAAAAGATTTGGGATCATGAGCTATGGACATTAATTTGTTGGCTTTTTAAAAATATCTGCATAAGAAAACTTGAACTTGTACTATGTTGTACACTGATCGATGCAGAATGGATGCAAATCTGCATTCCAAACCAAATGCACTCTCTTCATTGTTTTTCCTGTAGTAATCTCAATAATGCATTGATACGTGATTTGTCCTGTGACCTGAGCTTGAATACCAACGCTGGAGTGACGCTGCTTCATCCTCTGTCTTCTCTTTGCTTCAGTCTGCCAAGCTGTTCTTTCAAAGACTGTCTTCTTATCCATGTAATAAGTGTTTGTATAGACACAAGCTTAGAGGCTCTCCTCAAGCTCATCAGCTACTTTGATACATTTAGAATGTAGTTGTTGTTTTTAAAGCTGAAAAACGCAGTGTAACGTGGAAGTCTTAATATGACAGTGCTCTCTAATACAGCAGGAAGTAATGTTGAGGCTATGATGCCACCTTGTGGTTGACTCCTGCCATTCCTCCTCTTCAATCTGTAGGATCAGGCGTCCAAAGACAAAGCCTTGCAGAACATGGCAGCGCTGTCATCTGCACAGATCGTTTCCCCGAGTATGATAAAGAATCCTCTCCCACCGCTGCCTCCTGCCCCCTACCAACCAGCCAGAGTGAGCACATTTACACATTCGTCAGTTCTTTCGCCTATAAGATGACACTGGATTTGATCTGAAGAAAAAATGTATTTTAACATCTTTTTCTTTACTCTCCAGTTCTGGCCTGCAATCCCAGGACAGCCTGGACCCTCTCAGGAGTAAGTAAAACCCGTCCGCTGAAACCCCCACAAAGACGTTTGTGGGGTGACGTCAGGATGCATCTAGTTTCTGAAAAGAGAGAGATTGAGTTAAATACGCGAGTGAGTGACTGAATGGGCAGGGTTTGTTGTCAGGTGGGTATTGCAGGGCATGTTTAACGGATCACATTTTTGCCACACCAGGCTGGTTCTAGATCTCAACCCGGGAAGGACTCCTGGGTTTGGCCGCACCAGCCATGCGTAAGTTCCCCCTAGCCGAGGTCCACAACTGTGAGCACAAAGCAGCACTAACTCCTCTCCCACACTGTATTGTTCTGTATGTTTCCTGCACTGACGTAAAAACACCGCCAGGCAAATTAACTGCTTCAAATTTTAGTTGAGAAAAAATAAGGGACTGAAAAGAGAAATCCTCATTGACATACATTCACTGAAAAAAAAAGCAAAAAAAAAAAATCTATGAATATTTGAATCAATCTTCGTAGATTTGTTAAAAACTGCATTTATTGATGCTGTTTTGCATCGTCGAGAAGAAATGAAGCAGGTGGACTTACGCCTAGCTGGTGCAACAACACATATTTACTCTTTGACTAACAGATTTTCACAATTTAAAAAAAAAAAAAAAAGCATTTATCAGAAATACAGTAGGAGTCATCTGCCATAATCGTCTGATACTGACCCTCTGTGAAACATTCATTGTCTTTCAGTATCAAACCTTTTGCACAGCCCCCGTACCCAAGCCTATCAGGTCCTGTACCGCAATCCATACCGAGTAAGTATGAAGTAAAAATCTGTGATAAGTTTCCCAAATTGTAGGCATCAAGGTTTTATACATTTTTGTGATTGTGTGTGTGTTTGTAGCCGGTTTTGAGCCCTTGGCGCCTCCTCCTCCACCAAGTGCTACTGCAGTACCCGTGTGGCAGGACCGGACCATCGCCTCCTCTAAGCTGCGCATGCTGGAGTACTCAGCCTTCATGGAGGTCCAGAGAGACCCCGACAACGTGAGTGAAAATTTACTGCAAGGCTTCCTACTTCCAGACGTGGATGGATTACTGAACAGGCCCGGAGAGGTCAGAGAGCCACGGGGCTTCTGTTTGAAGTGATTGTTGAGATTTCTGGTTGGAAAGTCACAGGGTTCTGTTGAAAATGGGGTTGTCCTGGTCAGGTTTTGTAGCTTTTTTTTTGTTTGCCTGACCAGAGTTTTTGTTTAACACTGAGTATCTGCCAATCAAATTCAATCCAGTATTAGTTTTTCTGTATTTTTCCTGCATTTTAGTAAAATACAGTAAATTCTTTTATCAAACCAGACCAAATGAATTAATTTCCCTTTTTGCTGGGGACCACCTGGAACCCACTTTGAAAAGTACTGTCTTATAATGTTTCTTATAGCGCACTGTAGCTTTTTTAATATCTGCGCAGAGGAGTTTGAGCGTGGATCTATTGTGGCCGGAGTCCGACAGCCTCTCTTAGACTCAAGTGTGAACTAAATACCAGTGTTGAGAGGCAGTTTTTGAACAAACAGCGGTGCCAAGAATCACAGTTCACCTGCAGAATGTCACTAAAAGAGACTCAAAATGGGCACAAATAGACGTGAAACAACTACAAATGATACAGCTGCCTCGTTTGTGACGGCTGTATCATTTGCATCATACTCCTTCAATGCTTATGGCAAGAAAACATGTAATTTTGGTGGTGGAAATATCCCTGAACCAACCCTAACCCTCCGACACCTGCCGTTCAACAAAGGCTACAGCAGGATATTTCAGCAGTGTTTGGATCTGATGTCAGAGAGCTACAACAACCAAATTTCTTTTCCTCAAAAGTGAACAGTATCACATTGAGATCTGCGGCTGAGGTTCATGAGGTTAACCACATCCTTCTTCCTTTTTTGTTTTTGTCCACTTGCAGTACAGCAAACACCTGTTTGTCCACATTGGACAGACCAACCCCTCCTACAGCGACCCGCTCCTCGAGGCGGTGGACATCCGGCAGATCTACGACAAGTTCCCTGAGAAGAAGGGCGGGCTGAAAGAGCTTTATGAGAAAGGCCCACAGAACGCTTTCTTCCTAGTTAAATTCTGGGTGAGTTGTTCCCAATAACTGACTGAAATGTAATGTTTATGTTTAACCTTTTACCTCAGTGGGAGACATTCCAATTTTCATAGAGTCCCATTTCAGAAACTAATGCTTTTTCTAGCAGTTACTTCACATACATCCACATTTTTAACCCATGTAAATACTGCTGCAGATAAGAGGCAGGAAAGTAAAGATTATGTTAGATTATACAAACCACTTCCTTTTCTTGTGACTCAACCACTGTTTTCTTAACTTGGTGAAACGTATTATCTCAAGATTATAGTGAAGGCATTTCACAATGGATTGCTTCATCGTGTACCTTGCAATGCAGGAAACTGTCTTTGCCAACAGTATGTTGTCCCCAAAACAAGTAGTCTGAAGACGTTTATGCAGAAACACCGCCGACATACCTTACATTTTTCTCGCAACCACACAATTCACGTGTGTCTATGAGGTAGTCACATACAGCTATGTAATTATCACTAATCTGATTAAATATATTCCCTCCTCAGGCGGACCTGAACAGCAGCGGCATGCAGGATGGCCCCGGTTCTTTCTACGGCGTCAGCAGCCAGTACAGCAGCCTCGAGAACATGACGATCACTGTTTCAACCAAAGTCTGCTCGTTTGGCAAGCAGGTTGTTGAGAAAGTAGAGGTAAGGACATGCTCTGATTCTGTGCTCTCCTCTTAAAAAACTGACACAAAGTCTTGCATTTTTCACTTTAATACTTTGTGTTGTTTTTGTTTTGTTGGTGGCACAGACAGAATACGCCCGCCTGGAGGGAGGAAAGTGTGTTTACAGGATCCACCGCTCTCCCATGTGCGAGTACATGATCAACTTTATCCACAAACTCAAACACTTGCCTGAAAAGTACATGATGAATAGTGTTCTTGAAAACTTCACTATCCTACAGGTAACATACTCAGTTTTAGCGAATTGTTATAGGAATAATGCTCTGTAATATTTGTTTTCTTGCAGAGAATGAGACAAAGTGATTAAGCCCACGTAATATCTCTCCACTGTAAGCTAAGTGTGAAGCTACCACCAGCACCCAGTTAGCTTGACTTAACATAAAAAAATGCCATTTTTATGGATCCCACACCGAATTTCTAAACCTAGCCCTGCCCGACTCTGCCTCAGATTAACTTGGGTTTATTGTTTTAATAAGACAAAAGCCTCGACAGCTTTGTGCTCCTGGTCCTTCATGCCTATCACAACCAAGACATTTTTTGATGCGCGAAAGCGACAAAGTTCATCTGACACAAGAATTCAAACTCTATGTTCAGAGGTTGTCTGGTGTGTGGAGTAGAGGCAGGGCAGCCCAGCCTGTCCGCTCTAACTAACAAGTCCAGAGACACTCTTGCAGTGAACAGGTCGGTTCATTTACCAGGAAAACTACAGCTCATAAACTGCCATATCAGAACTGCAAGAAAAACAGATACTATACCAGAGCTACTGTGTGAGTTAACAGTTTAAGTCAAGCACAGAGAAGGCCACCAGTGAAAACAATCGATTACAGGTGGAGTAGGGTGACTCTTACCAGAAATCTGGTGTGATCAATAATAACAGGCAACAGAGAAAACTGCTAGACCAGCTTATAACCCCCATCAAACCCACAATGTTGTTTTTACAGTGTTTTTTGTATGGGTTAAACACACAAGATATAATGTGTTATTAGTAGTATTTAGAGAGCCTCGTTAGCTGTTTCCCTGCTTCCTGTCTTTATGCTAATTTATGCTAATCAGGTGCCGCTGATTCAGTGTACAAACATGAGAGTGGAATAAATGTCCTTGTCTAATTCTCAGCAAGAAAGCCAGAATGAGTATTTCATGTCTAACTCTTTCCTAAACAAATCATGATTGTCACTGCAGCGTTTCCAAACCGACTTCTGCTTCTTCACATTTCTCTCCCTTTGCCCCTCAGGTGGTGACGAACCGCGACACCCAGGAGACCTTGCTCTGTATAGCGTTTGTTTTTGAGGTTTCCACAAGTGAACATGGAGCTCAGTATCATGTCTACAGACTTGTTAAAGACTAACAGCTCATCATCAGGGAGGTTTTGGAAAAGCCAGACAACAGCGTGACACAATCTCTCTTCGACCAGTTCAACCATCCAGGAAAAACGGAGAAAAAAACAAAAAAAAAAAGTTCAATCCTAGACCGAACTAACATGGACACATTCTATGCTTTAAAAAAGTCTCTTTGGCAAGGATAAAAAAAAGAGTGAATCTCAACGTGCCGACACGCAAAGAAAATTTTGAAGAATTGCGGATTTTTCGAAACAACCAGCTATCTTCCATGTGTTTAAACATGCTTTAGATGAAGTGGGTCACTTTCCCGAGGTAACTGATGGAGCTTGAAATGTTTTATTGAGGGAACGCGAATGTGTTTAGGGGTTGAAGAGACTCTTTACGGTATCCAAGGGAACACACTCTGAACAATAAGAGAAGTGTAAATAAGATTGAGAGAGTAGAGAGAGAACAGGACCACAGAAGGGGAAAACCAGAGCCAAGTGGTGTTGTTGCAGTAGGTTTGTTAGGAAAGCAAGTGCCTTTTCTCCAAAGAATATATCATTGCCTGCCACTTTGGATTGCCTTTTTACTACCTCTTGTTTTTAAACAAAAACAGAAAAAAAAGTCAGACAGGTGTATTTTGTCATGCAAAAAAAATAAATATTGGAAAGAAAACCTCTCACATCTTGTATTCTGGCACACAGAGGAATGGGATCGGATAACTAATTTTTCATGTAGCCTGTTGTTTTACAAACAAAAATCGTCCCACGTTTTACAGTCCAAGTGTACGGGGAGAAGGTATATTGTGTTACCATACTATTTGGGTTCTGCTCTTTTTTTAATGTTTTATTACACAATTTTTTTAAAAAAAAATCAGGTCTTACAAGCATCTATCTATAACTTGTGACACTATGGATGCTTTGTACCATTGCTCACCTGAAATAAAGCCAGGGCTTCGCCATCCATGTGAGATCCCCTTGTTATTTCTCTCTGTTTGAAGACATGTGCTTGGTTGCACTTAAAAAGATCAAGAAAGGGGGGGAGTGAAGCAACAGCAGTGCTTATTTTCTGCCTTGAGTTATGTAGCCTAATGGAAATAATGAATTGTTTCTGTACTGTGAGTCAGCGGATGCTAAAGGAATATGTGTTACATAGGAGAATCTGAGGGGTACTTTATGTTTCATGTTTGTGATCAAGTAACTCAGCACAGAGACCATGGTTTTTAAGTAGAGAGGAGTTAATCACTGTTTCTTTTGTTTAAAAAAGAGATTGTATGCTGTGAAGTCGGTTCATTTGCTTCACACTTCTCCTTGTAATGTGTGGAGAAGCTGCATTCGTTGATAAAAGTTCAGTTTTGATATTTAAGACAATTTTTTACTGACATTACCCATGTAATAAATTTTGAAATCAAACTAAATAATTGTCTTGAAACGAGAGCTATTGTCTCTGTGCTGTGGAATATGACCATTGATTGTTATTTATAGGGTTGGAAAAGAAATAGCGGGAGGGCAGGGTGGGGAACTGGAGATGTATTGATCATTTTCCATTGTGATGGAGATGTTAAAAGTATTGCAGGACCCGTATTACAGACAGGAGGACTGTCTTCCTATGGATCCTGCTAGACAAGTGTCTACTCTGTGTGGTTCACTGGACAATTGTGCTATAAAGGTTCAAATTTAAGATATTGTACGGTGGATTAATTGCACCTGGCTTTGAATGTCATATTTCACAAGCTAGATACAATAACACTCCTCCTCTAGCAGGTTTCTCAATTTATCTTTTATACAGATTTTTTTTTTGCCATTATCAAGATTAATGTTTTGTTTTTGATTCTGTTGTCTTTTGACTTTCAGTGTTTGCCATATGCTTCACTGAAAATAATGTGTGATTGTGCTGATATTGATAATTAATAATAAGATATCTAATGTATCATATTCTGAATGGTGTGGGCAGTTTTTTTTTGTTTTGTTTTGTTTTGTTTTTTTGGTTTAAGGTGGTTTATTGTTGTCTTTGTTACCATTGTGCATTGCAATTTTATACTTCAAAGTAGAGGTTGGACTATGTAATCAAACAAATGTATCTAACAATAAAAGACGCATGGTGCCTTTGGGGCCATTTTCCCCCAGAAAACTTATTAAACATGTTTGTAAATTTGTTTTGTCCCTGATGTTTTTATTCCTACTAATATGGCAGAAACCTATGAAACCAACTATAGTGTAGGCGTCGGCTACTATTTTATTGAATTAAAAGTTAAGCTTAATATTTATTTATTAGTAGTCATTAAGTCTTAATATCCATAACATCTCCCCTGTCAATAAAATAAATGACCCTTCAGTCATAGAATCTGAAGGGTTAGCCTCCTCATTTGCATAGTTAAGCAGAACTGTAAAAAGAAAATATGGAAATAAATGTGTGTGTAAAATAAGAGGAAAATGCACAGGGAAGAAATACAGAAGTTAATATGTAAACAGATATTTTAAAAAAATAGGAAAGTAAATAATTAGGAGTATAATATAAAGATAAAAAATTAATACAAAAAATTAAAATATGCATTTGTCACATTTTTTAAAAGCAATGCTTCTTTGATATTCTTTGTTATATTTGTGGTGCATTTGATGGCATATATATTTATTTAACCATTTATTTTTTTAATTTATATATTTAAATATTTTTGATTTTGGAGGTTTCAGTCCTCCATACACTGATATCAATATAGGGTAGCCTATATGATAAAGTAAGATTGACCAACATACTGCACTTAGAAGCAGTTTTGCCATTTCAAGTCAACTACATTTCAGAGGGAAGGAGTGTACTTTTTGCTATACCACATTCATCTCAGAAATGTACTGTAATTAATAAGGTTTTTATTTCAGATTAAGACTTTACATGAAAAATATTTCTTTATGACTAAACCTGTGGTTCTTAACCTTTTTGAGTGATTTCCTCTCTAAACTGTTAACAAAGAAGAGACAGCCTAATCATCTTGGGACCCTTTGAATGGGTACGATCTAAGGTTGGGAACCACCAGACTTAACTAGCTCACTTATACTTATGCACTGATGTATTGCTAATGACAATCAAAAGTTATTTGTAATATATATTTCGTACAGGAGATTGGGAGTTTGAATTCTTGACTATCCAGGTTGGCTCCTTAGGAAAATATATACTATATATTGTTATTATCAGGGGTACTGTCTGCATAATCAGTACTTAAACATTTGCAGTTCATTTAGCTGGCTATAACTTACACTACTCAGTATTAGTTAGGGATATGGGTGTGTGCATGTATGTGCATGGATATGCAATAAAAGTCGATTTTAAATTTGCTGCATTATTTTTGGGGACAAAAAATATTCACAAAAACACGAAATAAAAATTCAGATGTGTCACAGAATAAACAACTGAGTGAAACATTTAAGTATCCCTGACTAATTTTGAGTAGTGTATGTCCCTCAGTATGTTTCTGGAATGAATGACTCGAGCCTTTACGAAGCTCTCCAGAAAGAACTTCACCTCCCAGAATAACTTGCGGCTGCGGCGAACTGAAGCCGGAAGCAGCTGTCAAGTTGGCTAAATCAAAAACGGATGTTAGGTGAAAGCCAACAAACTAAGGTGTTGTACAAAAGGTGGTAATTTGGAAATGACTTCTTACGATAAAGTATTTAAAGTTGCGACTTATCCCATGAAAACGTATTTCATATATGCGTGCCTGTCACCAAAATATAGGCGCAACTCACGCTCCTGTTTTATTTTGTGGGGGAAACTACAACCGGAGGTCGTAACATTTTTTTTTCATTATTATTTTTTTTTTATCCGAGCTAACTTTACACCAGAAGGAAAAGCACGTAGCAGCGATGGAAGTGGCCAAACAGCACTGAGTTAGAGTAGATGCTGACCAACCGACTTCGTCCTGTTTGATAATAATTAACTTTTTTTTTTTTTTTTTACAATCCTAGTCATAGCTAGCACGCTAACAGGAAGTGTTTTGGCTCCGGAGCCAAGAGTGGAACCGCTCGTCAAACGGCCCCGTTAACTACAGCTGACGTCAACAGGTTCGTGAGGTGAGTTAAATTAACCAGCCGAGTTAATAAACAAACCGTTCAGCTGACATGGCAACACACCGGCAGTTAGCCTAACCGTTAACGGACACAAGCTAAGTGGCTAGCTGGAGTTGTTCAGCAGCTCTGTAACTGGTCTAACCGCATACCTGCAGCGATAAACTTAAAGATATTTTATCTTCTTCATAATGAAGCTGCCCGTGTTTATAACGGTTCATCGATATCTCAGTTTATAAATGATGTCAGAAGGCTAATACGTGTAGCTGTCGAAGCATTTATGTTGGCTAAAACTTTATCCACGTCGTCCACCAGCTAACGTCACCTACAACCGGCATTTTGGGTCACATGTAACTTAATCTGGAGTGATTTCGCAGGGCTTTTCTGTGTATTGACGAGAGAAAATCCCCCAGAGTTGATGTGATGTTACCTGCCTGCGACATCTACTGTCTGTGCACCCCCACTGTCAGTGGTGCAGCATCCGCTCACTGTTTTGAATACACTCACAGATGCATTGTGTGACTGTGTGCTAAATTATGATGTTTGGATATTTCAGCGTTTCACTTGATTGTTTATGTCTGAATTTGTGAATATATCTGGTCCCTAAATGTAATGCGACACATTGCACTCGACTTTATTGCATATCCACGCACACATGCAACCAAACGCCAAAATCCCTGACTGATTTTGAGTAGTGATAATGTTAATTGTGTGCTTTATTTATATAGTTTGCTTTCTCTGTGTTGACACATAATCAATAACCAGTTTTGCCTGTTCAAAAGAGCCCTCACCTACTGATGCCCCTCGGATCTTTTCACTGCATTGCTGCGTCCCCCCTTGTTTCTCGCCAGACAGGGCAAAGCTATGTCAGCACTCTGTTGGGGGCTAGTGTTTTGTTTCAGTCCCGGGAGAAAGGAGTGAATGCAATTGCCTCTTTACTTTGTCTCTCGTTGTAAAAATCAACTACATTTTCCCACTGCGTGAGAGTGAGGCCTGGCCAGGGTCAGCTATAGCACAGTAATGGAAAAACATGCTCATCATGTTAGTATAGAGAATTGTATTCTGATCGTGTTTTTCCATTTAAGAATTGTGAAATTATGCTGAATCCTTAAAACAAAGCACAGAACTGGAACTGAAGTCAGGCCTCCATCTGCTTGGTCTGCAATTTTAGTGCTTGCTGTGCAGTTTTTAAATGTTTATTTATGTTGTAAACATATGTCTGAGACTCGTGAGTGTGTGCCTTTTTGGTTCATAAAGTTTATGGTGTATAAATTCAATTAATTTTTGTGTATTTGACCTTGATCTACAAGTTTCCTTGCTGAATTACTCTCCTAACCTAAAGTGTTCATCTGGGAATAGACCATAGAAATCAATCTCTAACAATTGCTTTTATGTGTCACGCCAGGAGCTGTCCCAGTCATCTCACCTGCTCTGACACTCCATCATTACATCTACTGATCTGTCAGCATGGCTAACACAGACTCTGTCGGTCTCCGAGTCTTCTCTCTGAACTGCTGGTCAGTGACTGTGGTTTGCAGTGTCTCCTAATGCATTTTTTATGTCTTCCTTATACATGGATGAAAACACATGCAAACACCCATCGTCCATGCTCTCTGTTTGTTTTTCAGGGGGATCCGCTACCTCAGCAAACACTGTCCTCAGCGCTATGCTATGATTGGAGATTTGTTGTGCAAGGAACAGCATGATATTGTCTTACTGCAAGAGGTTGGTGGAAGCCATCTTGTCATAAACTTGCAGAGTCACTAATCTGATTGCTTTTTTTTAGATTGTGTGTTTAGTTAGTTTAGGTATTTTCTGCAATGAAGACCAACCTTAAGTAATTAATCTTATTGTAAATTCATATGAACAATGAAAATTATGCAAAAAGATAAGTGACATATCAATTTTCTTTCCAGGTTTGGAGTGAGAAAGACTTTCTCTCCTTGAAGCAGAAGCTTGCCTCGACTCATCCTCACTCTCATTACTTCAAAAGGTAACTTTTTTTTTGCTGTGCAAACATGTTATGTACCCAATCTACGATTAAAAGTAATGATCAAGTTGTCTTCAAAAGGCTCCTGAAGTGCCTTACTGTCAGAAAAATGTACCTTCATGACTTTGATCAGTCTGCAAAATTTGACTGAAGCTTAGGCCTTACCTATAAGGATTAACATCTGAAGTTTAATTCTTTGTTGACCTCCATACCAAAGCATAAGACTGAGATTAATCAAGGGTTCAACCTCTGTAATCCTCTTTGCTTCTTACAAAAATGTCAACTCTAGTAGATAAGTTCTTACATCTATGACAGATAACATGTACTTATCATAGGGATGTGAGTTATTTCATTAAGCAAGAATCTGACTGCTGAAGCTGCTGTTTAGTGTGGAATGTACAACTTATATTCACATTCCTGTTCCTGTCGTTCTGCAGTGGAGTCATTGGCAGTGGACTGGCTATTTACACCAAATACAGAATCCATGACACATTTCTTTATCGCTACTCACTGAATGGGTATCCCTACATGGTAAGTCCCGAGAGCCAGAGACTCATAAAGAAGTGTTTTGCATAGTACACATTACAAATATATACATACAAAACAAAACTGCCAAATAGTATTTCCTCAACTTGGATCATACAACTTTATTCAAGAGATGCAAGGTGCAGCGACATCATTAAAATTAAAGCAACTGAACAGATGAAAATAAAAGCTATTTTAAAATCATGTGTTTTTAAAGGGTTAAAATGTTTTAAACAAAGATAAACGGTTAGCTACCCAGTTTCCTTCAGCAGGTCGTCCCAGACTCGAGCTGCACTGACTGTAAAGGCCAGATCTCCTCTGGTTTTTATTCTTGACCTGGGAATTATTAATAGAGACCTGTCAGCGGATCTCAAGCTGCACTTTAGGCTCTTATAGAGTTAGCAAGTCAGCAGTACAGTCAGAAGCCAGTCCCGTACACACCTCACCCTCAGACTGGATGTATATGTGTGTGTTAGTGTTACAACCTCCCTCCTTATTCTCTCAATAACCTTTTGTGTTTTTCATAATATCCAGGCTCACCATGGAGACTGGTTCGGAGGTAAAGCTGTTGGTTTGGCCATCTTAAACATTGGCAGCCTGACTGCAAACATCTATGTTACTCATGTAAGGTTTCCCAACATCAGCTCTCATCCATAATCAGTATATATTATATACAGTTACTGATCAGCCTTCTGTGTCCCTGTGCATTCATTTTAGCTGCATGCAGAGTACTGCAGAGACAAGGATTCTTATCTACCTCACAGAGTGGTTCAGGCGTGGGAGCTGCAGCAGTTCATCCGGTACTCTGTCTTTGCCTGTTTATTCTGCACATAAAGTGTAGCAGTAAATGCAATATTTGTTTACGTTGGTGTATATTTGCATATCTGGCCTGTTGTCAGTTGGTGTTAGTGTTTGTCATTGTTAAAGATGCAGTGTGTGGGATTTAGTGGCATCTAGTGGTGAAGTTGCAGATTGAACACAGATCCTCATCTCACACCCTCATCTCGCCCTTCCTTATTGTGGCAGCTAAAAATGTTAAAAACCCTCACTAGAGAGTTTGATTTGACTTTCCAGGCTTCTGTAGAACCATGGCAGACTTTGTAGAAGAGGTCCCTCTGAAAATGTAAAACACTTAGGGTAACAAAAACACAACAATTCTAAATTGTAAACTCAGTAACGTTTTGTCTCAATATTATATTGTGTCTCTGGTAATGATGATTTTTTTTCTGTGCCTCTCAGCCACACCTCTGCTGGAGCAGATTTGGTCATTTTAGGTGGCGACCTCAACATGCACCCTCAGGACCTCGGTAACAGACTACTGAGGACTTCCACTGGACTCCGAGACTCTTATTCAGAGACCGCTAAATTTGATGTAAGTAACGAGAAGAATGCTGTTCAGTGGTAGACAGCTCGACACCAGCACATATAGCAAGCAGTCTGGCATGTTTAAAACGAGTCCCCCGAGTGAACCACATTCTTTTCATTCATGTGGATGTAAAAGCAGGATGATCATTCCCTTGATGTCTGGTGTTTCTGGCTGCGACATCAGTTGTCAGGAAGTAGTGAAAAAACTGTCAGGCTGTATCCAGCAGTGTCATTGTTGCGCAGTATCTCAAGAATTAGGCTGTCAGATATAATGGTCGAGACTGTGAAAACAACAACCAAGCTGTGTAGATGAAAACGTGCATTTTCCTTTTTAACTTGTTTTTTTCTTTAATAAATGTTCCAAACAATCTTCTGTTGCAGGGATGTGAGAATGGTATGACTCTAATAGCTGACAACCCTTTTATCAGTCAAAAGGAGCTCAGTCCCTTCAAGAAGGGAATTCGAATCGACTACATCCTCTTCAAGGTGGGTGAAAGCTTTGTGTCGTCACACGTGCTAAATTTGTATTCCCTCATGTTCACAGCAAGATGTTGAAGTCATCACATTTCCCTGTTTTTCTTCTCTTTTCTTTTTAAACTCCCAGGGTTCTTCCAAAGCAGACATTTATTGTGATTTCATGTCAACCACCAAAGGCTCCGTCCCTGACCATCCATTCCCGTACTCCGACCATGAAGCGCTGACAGCTGAACTCAGGCTCGAGACACGCACTCGAACTGAGGCCGAAAATGACAGGAAAGCGATTAGTCAGGACGCTGCTGCAGGTATTTTTTTTTTTTTTTTTTTTTTTACCAGTGAGCAGATCAGTATCTAGAATAAAATATCATTATTTGTGTAAATGTTGCTATGTTATGAAGAAGTATGACCCAATTGTTTTCATCCGTTGTGATAGCAGCAGCAGTATGTACTAAAAGTAAAGAGTGTGCCAAATTAACCACAGCTTTACTGCTCAACTGACTTGTGTTGAAGCCAATCAAAAACATTTGCAGATCCTTTACTACTCTTTGTCTCTTCTCTCTTTCACATCTTCAGAGAAGTTGGCCGAGCTGGTCGACATTGTGACAGAGGCCCGTACTGAAGTCAAAGTGGGTTTGCACTGTGCTGAGAGGATGCGCTACACAGCGACACGTACCGGAGTGATGGGCCTGGCCCTGCTGTTTCTGGAGCTGGCCATCGCTGCCGTCCCCTGGTTGGCCTTGGGAGCAGAGCAACCGTTCCCTCGCACCTCCTTTTACATGCTGGCTGCATTGTGCGTCGCCATCCTGGTGACCACCTTTCTGCTGTACATCTTCTATACCATGGAGCTGAAGTCCCTTCAGGGGGCTGAAGACCAGATGAGGCTGGCTGTAGGAAGTCTGCAAGAGAGGCTTAGGGGCTTTCCTTTAGCTCAGCCCCACAGCTCCCAGCGGAGGCCTCCAGAGGGTCTCGAGCCTACTGCCTTTGACCCAGAGGAGTAATGCAGGAGCCAACTGGGTCAAAGTGGGCTCTCTGAGAAAAGCCTTTGAAGTAAGCTTTAAGACGGATGTTTGAAAGAGTTTTATCCTCTGAATGTGTTTTACGCTCTTGAGATTTAAGATTTGTACTGCAGAATGATGAAGGACGATTCTGAATGTAGTGCAGGACACGCGTGGAAATTTTATACTTTTTATATAATCGTCTTTAGCCTTTTTTTACCCCTAAAATTTCCCTCTATGCACTTCAGCAAACATACTTCCTATCACATAGTGTGATACATCTGTGCTACTGCTGTTCTTAAAGGTCAGAAATATGACCATTTGTGTTCTGTAAGCCTCAGGTCCGACTTGCATTCCACCCAGTAGTTCCAAGCGGGACCAGTTGTTTGTGTTTCTATTTCCACGCTTACATTTTGTGATCCAGAGAATCCACTACACAATCATAGTAGCCTAGCAATCATCTACAGCAAATTAGTCTGGAACCTAGTGGTCCATTTTTTAATTTCCAAGTCACGCTATCAGCAGGGGAAGACGGCAACTGGGTAGAGATGCAACCAATCAGACGCGCAACGAAACGTGCGACATAGTCCTGAGCGATGTTAAACAGATTATAAGCTGTGATGGTGTGGCATTGATGTGTCTTTGAATATAACTCCATACTTACAGATATTGCCGTTTAAATGTTTAAAAAGCAGTAAATCACCTCTATCAGCAGCTCCGACACAGACTGCAAAGGCTGCTTTCCTCGAGGGAAACTGCGCCTGCCAAAGTCAGTCGTCGATTAAAAGTGCTCGTTTTTGCCACTGACAGAATCAGATTGTTAGTAGAGAAAGACCTTATTGTTAAAGAGTGAGACAATTTTTATTCAACCAAAATCAGCTGCTTTGTTGTAAGTCCTCTAAGCTGCTAGACTCCTACAATAAAAACACTTATTTTACCTTAGAGATCACTGTAAAGCACACTCCATTCAAACCTGGCAGAAACAGAAGAAGTCATACAAATGTTAAGTGCTGTCACGAAACTGTAATTTCTAACGTTGATACAATACCTTGAAAAATGTATCATGTTCAATACCACAGGGAAACATTGAGGGCATATAATGTGACTTTTTTATTAAAAGATGAATATAATAAGGCTTGTTCAGTGTACTTTAAGCACAGCAGCAACAATGTTAATTTATTGGACCCGCAGCTGGTACGGGTGTATCAGTCCTGCCTAAAACAAATCTTGAAACTGTTTCAATATTCAGAATCAGTATGTATCGATATATATATCAGTATCTCTGACAACACTGCTGCAAGTTCAACAGTCACAAAACCCTTAATCCACCACATTAGATGTGAAAACATTTAGGCTCTCCCTACCTCCCACAGCCATCACGGTTGTTTCAATCAGACCCGTCCAATATCAGATAAACAGTTATGATTGGCCCGACATGGACCAGTGCAGTTGGAAATCTGAACGGGAGGGGGTACCGGACGCATCTGCCAGATCATCATGAGCTTGCAGATTTGCCTGGTTGGCAGGCTACAACCATAATGGGTGTAGACTATGTGGGGCTTACTTAGAGAAGTAGCCCTGTGATCTCCGCTGCACTGACGATACAGACACTCCGACGGTTGTGCAGGTTTACATATTGGTCTGTAACATGTTTTCTCTCTGCCGGACAGATTGCTGAGAGCTTCCAGTAGCCCTTAAAGATCCTCACGCACCAGTTAAGACTTTTCAGTGTATTATACTGTATGAAAAGGGACACGCTCTATCTGCATGTTTGCAGTGTATCATGTTCACTCTCTTGCACTTCTTTTAAGTATCTTTTATGTTTGAGAAAAAAAAAAAAAACACTCCTGTTTCCAAAAGCATAGCAGTGGGAATGCGCTGCAGATATTGTGTCATATATGCTCTTAATTTTGACCTAATGTTTTTGACATGTTTTACAAAACATCATGTGCTGTAGAGAATTTAAAATGCTTAATATATTAGTGTGCAGTGCACTACCTTGACTAACCAGATAAACCACCTTCTTTAATGTAAGCTAGGAAATCACTTAAGTGTTCCAGCAATGCCTAGCAAGGAGCAATCATTTTTAAAATGTATAAACTTTCACCAAAATGTTGGAAAAAGCACCTGGTAGTTCCTAGTTTTATGAAGGTCATAGATTTTAGTATAATACCTGATGTTCATTCCAATTGAAAGTTGTAATGGGCATGAAACTATGAAAGCAATAATAAAAAATGATAATAATAAAGATTCTCACACTTCCTGACTGATTTTGGCTCTGGATGAAGCTGACTAGACAAAGTTATTCACTGACAGATCTACACTTTCACCACTAGAGAGCAATACAGGTGCATGAGACAGTGTAACCTTCAACATGAAAACAGCTTTTGTTCCAAAAAGAACGCCAAACTGGCTCTTGAGCAGCAAAGCGAGGGCATTGAAACAAGTGAAATCAGAGCCGAATTTGTCAGATCCAACATGCCAGCTGACACATGTTTCCTCCCCTCAGGGCAAGAGGCACCCATAGGTGTGGTACGTTTGAATGTTTCTGGGTTGTTTTTTTTTTCCCAGTCGCAACAAAACATTTGATCCTCACCAGGTGTTGTGCCATTACTCAGCAATACATGCTGTGGCTTTGTCACCAAGATGAACTTCATAACCAAAATCTGTCTCAAAAGGTAAAAAGGTGTGTCAACTCAAAAGGCAGCGATATTGAAACAGTGTAGTTTGATGGAACAGGATTTAAATGAGGTTGTTTGGCAGGGTCAGATGAAATACTTGTAAAACATGTAATGCCCTTTTTCAGACTAAGTGATCTCCTTTTTTTAATTTTTCCCTGTGCATTTTCAACAAATGTCCTTTATTTATTTTATATATTTAAGTGAAGTTACAGTAGGCTTAAGGGAGATGATTGGTAAGGACCCAAAAATCATACTGGAGTAAAAGAAAACATGTCAACATATTTGCTTTGGCTAAATGTCAAAGTTACCCACATGAACACCAGTTGAGTAAACAAGTCCTAAAATATCCAATATTACAGAAGTATCAAAAATAATTATCTGGCAATGCATTAATTGTAGTACAAAAAGTACAAATTAAAGTAAATTAGACACATATGTACATCTGTGATCTATGTACAGTATCCAATGTTCATCAGTGTTTTTTTTTTTTTCATCCAGTTACAATTTGCAAAGTAACTAGTAACTCAAGTAATCAAAAAAGTTGCAGGGAGAAAAAAAAAACATCTGCTTTTAAAATGTAGTAAATGCAAGAATTAGGAAGCAGAAAGTACAGTGGTTGAGTACATGTATCTATCACTGGGTATAATCCAAAATATTTACCCATTATTTTATCTACATGCTGTCCCGTCCTGCCCTGTTTATCTGTTTCCATCACTACCAAATAAATAAAATCATTTTCTAGTCGTAAATACATGTGTTGTCTTCCAGTGTGGTGTAATGGCAGCATCATTTTCCAGCCCTTACAGGTAAGCTTTAATGACAGACGCTGTCAGCAGGTCTGAGCTCAGCTGTGAAGGACGGTTAGTTTAACTTTTACACACCACTTCACTGGAATCTGCATTTACACCTCTGAGGGTTTTCTGTGTTAGTCCGTCTTTATCTTTGGTTATCTGATCGTGTGCTCATTGTGCAACTTTAGTGGGAATGGTTGGGGGTTAAAGCCTTTTATTATGAGAAGGCTGTAATGACTATGACTATAGTAGTTACCTGTGTTTACCTGAACATGATCTGATAACATTATGAAATGACATCTTCATTGATCTGATGGTTGTCAGGTGATTTATGGCAGGCGTACTGACACCAGCGCTTATCCTTGAGTGCAATACAGTATGATTTTTTTCAGTTGTAAGTAAAATGTATGAACAGAAGCACAAAAGTATTGGGAGCAAAATGTGAATGAAATATTAAAAGTAGAATACTAACTTTTAAAATTGATAAATGTCCTATTTTCTGCTGCTTTTTACTTGGACTCCACTTTGCATCAGAGGGAAATATTGTATTTTTAAAAAACGCTCATAGTCGTTGAGGAGATTTCCAGGTCCTGTACCTGCATAAAAGTACTAATACCACTGTGTAAAAATACTCCAAATACTCAAACAAATTCTGTAAAAGTAACCATTGTAGGTATAAAAGGAAAATGTAGGCTACTTGAAATATTAGAAATATTCAACGCAGAAAAGTGTCCTCTGTTATACTATTATATATTTAATCATTAGCTTATCTTCACTCATGCACACCTGTAAAAGCAGGATTTGAGTGTTTATAGTTGTTTGAGCTTTCAAACTATTTTGTACATTATAGCTTATTCTGACTTTTTTGATTAATCGACTGTTATTAGAAAATGAAGAAAATTATGAGAAATGTTCAAAGCACAGTGGAACAC
Organism: Acanthopagrus latus; assembly: GCF_904848185.1. NCBI lineage: Eukaryota > Metazoa > Chordata > Actinopteri > Spariformes > Sparidae > Acanthopagrus > Acanthopagrus latus. The sequence continues at coordinate 8,655,180 of NC_051044.1, read as the reverse complement.
CTTCACAACAATGTTTTGTCCACATTTTGTTCTGGCTAAATCAGAGATGCCCAAACTTGGATCATATCTGACCTGTGATAGGGTTTGATTCAGCCCACTAGATGTTTCAAGTGAGGGGGAAAAAAATAAACTCCTCTTCAAAAAGCATGATTTCAATCAATATTTACATTAATTAGTTGTTCTTTAAATATGTAGAATCTTTAATTGTTATTATTTTTTTCATAATCTGACCTTGGCAGCAGAGTGACACTTGGTGCAGGAAGTCAGTCAGTTATGGTAACTTCAGATCATCGAACCATTCAGCATCACAACAACACGGCAACAGTGTTTGTTTTGGTCGTGATCCACCGTTCAGTTTCAGTTCTGGCCCTCCAAGAGCAAAAGGTTTTCTCACACCTGGTCTAAATAATCCAAAACTAAATGAAAAGTATTGGCAACACTCTCTGATAACAATCATTAAAACTTGATTACACTTGATATTTACCTGACTGTTGAACAATGACAGGCGTTAAAGAGCATTTATTAAGAAAAGGTTCAGTGTTGATGTAGATATTGTTTTTAAAGCACGTCGGTGTTTGTTAACTATCAAATAAGTACCCGTCAAAGTTTAATCAAGCTTTAATGACGGTCATTAGAAAGTGTTGCCAACACTTATTTATTTTTGGATTATTCAAAAATACTCAAAACTATAAATGCACCATTAATGATGGTTATAATAAAGTGCTACCAATGGGGTGAAAGAATATCAAAATAGTTCCAATTTCATTCACGACTAATTGATTGATCCACTACTTGCATAAGCTGTTGGGTAATTTTAATCATCACACACACATAATGTAACATGAGCTCTTTGTGTATGTTTTTAAATATAAAAATCAGCTGTCAGATATTAAACATTGGAGAATTAAGTCCAATTCCTCCCAGATAGATAGATAGATAGATAGATAGATAGATAGATAGATAGATAGATAGATAGATAGATAGATAGCTTTATTAATCCTGCCGGTACCTTCAACAAGTACAAATACAATCAAAATACAAACTTTAAGTACTATATACTATACTATACTAATGACTATGTAGACGTGTCCTCTGTCTACAGTAGAGGAGGAAATGCTCTCATCCAGTATTAGCAGAGGTGTTTTTGTCAGGACAGGTGAGAGAAAGTGGACAGGTGAGGCCCTGCCGTGCTGTGTGTGTGTGTGTGTGTGTGTGTGTGTGTGTGTGTGTGTGTGTGTGTGTGTGTGTGTGTTCATCTGTGGGCGCGGTCTAATCACTGGGCAGGGCAAGGTGCAGGGCTTTTATCACCGTACCGTCACTCTGCAGCTGACTGGCTTCCTGCGAAGATCCTCGTCTGTTTGGTTGCTGGGTTAAAAATACAAAATACAAAATAGAAATCCAAAGAAACACAAAAACCAAACAGACAAAATGATGAGTCTGGATCCGCTGAAGTCCGTCATCTCCATCATGAACGTGGACGACACGTCGCTGGCGCTGCCGTCCGTCAACCAGTACCGGTCGGGCCAGCAGCGCGTCATGGAGCAAGTACAGAAAACCATCAGGAGGACCAAGTCCAGGAGCAGCAGCACCTTATCTCCAACAAGTAAGAGCAGCCTGTCCTCCAGGGCCACAGACACGAAGCTGGACTCAAGTATTTTGGGTTTATCTCAGCGTAAAATCCTACAAGTTTGTGGAGTGATATCCTCCAGGACTCATCTGTAGTCTCCCTGAGGGCTTTAAAACACAACTTTTATGTTGCTAAATAAACATGTGAAGCTGCAGTTCATAATTTCTTGATATTTAAGGAAGTTTTCCGGAAAGAACGATGTCATCTGGCACCGATTAGAGAGGATGAAGACAACTAAATTAAAGCTGCCTGTGTTGGTTGTGATGAATTCAGGTTGTGATTTCATTTTAAAGTAAAAATTCGCCCAGGAAAAGGAAACCTCAGTCATTATCTACTCATCCCGGTGCAGATGGAAAGTTGGGAAAGTTTTCGCAGTCCGTGCAACAGTCCTGGAGCTTCGCAGTGAAACAGATTTGCTGCAGCAGCAATGAGTAGATGGGGACTTGTTTTAAAACGTAAAAAAGCAACAAAAAAAAAAAAAAAGAAAAGAAAGCAAATAAGAAACATTAAATGGCTCCATACAGCCCGGCCGGTGTGATCCAAGTCTCTGAAACTCCCGAGATCCCAAATAGATTTGTGAAGACATTATTTAAACCCTTCTTTAAGCCAAACTAAAGTGCAAAACTAAAGCATAACGCACCCTGTCAGAAGTTTGCTGCATGACCTGAACGCACATCAACGAGGTCACTAATGTCTTTTTAAATCAAATTGTGGTCTCTGGGCTTCGGGAGAGACTTGGATTACTACTCTTGTCTCGCGTTTAAAGGAGAATTGTGCAACACTGTTTTGCTGTGAAACTTTCTCCCAGTTTTCCATCAACATGAGAATATAATTGACTGAAATTTCTTTTCTGGGGTGAACTTACAGTTAACAAGACCTTTATATGGGTGAATATAACCTGCAGTGCTTTATATATCGTTCATTAAATCCCAATAATGCTTCAGTAAGTTGTCGTCTACCCTCATTGTGACGTATTTATTGGCAGTGGTTGGTTTTCAGGAAGAGCACTTCAATAAATAATAGCAGAGAAAAAGTATTTAATAGGTTCCTTAAAAGAATCCTGATATGTAAACAAAAAGCGACAAGACTTGTTTCAACGTATGTGTGCGTGTTATAAAAACATGGCCCTGTGGAGGAGGATGTTTTTAGAAGATTTCATTTCACCCTTGCATTTTAAGATTTACCGTATTTTCTTTTTCGGGTCAAACTGATTTCCAGTGGGAGTGCATGGGGCTCTACACATGAACACGAGCACTGAGAACATTGTTTGTGTGCACAGAGTTTACTAAAAAGAAAGATTTTGAACAACTCACATGCCACCGTCATGGCAGCCCAGACATACTCGGGGATCGACACGTCTGGTAGAGTGCATGTGGTTCAGTTGAGCTACATGTAGAGACCCTGGTGATACTACGAGCAAAGCTTCATGTTGTGTCGAGCCTTCTTAGGATTTTAAAGATAGCGATTTTAATGCAAGACTGCCCCATGCACTCCCACTGAAAATACGGTCAATCTTAAAACTGCCTCTTTCGTTGTAATTATGCTTTTACATGAAGGTTTGTCTCATGTGCGTTCACATAAAAAAAGCCTAGGTTGCATTTTGGCGAGAGTTTCGCTTTAACACACAGAATTTGTTAGAATCAGAAGGCTACATTCAAACCTAATGACTTTTAGTTCATGAATATTATTGATGAGTAAATAAAGGGTTTAAAAAGAATCCCTCCCTGAGCCTGTGTGACTAATACTATTTACAAGAAGTGAGAGTGACGAGGCGGCAAAATCCAAATAACTACACAAATCTAAAGCAGTTAAAAAGAGCATTGTTTTTGGTTCGTCTTATTGTTTCTATACCTCTGTCTCTAGAGTTTTCGACTTACAGGAATTATTGTTATTCCACTGTATATATGAATATATTCTAGTGTATTTTTGTTCTCACTCATTTATAGTTTTTATTTGTCTTTGAACTGGAGCAGCTGTAACGCAAGCAGTTCCCCCGCTGTGGGGATCAATAAAGTATTTCTGATTCTGATTCTGACAGAAAATGCTTTAATCAAAAATAGAGGACACTCCTCAAACCTGAAGCCTGTTCATGTATGAAAAACAGGATAACAGCAGTTCATTGTTTTAACTGAATGACCACAATGACTTTTTAAGTCAAACCTGGTATACAAAGCAGGTACAGCACTCCATACAGACGTCCATGAGCTCATGTTCCCAGCTTTGGGCCCGTGTTTCTTTGAAAACCTCATCGACATGTAACCTTAAGGCATTACCCACAGATCAGGCCCGCCGCCAAGCAACCCAGTATATAACACCTTAAACAAAGGCCATAAATCAATAAGAGTGATGTCAGGTATGAACTTTACATACAGTAACAGCTGATAAACCTCCACATTTCCTCCGCAGGCCCAGTTTACGACTATGACTCCGTGTTCATCGATGCCCCTAAGTCGCATTCAAGCGCAGCCAATGGAAGCGTCTTCTCTGGAAACGGATATTCTGGAGCTGTAAGTCATAAAGATTGTATCTTATTTTTTATCACACTATTGACTGAGTCCTCTGGCCGCGTTATCGTCAGTGTGTAGTCAGTATTATGTCTGAAACAGGGCCGTAGCCACAATAGAGCAGTGGTGCCTGGTTGTTGGAGGGGTCCCAGCAAAAGAAGAGAAACACATATTTTCGCTATCATTCCATTTATAAGCAACACAATCACATACTGTATGAATATTTTGGTCATGAGTCTAATACACCTTCAAACTTCCACAAGTAAAACCATTATGAAAAGGTGTCCTTGATGTTAAAACGTTTGGGAACTACTGCCGGAGAGGAATATATGTGAGATTTTTGTCTTTGAATTCTACAACTCTTCACCAACATGACATTTTGTTACACTGTAAATTTTAAAAGTTGACTGTACTACAACTTGTTTGAGCTTTTCAAACATTTGGATTTACGACTTTTATTTGACATACGTGATGGTAAATGAACTATTTCAGTTTTTGGAAAGTAAGTGAATCATTTTTCACAACTTCTTTGTCAAAAATAATCTGGGAAACAGGTAACCTTAAAATAATTAAGTAAAGTGACTAATAATGTAGACTAATAATTTTAAGTTGTTAAGATGTTGTAGTTCCTGCAACTTAAATTTAATAGTTTTTGTATAGTAGAAGTAGTAGTATTAATAGCTGATTCTGAGGTAATTGTTTCCTGACTTTTTTTTAATTAATGTCACCGTCAATCTTTGAATTACCATTTTTTGCAGTGTGTAAAAGTATTTAAAACACTATAAAGATTGCAATTAACGAATCATCTTTTCTATAAATGGATAAGGCATGTGGAGAAAATAACAATAATCTGAAAATCTTATTACAAGTTGTGGTGGCCAGTCACAGATTTATTTTGCATGTGGGGAATCTTTTTATAATCCTGCCTGCAGCGCTGGTCTGACGGTCGACTTGCTGCTCCCTGTAAACCAACATGAACGTAACATATTTCACAAATGGTGGATAAATGACACACGCAACACCGCGACAACATTCATTAACTTTAGCATTTTAATACGGCACTTTATAGACCGTATTGTCGGGGCCTAACAACAGTAATAGGAAATAAAAATTGAAAGCTGTGTTGTCCCCAGTCAACTTTCTTTCAGTTTTTTCCTCAAAAAACCCCTGTTTCCAAATCCTCCCAGAGTCTTTCTGCCTCATGTCACAAAAATGTGTTTACCAGTCTCTTCTTTAGAGGCTGCCAGTAATTCATCTGAGCAACAACCAGCACACCAAAAAGTTGTTTCACAATTTGACTCGCCTTTGCCAGCTGCGTGTCAATCACCCTTCTCCTCGCTCAGTCGCTGGCGAATTACACCATCCCTTCAGACAGGATTATCTTTAATTGACAACATATGCTTTTGGATCTGCAGCTCAGCGTAGAGAAAAACATGAACCGGCACTCATACAGCAACATTAAGGGATCCACTCTGAAGACAAACACAGCGGCCTCTACCTATCAGTACCATAAGGGTTACGCCCCTCTCGGCACCATGGCGTTCCCCCAGACCAACACCAGCCGCAGCGAGCCCGAACTGGCGTGGCAGCCAAAACGCGCCGCTCCTCCGCGGAGGCTCTTCTCCAACATGAGCATCTACAGGGCGGAAAGGCCCACCAGTCAGTACATGGTGAGCACCAAGTCCCAGCCTCAGCTCAACACCATGAACGGCTTCGGTCGGACCAAATCAACCAAGCAGTTCGTGTACAGCAAAAGTATGAACGGCTTGGGTCAGAAGAAATCAAGCAATCAGTTCGTGCAGGGCAGCACTGTTCGCGGCTCGGGTCAGAACAAATCGAGCAGCCAGTTCTTGTACAGCACCGTCGACGAGCCCAAGACGGCAACACAGCCTCGCGTCTTCCAGAGCGCCGTGAAGAGCAAAGATTTTGGGTGAGTGAGGAGAATATCTGTTATCTCTGACTCACATGATTCTTTTTCTTCATTTCAGACCATCTGAATGACGTGCTTAGATAAATAACTTGTTCACAGTGCGTGTTTTTTAAAATAATAGGATTCTGATTGCTTTTTTATTTTTCCTGCAGGTCAAATGGCAACGTCGCAGCGACTGAAATCACCATGAAGGAGGCCGTGGAGCTTCTTTCCAGCTCGGACGAGACGTATCAGCACTGTGGCGCAACATACATACAGCACAACACTTACATCGACGACAAGGCCAAAGAGGAGGTGGGTCGTCTTGGTTTCTTTCAGTGGAAAGTTTGAGGGGTGGCAGCTGACAAACGATGGATTTTTCTGGCCAAAGCTTCAGTCATTATGTGCTCCACTTCATGTCAAAACCTGATTTGACCTTTTCTCATGTGAAGTGACCCCGGCTGGCTGGTTTAACCTGTTAGGATGACCTGAGACAAAAATGATTGTTGAGCTGCCTTTGACCTCCCTCACCTTCTAAGATCTGTCACTTCTCTAACCAGCTAACCAGACCATACTCCCCTCCCTGTGCAGGGCCTCAGGTCTCCTGTCCTCTGTGATATGCTTTGCATCAGCAGTAACTGATACGGTGTTAGGAGCATGAACTGTAAACAGTGAGGTTGATATCAGTGAGATATCTACCTGTGTGGAACTCTAATTTGAATCCTGTGCAGGAATGGCGGACTCCGCCACTGACAATGAGACCTGCCATTTAGAACAGGTCATGGCTGGATGAAAACATATTGCTGACCCGAAAAACGTAGTTTTATTTTTTTTAAATCTCAAGTGAATACAACTCAAACATGTAGTAAACTTGTTTTTTTGGGGGGGGGGGGCTTTAAAAAATCAGCAATACACTTTATATCTCAATATTTTGAAATCTCCCCAAAAAGCACTTTATAAATGCTAGGACTGGGCAGCAAAATCAAATATCATGACATCTGACACCAAATACCTAGAGATCAGTATAGCGACAGTACTGTAGGGATGACAATTGATACTGAGGAAACAATCATCAGTAACGTGGATATAATGGCTAAGAGGGGAAAGTCAAGTATTAGAACAAGTACAGCGGTCTGAAAATGACACAATTTTACTGTAAAACAACACGTCTGCCACAATGTGATGTAACAAAATCCAAAAATCTACAAGAAAACTCTCATTTCCAGCTCCTGGGCAGTTGTATGGGAGCCTTGCTGCTGACATGTTTTGTTTTGTTTTTTTTTACCTGCCATTTCTCACATTAAACTGTTATTTAACTCACTGTGATGAAAAGAAAATAGACTCCTCTCACTGTCATTTCATGGTGGTTAATGATTGTGTTCCTCAGCTGTGCTCACTCCTGAAGCCCTCTTGTCTCGCAGGTGCAGAAGCTGAATGGGATCCTCCCCTTGGTGAGTCTGCTGCGCAGCTCGAGCACCCAGGTCAACCAGGCAGCCTCGGCCGCCCTCCGGAACCTGTCCTTTAAAAGCGAGAAGAACAAGGAGGAGATCCATCGCTGCGGCGGCATCGAGGAGGCCGTGAATCTGCTCCGCGATACGGACTCCGCCGAGGCACAGAAACAGCTGACGGGTACGAGTTAGCTTTGAAGTGTGCGACATGTACACAAAGACTCACACGCACACACCTACCTATCAAACACACACACACACACACACACTGCAAACAGGTCAGAGAGCCACTTGTGTGTAATCCTGTCTGGATCCTGGTGTCAGTCACCAAGAGCTTTTCCTGAGTGTCATTTGAAATAAGTTTGCTGCTGTTCTCTTGAGCAAAGTGAAATGTCCATTTCGATGCAAATGTATTAAAAGAAAATGTAGCCTCTGTTATCCGACTGACACAGAGGTTATCCTGCAACTGAAACATCTGATAGATTAGTCAAATCCATGAACCTTAAAAGCATCACAAGGAGTTAATCACTTTAATATTGATGCCTCTATATGACCTACATACTGGAAGCAAATGAGACAATCTGTGAGTTTTCTGTATAGTTAATATAGTCGTTCTTGATGCCTGTCACCAGGTCAGATTCTGAGTTATCCATGTCACACAAGTCAAAAAATTTAAACTATTTTTGACGGTCGAGTGCTGAGGATGAATTCTCACACCCCGAGGAAAGAAGTTGCTGTGTTGTAGTCTGGTGCTAAGGCTCGGCGCTGAAACGACAAAGCTGATGATATTGTAGTCATTTATCTTACATAGCCACAAATAGATGCTTTTAACGCCGTGCATCCTGCAAAAACAGCAGTTTAAAAAAAAAAAAAAAAAAAAATCAGTATTACGATTCTTTCAATTTCAAAGCAAACATGTGGAGTTATATCAGGGTTTGCTCTTAACCACAAGACGCTGCTGTGTTTACACTGCTTTTCTCCACAGGCGCGGCCAGGATCAACAGAACACGATGCTGCTTTGGAACCTCTAATAACAAAATGATTTGAAAAACAATATTTCTCCCACGGTCAGCGAATGAACACTTGACGGACGTGCTGCTCAGACAGCTGAGGTTTTCATTCTTCCTTCCAGGTCTGCTGTGGAATTTGTCCTCTGCTGACAGCCTGAAGCCGGACCTGCTGAAGATCGCCCTGCCCGTCTTGATGGAGCGCGTGGTCCTGCCTCACACAACAGGTTCGGACCGGATCAGCGACCCCGAGTCCTTTTTTCACACCACGGGATGTCTCAGGTAAGAGAAAAACAGAAGGCTTAAGACCCCTTTATTTTTGTGTGGCCAAACACACGTATATAAATCTATAAATACAGCTGTAGGTATCAGGCGTGCACCAGGGATCATTGTGCAGCTTGTCATTAAGACTGTTTTCCTCCAGAGATTTGTTTTGTTTGAAAATGAGGATTGTGCTTGAGAAAAAGATACGGGACGAGCTAAGGTCGGTACGAAACTGGTTAAGTCGGTTTCTTCGTCATAGATGTGAATGAATCATAGGGAGGATGTAAAGTCACAGAAACACATGCAACAAAACCTGCAAGATTCCCACTAATAGACTTGTGGTCTCGGTCCCACACTCTCATGATATATTTAGAAAAACTGCTACTTCAAACTCTTGAATGCTGCCAACACATGTTCAGGCAATGTCAGATATGGACAAAGATACATTAATAGTACAATCAAGTGACACGATTTAAGCTGGTTCATTGACTCAGAAGTTGGTTATTAAGTCACCGGTATGAGAAATGTGTGTTATATTTTTCCGCGACACTTTGCCAAATCTAATGTGGTTTAATACAACAGCACACAATAGATTCTGCCTTCGTGTTTACTAGATTTTGTCTGAAGAGTTGTAGAGATTAAATGGAGCTCTAAGTTTCGTGTGTAGCATTTGTATGTATTTCACTATACTTCTCATATTCAATCCGCCTTCATTGATTGAAGTTATTTTATTTTCTTCTTGCTGCGCAGAGCCTGAACCTTCATCATCTTTACCAAATCATTAGAAGATGGTCAGAAACAGTAAATAAGCCTCTCTGTAAGATCACTTTGAGGAGCGTCTGGCAGCAGAGTCTGACAGCTTTTTAATAGTTTTCATTCTGAATGTAAATGTATGACATTACCAGCAATCAAACCAGCTGCTGGTATCTTACATGTCGTGAGCAAATACATGGCTTTGAGGGTAAACATTTGACTTCCTGCAGTCATGCTGGGAAGGCTGTACTTGTTCGACTTGGCTGTGTTTTGTTCATTTGCTTGATTGAACACGATTACTCTTGTTAGGTAAGATAAACGAGAAACGCCTAAAGAGTTTCTATTAAATCAGTTATTGAAATCTTCCCTGCAAGATCAACATAAATAAGCACAATATACTTGACATCACATCATATTTCCACACTTACAGCAGTGGCTCTGATTAGTGTGTCTGTGTTACTGTCAGTGCATCAAACACTGTACATATATCTTATCACAAATTTTGTTTACAACAGAAACCTCAGCAGCACGAAGCAAAGCAACAGGCAGGCGATGAGAAAATGTCGAGGTTTGATCGACTCTCTGGTGAAATACATCCAGGACTGTGTGGACGCAGAGAAACCAGATGACAAGGTAAAAAAAATAATAATAATAAATCAGCGTTTGTTCCTCCCGATCTCACCGTACCTCACTGTGTTTCCCTCTGTCACTCACACACACACACACTTTACACCTTCATCTGGAATGTGAACCAAACACATCTGTCGCTGTGTATAACCACACTCCGCGCAGCGAGTATCAGCGGTGTGAAGTCGATCAGCCTTTGGCTACGACTGTCGCAGCAGTGAGCCGCTCCGCTGCAACAAAAGACGCAGATGAGTCATGCAGAAACCCACAGTGTCGTGGCCTTTTGACAGTCGTGTAAACAGACTAATGGTTTGAGCATTGTTATGTTGCGCCGGTCTTTAAAGGGTAAGTTCACTCAAAAAAAATGATACATTTTTGAAGCTTCACAGAAAAACAACTCAACAACTGAAGCAGTTTTAAGACCACTTAAAATGGCTAAAATTGTCTGGCATAATCCAAGTACTCCAGTAGCCTCGTGGTCCAACATTTGATCTGGAAAGACGTTATTTAGCTCTTTTTTAAAGGGTAAAATAGTACGAGCTTGTCTGCGAATAGAAGATGTACATTGCGTCTTTTGGAATCAATGTGGGATGTTTGGGCTTCCAGAAACTTGGATTTACGTCAGGCGACCTGCACGGCACCTTTTTGTCTGTTTGTTTCAGAGGATGCTGCAGCATCTCTCTTGCAGTGACGCTCCAGAAATGTTTTGTGGATGGAACTTTCAATCAGAAGGAGGGTGATTGGAAAATGACTGAATGTGTCTTTTCCAGGAGAACATAACTTTAAATTGTCCACTTGTCTCATTTATATAATTTATACAATTCTTGTGATTAAGATTCAGGGCTACGCTGCTTTACGTGACAAATTAGTTGTCATGTTTTATAGATATAGATTTTATAAATACATCTTTTGTCAGAATTAGAACTTTTTAGAAACTTTGCACTTTTTATTTTTTGATTCGATTTCTGTGTTCAAGCCAAATTATCAATTATTATTAGTTAAATTTCTCGATGTTCAACAGACAGCAAAACCTTTAAACCTATTTTCACAGTTTATTTTATATGTAAAAAAAGTGACAGTAGTGAAATTGATGTCAAATTGATTGTTGTTGTCTCCCTGTCAAAAACAGTCCGTAGAAAACTGCCTGTGCATCCTCCACAACCTGACGTTCCAGCTGGAGGCCGAAGCTCCGGCTCTGTTCAGCAGGATCACGGCTTTGGCCAAGCCCGTCAACAGAAGCAGCAACCTGGATGAGGCCGGCCCCATCGGCTGCTTCAGCCAGCAGAGCAAGTCGCTGGAGCGTGAGGTGCGAATCTTCATGTCAGAGACAAACAAACACACCTCAGGGATGTTTTTAATGTTGACAGCACATTAAAATGACTTGTAGAAGCTACCCACAGCCGCCTGTTGGTTCGTCTAGACGTCTGTCACTGTCACCTTGTCATCACTCCTGTTCCTCCCTGTGACTCGTTCGTCAGTTCTGCCAACACTGTGCCAATTGTAATTGCACTCCAGCTTTTCAAAGGGGTTAAATTACAGTCTGAGGCTTTGTTCTCTAATCTCTGAAGTGTTTAACTTAACTTCCAAATCCTTTACGCAAAGTAAAACACACGTCAGGCTTAAGAGTGTTGCATGCTGCATACATGTAGCAACATATTCTCTTCAAATCCATATCATATGTTTCCGACGACCCTGTCCTTCAAAGAATCACGTGTTGAAATGTTTTCATTTCTGTAAACTAAATGTCGCTCTTTTTTTCTTCACCAGCGCCACTTTGACTACCCCGTTGTTGAGGATCCACACCCTAACGGAGCAGGTTGGCTGATTCACTCCAAAACTCTGCAGAGTTACCTGACGTTGCTTGGCTCCAGCCAGCAAGAAGAAACACAGGAAACCTGTTTGGGAACGCTGCAGAATCTCACCGCAAATGAAGGCATTGTAAGAGAAAAAAAATGTGTGCTGCTGTTACAAACTGACCAAGGCAGAAAAGCCTCATTTTTAATTTACATTTGTGCACTTACAGCTCCTGGCTAATGATCAATGTAAATATTTTTCTACCAGTACAACTTGTAAGCCAACTTTACATATTTTTTAAAATTTTTTAGGTGTGTGTTCACTTAACCTGTGGTTTATACTGCTGCGTGTGTTCACAGGTCTCGGATGTAATGAGCCAGATCATTGTGCAGAAACTGAATGGCCTTAAAGTTATTACTCCCCTTATCCAGTCAAACAAAGTCAACGTGCAGAGGTGCGCCGTGGCTTTGGTTGGAAACCTGACCAAAAACCCGAACCTGCAGAATAACTTAGGTGAGAAGCATGCACAAGACAAAAGCAACTCAAAACAATAACATATATGAAAAAAGACCATCGTTTTAGGCATCAGTAGATGTCAGATGTGGGTCATCGCCTTTGAAATCCATCATCTCAAACAATCATTTACAAGTTTTTACAAGTGTTTGCTCGACTTAAACAGCCATCGGGTTCTGTTTGCTTTGTTACTGAAAGCTCGTAAAGCCCTCCCGGGGCTGCTGGGCACCCTGAGCGCAGGCACCAAGACAGGGAACGAGTCCGATGACACGCTGGCCATGGCCTGCCAGACGGCCAACTGCCTGCTGATGAAGGAGCCTGAGATGAGCAAGCCCCTGTTGAACAACAGCCTGATAAACTCACTGAAAGATATCAGCCAAAATGGGTAAGGTGGATAGATGGATAGATAAGATGATCCATGATACGGGGAATACCTATGACTCATCAGGGGTTTATATTTTTGTCTGGGTGTTAGATTCCAACAAGTCTGAACTGATCTTCAGCAATTCTTTCTCTTCCTTTTAAGATACTTGCCCAAATCGAAAAAAGCTGCAGCCCTGCTCCTCTACAACCTGTGGTCAGATAAAGACTTACAAAGCTTCCTGAAAAGGGTGAGTTAAAGCTTTGCACTCAGTGCCAAGATCTGTAATGCCTTGGGTGTGTGCTCTCTGTTCCCTACCCTCAGCTCAGAACGTCCACGCCTCTCTCAGGTATTTGTGAGAAACTGAAGGAGAAAGCTGTGTGGATTAGGCAGCGTTCTTAGGGAAGTGCCCAGTGAAAGTGAATGGAACACAAATGTGACACTGCTGAGGAATCTGGTCGCTCTGGTTTGTGGACACTTGCTGGACTGTGTCTCCACACGTAGGCCAGCGCATTAGTGAGATGCGTTATGATAACTCTGAGGGCAGGAACGCGTTCAAACCCTCAACTGGATGTGCGGTGTCGACAAATTGCCACGAGCACAGCACGGCTTAGTTTGTCAATGTGTCACGTACTGCAAGTTCAGCATAATTACTGAGGTGGAACCCTGATTGATACTTAACTCTTTTCCCCACAGCAAGGGATGTCCAAGTCCTCATTCGTGAATGACGTCACCTCGGCGGTGCACAAGTCGTTTCAAATTATTGACTAGCACGACAGCCTGAACGGTGTTCCCTGAAGTAACCCACAAGTCCTCTGCACATCCGCCGGATGAAAAACACTATGAGGCCATCCTCCCTCATTTCACAGAGACTAAGATATGTTTTGTCACACATGTATCCGTATTTGTTTGTTTACATGCTGTAGCCCTGTATATGCTGTAAGGTTACTTTTTCTTTGCAGGGAAAAAGGTGAAGGTTACAATTCAGCAACCCGTTTTTATTTGCTTATTCTAGTTTTAAGAGCTGTGTTTAAGAGGTCCAGTGTGCAGGATTTAGTGGCATCTAGCGCTGAGGTTGCAGATGGCAACCAACTGAATACCCCTCGTCTCACTCTCCTCCACGGTGGTTGCTACCCACTGAGCGAAAACATGTCAAAAAGATGTCCATTCAGCGTTAAAAAGACATCCACTGGCAAGCCGGGGTGAAAGTTTTTTAGACGTCTTTTCAACGTTTTACAAAAAATAAAGTTGATGCAGTGTAATTTTAGACATCTTTTTAACTTCAGTTATAGACGTCTAAAGAACTTGTTTTAGTTCAAAATTAAAAGATTTAATGACGGCCAGCCTTCAGTGAGGACTAATGCTACTCCATAAAGGTTGTAGTTGAAAAAAATTTACATTGTACAAACTTTAATTTTGAAACCTGTAAGGGTGTCGCTGAATGTTGGCGAAGACTCTGACCTTTGAGACATATTCTTGCTCCGTGTGTGAGAGTGCAAGGTGTTGCATTTGTCCGTTTTAGGCCAATGGCGGACCCCGTCACTACCCGGTCTGAGTAGCACATGCTCAAGTGTGTCTGCCCTCTTGGACCGTGAAGTACAGCAGCACCACTTGGACAGACCACACACATAACTGCGTTAAATGTGTTTCTGTATGTGGTTTGTTTGTAAGTGGTGTTTGCATACCGAGCTCTCCAAGAAGGCGCATGCATGTCTCTGATGCTTCTCATGGAGCTGAAGGCCTGTCCGGTGCTCTCAGAGCAGGGCACTCGAGCATCAAGAGAGACTTCTGGAACAGAGTCCAAAGTATACTGGAGCACTCGGATCAAGAAACATTAGTTTTCATGTAATGACTAACATTTGGTCACCATGTCTGTCTTCATCAGAGTTAAACAACACAAAGACTCACAGCCTCTCAAAGCGGCTTTGAGATGGAGGCTAGGTCCTGATCATGGGAGGTTATTTAGAGAGATGTCAGTCTCTGTGTTGTTTGATGAATACGTGCATGGTGTATAAACATTAGTCACTAAGTTAAAGTTTGTTGTTCCTGATCTTTGTGCTCAGCATACTTTGGACTCTGTTCCTGAAGTCTCTCTTCACACTGGGCTGTGACAGACTGTAGTTAGAACACTAATTTACACTAATGAAAAAATGATATGAATATTGCATTTCATTGTGCCAAAAGATCCTCCTGAATCCTTCACACCGGACACTAATTATGTATTCTGCGTCTGTGCCTGCAATGTTCGATGAGGCACCATCAGCTTCCAACATTAAATAATAACACAAAGGTTAACATTTTTATATTGCACTGATATTGCTGTTTTAATAACATAACAAGAACACTGTAAAAATGAATTATTTTGATCATGTAAGGTGAACAGAAATCAGAGGAGGTTTTCAATTATCAGAGTTGATTTGTTTGCCATGAAAACGCTGACATTGTCTCCAGCGGTGATGCGTGTTTACATTTTGTAACGATGGCTTTATTTTGTGGTGTATGCATCTGTTTTCATGTACACATGTGTGATCCTGAAATGGTCTTTTTGTAACCCCCACCTTTAAAGCGTCAATAAAGGTGACAGAGATCTACTTTGAGCTGCAGCAGTGATCATTAGTTCATTAATGAGCAGTCATATAATCTGAAAATTTGAGCTCGGCGTTGCACATTTGTCACAGTCGCCGGAGAAGCATAAAGAGTCTCGTCACACCTCGTTTGCGAGTGTGTCACGCCCCTCTAGGTTTTGGCTGCGGAGTTGGAATTGCTCCTGGGCAGATCATTCAAATTCTGTTTACTCCACCCTTTTCATTTTTTTTCTTCTGAAGCCTAAGAGCATGCTCTCAAAGTCGCTGCAGCTGTTGCTGCACTACGTAATCGTTGACCTGAATTAAACTTTGGTTCTCTGCAGTTCGAACCACGTGATCCAGCCAACCCAGAAAAAAAAAACGAGACACTGGTGATATTTAGATTCATGAGGCACAGGTGATCTCTTTTCATTTCACACTGATAAATTCATGAGGTCACATGAGGACAGTGATGAGAAAACGGGTAGTACCTTAGCCGCGCAACAAGCCTACCTGGATGCCGAATGTAAGAAACCGCAAAGAGCCACAGTAAAGTGAAGCGAAGCTGCCGATCGCAGTAACTGGTTAGCCAGGGCAAAACGCACACCCCGACACTTAACCCGATTACAAAAGGTGTGGCGTTTAATTATCGCTCATGACTTTTGCACAAGTTCCCACAAGCGAAGGAACCAAAACCTGAAGGGAAGGCGAACACAATTTCTGCTTCGTTAACTAAAGATCACAAGCCAAAAAATACACACAAGAACCACTTCATTAGTTTCAACCTCACTTTTTAATGATCAGATTTAGACTTTATAAGTCATAGTCATTAAAGTCATAACAATGGGAGACACTCTTCCTTTCAGATCCCTGTTAATTAAACACATGCTGGGACCCACCCCTGCCCGATCAGTCTGATCAGTCGTCGACTACACTCGAAGGCACGCCACTTCCCAGGAAATGCTTTAACGAGCATCTCAGGATATACTCGGAATAGTAATTTGTCCTTGCACGTTCAAGTCTTCGAAAACATTAATATGCGGTTTGCCCTGCTCAGTAAAATTCGTGGAAGTCAGATGTCGGCAGTGCTGATGTCAGACGTTACTTCCTCAGGCCACGCTTGCTTCTGCCGCCCTTTGAGCTGAGAAGAAAGTGAGAGTGAGCAGATCGTCACATAAGCCAGCACACAAACTACCTGAACCTTTTAGTTTGAGCTCTGTGGCTCATGATCTGTCTTTATCCATCTTTCGCTTCCAAAGCTTGAACCTCAGAACTTCTTTTTTTTTTCTACTGATGCAAATACGTCACTCTTCTGGGAAAGGAAAATACGGTCGATCTTAAAAGTGCCTCTTGCGTCGTAATTATGCTTTTACACGAAGGTTCACATTCACAAATAAAGCCTAAGTTGCATTTTGGCAAGAGTTTCATTTTAAGATGTTTTCCTTGCACATAATCTGTTTGATTGGGCAGCATGAAGTGCCGCAGTTTCACGTGTGCCCATGTAGTAATATCCTTCATGCAATCATGTGCTTCGCCCCACCCAGTTGAGTGTGAATGACTGAGGCTTTTAATGATTCCTCTTTTCATACCCAATCATGACACTCTCTCGTGTAATTAACCTGTTCACCTGCGGAATGTCTCCAAAGGTTTCCAGGTGTTTATGGAGCATTCCAAAACTGTGTCAGTGTTTTGTTGACCATGTCCCTACTTGTTCAAAACTTGTTGCAGCAATCAGATTTAGAATAGACAAACAAAAAAAACAATGAAGTTGATGAGGTAAAACATGAATAAATGATTTGTCTTTATACTGTTTTTACTGATTGATTAATTAATTTACCTTAAAAAAAAATGATGAGGAAAATATCACATTCTGTTAATTTATGTTTTACATGTTTTTTTGTGGGGGGGAGAGATTTTTTGGAGTCTGGTCCAAAACGCAGTTCATCTCTCTGCAGTAGTGGAATGAGGGCTGGTTCAAACTCATCCATCTTTTATTTTTATTTTTTAACTGTGCCAAGCTGCGAACAGAAAGAAAAAGGTCAACTTTGAGAGAAAGTAAACATATGTTGGCTCAACAGAAAGCCTCTGCTGCTGGCCTCAGATACTCTCGCTGTCTTTGAGAGCTTTTCATAGCTGTCCGCCTTTAGAGGGGGATTTGCAACCAAATAGTTTTAGGCTACTGCTATCTTTATCCACTGTTGCTGTACCAGACCCCTGCAGACTCCCTATGAATACATAAATACTGTTGATGTTTGACAATAAAGTGCTGTCAGATTCAAAGGGAAACTTGTGGGAAATTATCAATGGCAGTATTACAACCCTGATTCTGAAAAAAAGTTTGGATGCTGTGTAAATAAAACAGACAGTGCTAGTTTGAAATCATCGTTGGTGCAAACTTGAATGAAAACAGAACAAAGACAATCATCGAAAGGCTCAGTCGTTCACAAGCAAGCATGGGGCAAGTTTCACAGTCCGTTTTGCAAAAGACTGTGTTTTTCCAGCTTAACTTTTTTTGGGAATCAGGGTTATATGATATTCCTGGTGTGCAAAGCCGAAAGCAGAACAGCCCGGAAGAATGGTTCACATGATTCAGATGGCAGCAGGGACGGTCACTGTGTAATAGAGAGCTACATTAACGCGGATGGTTTCACACAGTAGTCATGAGCTCTGTCTGCACCTGCATGGCAGCCCACCTCTCCTTTGAGACCGAATGCGTGTATGTTGTTCAAATGCCCAAATGCCCTTTGTTCAAGCACCTCTCATGTGTTCGCCTTTTTTGTTTTCCCCGTCCTGTTTGGCTGGGCGTATTCAGGGGTGCTTTCAGTCCAGCTGTCAGGTGGCTGGCTCAAACAGCTGTTACTGATGCCGCTACAAACAAATGGTGGGCAGTGTGGTGAGAGCGGCAGAGGGGGGGGTTGAAATAGGAGGAGGTGGAAACATGAGCAGGTCACCAGGTGAATATGGAGCAGATTTATGAGTCTAAGCAGAGAATTTTTGGTTTATTGTTTACCTTCTACCTTTTAATATCTGATTTTATATTAATACTTGTTATATATTTTCTGCAAATAAGTTTTATGGGCTCCACAGATGTGATATTATGTCACACTTGAGGAAAACAGTGCTCCAGTTTGATGCAAAATATGAGAAAATATCAGGATATTAATATGGGATTCAATGACACAATAGACTTACATTTTTTGATGATCACTGACCCGGTTCCTCAGCACGGTGACCTGTGGAAAAAATGTGATGAAAGGATGAGTTCACCACAGAAATGAAAATTCGTCGTCGTTATCTACTCACGACCATGATGATAAGATGCCAGGTGAGGTTTTGTAGTCCACAAAACATTTCTGGAGCTTCACAGCCAAACAGCGCTGCTGCACTGTTTCCTATTAATTAACTAGATTCTGGCAGCCTGCAAAAGTCTTTTTTGCCTCGTCATAGTCTTATAATGATCAGAAAACATTTTAACTACTCATAATAGTACAATAACAGCACATCCAGCGCCCCCAGAACCCAGGAGAGGGCCCGCGGTCTTAAAATATCCTGTGGGAACAGAATTCTCCTCAACAACTGAAGCAGATGGGGACTTGTTTTAAAATGAAAAAACAGCCAAGAAACCCAGACTCCATACAGCTTTTTCTGGCATAATCCAAGTCTCCAGGAGCCATGAGATCACAAAATGATTTGAAAAGATGTTTTGTGAACTCGTTTGAAAGCAAAATCGTCACCGTAGCTGCTGATCTAAAAGCGTCAGCGTGTCTCCCCATCTGAACTGGGTGCACAAGCTTGACTGTGCGTTTCTCTGGGCTTCAGGAGACTTGATGAGCTGCATGAAAGCTCACTTTTTTGCTTTGGGAGCTCCAGAAATGGTTAGTGGGCTATGAAACTTCATCACACAACTCGACGAAGCCATAATGCAGTAGTTTAAATAATCGGTCAAAACTGAAGTAGAGTTTTTGACATTTGTTTTAACATTTAGAAAAAAGTAGGTGGAAACCTGCCTCCCGACTCGAGTTCTCATTTGATCACTCCACGACGTGTAAAATAACATTAGCCCGAGCTAAATGTATGTAGCATGATGATCCCACATGTTAGAAATGCAGCAAGATGTGTTAGATGAGTTAGATGAACACCGTGATGATGGAGAAAAAAAAAATAGCCTGACACTTCCTGAAGTAGCAGCCAAAATCAAGGTATTATAAATAATTCATCAACCATTTTTTCTGGTCTTAAGTCTTTTTCTTCTCCTCCCTGTTTCTGTAATGACCACCTTTGTGTGGCATTACAGTAGTTAATCATATTGATAATAAACCTCCCACCCCACCCACTTAAATCATTTCAGATATTTCCCAAGCGCACAGGGATTGTTGGCCGCGCTCCAACTCCGATATGTGAGAAGTTGGTTGACAGATATTTTGTGTAGGCTCTGTGTAATAAGAAATGTTCTCATAAATCTCTCTGACACCTTCTGTTTATAGTTTGGCCCCCATCCTAGAATCTGTTTGCTCGAGATCCATGTCGGTGATGTAGTCCACAAACATTTCTGATGACAATGGGAGAACTTCCGTGTCATGTCGTACCTCATACTTCTGCTTCGAGTGCTTGTACTGAAGTTCATATTTCTCTGCCTCCAGCTGGCGTATCCAGTCCCACAGCTCCTTTGCTTTTTCCCTGTAGCACACGAACAAGTAAGTGAGAGAGTTTTATCACGTGCACATGATGAATTTATGTCCGTTGGTCGGCTCATTTTATCCTGAATTGGTCATAGAAAGTATAGGGAATGACCAGAGGGAGCGGGGAACGTCTTTGCTATAGTGTGTTTTTTATTTTACCTGAGTGAGTCCTCTCTCATGTGATCAACATTTAGCTCTTTGCGTCGATCACTGAGGATCTTCTTCTTCTTTTCTCGTTCCGTTTGTCTCTTGGGCCCGGTCTGTGTCTGCACATCGGAGAGAAGGCATGTGTGCTGACGCCCTTTAAACAGTATGTCGTGTATCAGTCTATGGCATTTTATTAAGAATAGAGAGGAAATCTTCACCTTGTATCCAGTGAAACTCAAGTTGGACAGAATCAACTTCTTCCTGGCATCGTCCTCTGCTTTCTTCTTTGCCTCTTCTTCCTCTTTTCTGGCTTTCTCCTCCTGGTTAAAAAAAAAAATGATGATGTCTTGAAAGAATTGTCTGCAGCACCTTTCATTAGTGACAACACTGAGTCACTGACAGCTTTTGTCAGAGCTTTGTTTACTGAGTCTGAGTATGATTGGCAGGTGGAATTGGCCCGAGGACGGACGACTGACCAGATGGCCAGTTTCTAAAAATGTTCCTGGGGCGACAGATTCTTGGACAGTTTTGAGGCTGGTTTGTCTCAAAGATATTATCTGTACATGTGTTGTTGTAAAAAAAAAAAAAAAAAAAGTACCCGAAAGTCATATTTAAAAGCAAAGACATTGTCGTAAAATCTTACCGTGGTGAAAGTGACAGTAACCCATTTGAGGACAAGTCTTTAAGTATCAGAAATTAAAAGTTAAATTATGAATGCATTTACTTTTATTTATTTACAATGGTTCGATGTATTATTTGATCTGGTATGCACAACTTTAATCAAAAATACAATACGGTTGCCCTGACGCAGTAATCCCCAAGATAACCACTAGCTCAAGCTCTCAATTAAAAGTAGTGTGTAAAAAGCACAATATTGTACAAATTGTACTTAATTGAAGTGCTGTGTGAACGTTATTTATCCAATTATACGTACAGCTGCTTTGAGCAGACGCTCTCTTTCTCTCTCTGCCCTGAACTTCATCTGCTCTGCTCTCTCCGACCTGCGTTTCTCCTGAAGAAGAAAGGAAAGAGGAAGACACAAACAAGTTCTGTAAACTCAAAATGTCTTTGTGTCGTAAATTGTGTAACACTGAAGACTAAACACAGGCTATGTAGAACAGCGAGATATGGACGCACAATGCGCTGAGTGAGGCTGATGAGTTCTTCTTCCTCCTTCTTACGCTTCTCAAAGTGAGCTTCAATCAGACTGTGGAGCTCCAACAGGTCCTTTTCCATTCGCTTTCGGTGAATATCCTGGAATTAGAGGAAGAAGTTGACCTTTGAGATTAAATGAAAACTATCGGACAGTTTTTAGGCGTGACTTCAATAAGTCCTGAGATACACTCACGTCAAAGTCCACTCTTTCTCCCTCTGGGATTTTGGGAGCTGCCAAGCAGGGCACAAAACCCGGCCTGAGGAAGACGGGAAAAGGAAAATGTTTACACCTTAGTACGTCTCTCATCGAGAAACATGTTTCAAACTTTGTTCTTACTTTGACTTGGGCTTTGCATCTTCTATGAATCCATAACAAGGAAAAGCAAAGCACAGTCCTTAGCTTATTTGAGGAGTCAATCAAAAACAAATTACAGAGCAACATTTTTCCTCTGTGACGAACACAGCCTCTGCGCTGTTCGTAAATAACCTGTCCATACCTCCATCGTTTTCCTCTTCAGCATCTGATGAAAGACAAAAGAGTCAGTGTGAGGTCAACATTGAGTGATATGTGCAACTGGTGCAGAGGATTCGGACTGACAGGTGACAGAGAATGAAGAAACAGATCGAAGGTGATTTCCAAGAAGATTAAACCTTTTAAAAGAATATGTGATTGGCATTTAAGTTTGACCATTATTCCATATTGCAGAACGTTTTATATCCATGTCATTATTATTATTATTATTATTATTATTATTATTATTATTATTATTATTATTATTGTTATTATTATTATTATTATTTCAAAGCAGGTGTAGGTGGTTTATTTTAATACTGTAAAATGATCACAGTATGCTTGGAGAAATGCATACATGTCTCTACGGTAAAGGCCTTCAACAAAAAAACACCACAGAACTGATTCATAAACATTGTGAGCAGCTCCTGCTCAGGCCTGTGTCAGCTGGCCAATCAGGGCAGACTGGACTTTTTCAGAGAGAAAGAGGCCTTAAAGAGAAAGGCACTAAACGTGAGGGTGAATAGAGGTGCTGCAGCAGTGGACAGTATGAGAATAATGTGTTTCCTGTTTTGTTTTTTTTTTTACATTAAAATATGTCAACATGTTCGAGCGGAGAGTCGTATCTTTTGGATAAAAATATTTGAGCTCTTCTCTAAAACACTTCCAAGTAAAGGCATGTATTTTTCCGAGGCTTTCTCGGTCAGCAGGTCGAGTAAATGAAGTGTTGTTGATTGACACACATTGCCCTCTGGTCTCTACTTTGAGTGCAGAGAATGGCTGTCAATAATGATGGAGCTGGCATGATCTCACACACGTAGCAGCTGACTGAGGCGACATAGCTGACCATCCTCCTGTCAGTGCTGATGGACCGGTATCAGAGGAATATGCAGGCCTGTTTACTCTCTGACACCTGAGTCCCTGCTCGGTATCGGAGAGTAAACTTGTTCCGCTGTCCATCAAAGTAAATGTTTAATTTTGTCATCACCTATTCATATGTGGTTCGTCTGTTAAGCAGTGTTGAGACAAATGACATCAGAAACAGAGAAAGTCTGCACTTCTACTTGTCGCAAAAATATTATTTTTCTGTAGTTATCAGAGATCCAGATAAAAAATTAAAGCAAAAAATACTTAAAATCTATAATTCTTGACTATTCAGTAGCTTTTAAACATGACTTTGGATTTATATTTGTGTGTTAAATTTCACTTTAAACCACACAGAACAACTTGCAGTGGACATTTTTTTTTTACCAATAGCTGCATTTTCAGTGGGGATACAGGTACATTTGAGATACTTTTACATTATATAACCTTACTTACACAGCATAACATCATGTGTTAAGCTAAATAAACCATTGAAAAAAATCCCACTGGATCTAAAAAACTGATCATCACAAAGCTGTTTTTTTTTTCTCAGCTTTTGAAGAAACATGGTGTTCTCCCTCAACAGTTATGATATGTTTCAGTCATGCATGGTTGAGATCAGTGTGTTGAGATTAAAGTCACGTCTGTTTATTGCTGGCATGCAAACACATATTAGCATAAGCGGTAATACCTTCCTTCCCCTCCTCCTCCTCCTCCTCCTCCTCCTCCTCCTCCTCCACTACCTCTTCCACCTCTTCCTCCTCCATCTCTTCTTCTGTGCAAAGCAAGCAATGTAGAGTTAGCAACACACAGCATAAAGGACAACATTATTTCTCTATGTGTATTTTTGGATGTGCCTTCAAAACCAGTTTCTGTCTTAAACCTTAAACTGGAAATATGGATATACTGATTCACTTTATATAGCTTTTATAGAAAGTTTATTTATTGACACTGAATTTGCAAAATAATTAATTACAAACTAATTCCATCAGCTTTCCCATAGTTGTGGATGTGTTTTGCACTATTTGCAAACTACTTGTGTTTTTTTTTTGTTCCCAACATTTACTCCTCTCACCGGGCCTCTGTGGGAAAAGGTGACACAGAGCCCTCAGTCCCTTCGGCCACAGAGGGTAACTCAACCTGTTTCCCCTGCAAAGACGGTAAGTCAACCTGCGTTTAGAGGACTTCTAACAGGCACAGAAATGAACGTGGGTATTGTGCTCGTGCTGCTATCTTCCCCAAGGTCCTCTATCGAGAACACAAGCTGACCTACATTGCTCTCTAACAGCGACTCGACTCCACATAGAGGGAGCCAGGTGCCGCTTAGTCCGGGGACCGCAGGGCTGTACAGTGGCCCACATGGACGGCCTCGCGAAGAGGACAGAAATAGAGGTACGACCCTTTATCTCCTTGATGGCGACCCACTGCACCATTGGAACTGAAAGGACAAATCCACCGGGATGTTCACACAACAACTATCTCAACTGGCCGGGAGAACAAAGGTCAATCCTGCAGAGGAGATCAAGGGCAGCTGTTGCCTCGATACAGTGGCACCAAAAATACAGCATACTGTGCGGTGAAGCCAGCGGCTTAGCAGATGCAGTGTGTTAAGTGACTAAGAATGTTTAAGTGCAAGGCTCAAGTGTGTAAAGCAGGTAACAAAGTGGCAGTGATGTTACAAGCAGAGATTGACACTGTTCTCATAGATATTGTTTGTATTAAAGTACATACCAACAATATCCTCGTCTTCTTCGCAGCGAACGCACAGAGAGAGGTGAAGAGCAGCGGATGGCCGCGGCAATGTATGCAATGACAAGTACATTAAAACATGGGAGCGGACATAAATGCATTTCTGATATGTGCGCAGTCCAGTCGTTGGGATATGGTATGATATGATATGGTCAGCAGGTGACTTTCTGCAAAACCTCAGATAAGCCCAAACCAACCACAGTTCGAGGCACACTACTGGATATTTTGAAGGAGACCTGGGGATATTTCCAGCTGTGTTTGTTCAACCTCAACAAATGTCAAGTTGCAACAAAAAGAAACGTTCAGTTCGAACTTATCTGTTTTCTTTTTTTTTGCAGAAACATACTCAGCTAAACATTTATTCCAGCGATCGGGTGGTAAGCATGCAGCAGAATCACAGTTCAAATGCATTTCTGTCACATGTAAGCAGTGTTGTAGCATCCAGCCAGTCAGAATTTCTTTCTGGCTACAAGCAGCTGTCTGAATGTGCAGCCTAGTCTGTGGACTGACAAACTGAACTTACGTGGCCCCCTGAAAGGAGAAGAAAACACACCAGAAAAATACTTTGTTATAATCGATTCCGTCACTTTGTCATCATCACGTTCCTTCCTGCTGAAATGAGCAGCGTACTCACTCGTTTGCGGTTCCCTCTGCGTCTGACATGTTTTAGGATGCAGCACCTGTACGAGTGAGTCAATTCAGAGGAAGATGATGGTGTAAAAGTGAACCCACGTGTCTTGAAAATGCATCCTATGAGGGATCTTAGGGTTGATACAATAAGAGAAGAAGAGCACAGACTTACCCAGAGTGATGAACGCTTCGGACTGGGCTCGATGGGGAATTGTACACTGTCCCCGTCTCTTTGGGCCTTAAGCTTTTAAACCCAGTAGCGGATCACATTGCGGCACGATGCCCGTGTCTACAATTGGAGGGCACATACCTGCAAACAGATGGCAGATGGCATCAACTCGAATGGGGAAACATGCATCCTCCATGGACTCGAATTGTCTATTTTTACACGGCAGAACCCAGACCTGAACAACACGGGATTACTGCTCTGTATCTCAGGTCTGGCAGACGTGAGGAAGGTTACAAAGGGCACAAGGTCACGTCTCAAGCTCCTTTCATTTCCCAGCAGAGGAGCGCATCCCTTTTACTACTCGCTGCTGATCAATTCATCACACGCATTCTATTTTTCACTATTATATAACAGCGTCAATTTATCCCCTAAACTGGAAGTGTTACGCAATCAAATTATAGAGCGAGTGTTATTCCCAGAGCAGCTTGCCAAGAGAATGACAAAAATAAAGATTCACTCCCTTCACCGGCACCATCTCCTGCACTGCTCCTTTAATCTCTGTCTGCCCTCAGTCCTCACATGGATTAAACGTGTGAGCAACAACACCTTTCATGACCGTGCCAAGTGCTTTGATACTCCCTGTGTTTGCTGCTCATATTGTATTTGTCAGTCAGAATGATGTATCAACAGATGTCTCAGGTGAGCCCAAGCCAACATGTGATTCTGTTTGTGGGGCTGGGCGAATTACAGCTCCCTCCTCAGCCTCTACCCTGGTTTTTTACTTTACAAACTGATCAATGACGTTTTGAAGTCATCTGGGAAAGTCTCAAAGCAGCTGACAGGAGTTAAAATCAGGTCTTAAGTCTTGTCAAACAAGTCCCAAGCTAGGTCTCACGTCCTTGGGGGGCCAGTCAAAGCCAAGTCACATAAGTCATCCGAGACATCAGAAGTCAAATCCACGTCAGGAACAAGTTTTTTTAGGTCTCTGAAGTACTTTTAAAACTTCAGGAAAACAGATTGTGGAGTCAAGTTTTTCTTCTGAAATATGTTGTTTAACATTGAACCAAACTATGTTTTTCTGAACCTAAGTGAGTATTCTTGTTGGCTAAACATAACCAAACAGAGACAGAAAGGCCATACATAGCCCACTGAACCACAATAGCTCACCTAAGATGCTGTGTTTTTGTTGCTGTTTCACTCAGTTTAAGTTGAAATGATGTTCTAGGACCAACGCAGAGACATCGGATACACCTCAGGCTATCAGTATAGCATGGATCTGTCAGACCCTGTTCAGTGTAGTACATGTAACATGTGACGATGTTTGGAAAGGCTCAACGATGCAACAGCGTCTACCTGCAGCCACTGTGTATGTACTAGTTTTATATTGTGTCCACTGAAGTCTTATTTCAAGTGTGTCTGAGCTAAAACTCTAGTTTTGTATAGAAAAAGATGACAAACACGAACAAAGTGCTTCCTCTCTCTTCAAGGAGAAAACACATCTTTGTGTGTATAACTTAGAGGTCAAAACCATTGTGTTGCCTTTGAATGACACTTTCGTCTCAAATATTTGAGCTTGGTTTTGTCCTGTGGACGTTTACATACAAGACAGAACTGGAGTGTGTTTTCACACTGTAAAGCCTGCGGTGTTTGCGCACACAGGGTCAACTGATCAATTTTATTTGTTTTAACATGTTTGGAGTCCATGTTTGGAAGAAGAGAAAAGCCACAAACTCATAACTCATACATACTCATGTCCTTTTTTAAGTTATGTCAATCAGTGGTTTGGCACATCTGGTCTTTTGCAGGATGAAAAGTTTGTAATCGTCTGGCTGATATAGAGCAGATTATTTGAATCAGTGAGCTCACAGGACAAAATGAGCGTGCAAAAAAAAAAAAAAAAAACACTCCACAGAGAGTTCATTCAACGACAGGAGAGTTCAATAACTTTCATATTAGAGATTTTAAATCCCTCCACAAATCACCCGAATAAGCCAATTGTCTGTTGAATTTTTTGGCTTCCTGATACTTTGCAGACGTCTGTCAACAGAATCATTGAGCCATCATTTAGAAGTCAGCACAATCAAAGCACTGAGTTCCTGGTAATTTCATTTGACTGAGCAAACTTTTTCCTCCTGATTGTATTGTTGTAAAAAACCCCACCCATCTGACTCCAAGTCAACTAAAGAAAAACTACTAAGGCTTCGTAATCCTGACGTGGCACAAGTCCTGACAGGGATCTCCAGCTCAAACAAGTGTTGTATTAATATGATCGGTCGTTAATACACCCATCTCCATCAGCAGTTTGTTTAGTTTGACAGACAAACAATACCGTGATTCATGATTTTGGTGTTATGTTGCCAAACCGAGGTCTGTGTGTTGGAAAATCTCCCTCTTCCTCAGTGATGAGACTGCGAGCTGATACTGACACCTTGTGGCAGAAAAGAAATCTGTAGGCACCCGAAGCATCTTCTGGTATTTTGTTACTCATCTGCCATCATGAGGGGTTTGTCTTTATCCTGGATCTCTGATTCAGAACAGATTCAGAATCACTGAGATAATTAGGATGATAGTTATTATTTTTCAATGCACTCGCCCAGAAACTCGGCTCAAATATAATAGATCACACAAAAATGGTTAATTAGCTTGCTGTTATTTTTAGGTTCCCAATCTTCTCAAATGTGGGATTTGTGTGAAATGTGGGAAAATAAGCACTTTGAAAACTTTCCCTCAAGCTCTGGAAAATTTTGTTGGGTATTTTTTTTTCTTTCTAGACATTTTTCGAAGGGGCACGTTTAGAGAAGAAATAATAAGTACCTTGAGAATAAGAAATAATTATAATAATAATGATTAAAATACTAATGAGGTAACAATATAAAATATTTTCATAACAGAATAAACAAGCTGTTCTCAGTCATGAAAACAAAGAGTTTGTTTATTTAGTTGCGCATTAAGATGTGTTAGTCCAAAATGGTGGAACAATAAGTGAAAGGTCAAAGACAACTTTTTTAATCATCAGTTTATGAGTAGTTTGGTGGCCAAGGGAATGGACTTTGCCAAATAGTCATAATTTCATATGTATTAAGTTGTCAATCATCAGTAAACTATGGCTGCTAGGTAACAGCCACTCAGGTGCTGTCGTAAAGTAAGCCCCGCCCACAGACTCATTAGCTACAGCAGGTGGTTCTCAGGTTTTACGGCAGACGATTGGCGCCAAAAATGTAAATAGTAAATGGACGCTGACCTGACTGATCCGCCAGTGCCTGTCTGAGGACCACAGGTGAGTAAACTGTGCTGTGTTAATGTGGTTTATTTGCTCATTACCTGCTCAGAAAAGCTGAATGTGTTTCTGTGAGGGAGTTTGAGTGATTTTAACATTGACTGACTTGAATCCAGTCCTGAAGGCTTAGATCAGTCATTTCTACACCCTTCTCAAGTTACAAGTACAGGTGACATCAAGCTAACATTAACTTTCACTGACAGTTAGCTTGCGCTAATTTGCTTATTGCCTGAGGAAAAACCCAGTAAGTTGAACAATTAACAGTATCTGCGGTGCTTCCGCCTCCTGTTTGCTACCACAGCCGGGGGCAGCCAGCCTCACTCTCATATCTTTAGCTGCACAGACCTTATTTCAGCCATGTAACATTAAAAACGAACGAAATGTGTAAAGTCTCAAAGCACACAGGTGTCATTTTGACCAGCAAGAGTAGTTGTTACACACAGTATGCAGCTTTGTTGTACTCCGCACAGAACAGTTTCTGTGTGTTTGTCTCAGATGAGATCAGACAGATTCTGCTTTAGTGTATTTTTAAGTCACTGCACTGTCTTTCTATGTGGATAGGAAAGCTTATACATATCACTGTATTACTTGTCTATAAAGCAGTAAATGTTCTCAGGCCCTGAAAACACCTCTAGTGTATCTCTGTGTGTCTGTAAAGACATGTAGTTGTGATGTTATATTGAAGTGCTTTCTTCTCTCCCTCGGTAAAACGGTAGGACTTGTCGGCTGTGCTCCTGTGAGCCCTGGCATGATGGCCTCAGTGTTCAGAACCGCGCAGAAAGCCGGTGAAGAAGCAGCTTCAGGTGGAATGAACTCTGACCTGTGTGGCAGTGTGGGATACCAGCTCTCACAGAGACCAAAGAAAGGTAAGTCCCTGCAGTGGATCCCACTGGTCGAGGATGTGGTTGTGATTTGTTCATCGTTATTAAAAAACACCCAAGGGTCAGGAAGTGATTCTGGAGGATAGTTGATTGAGTCGCATTCACAGGTTGTTGAATACTGACAGTTCTGGTTGGCAGACTGTCACTGCTGAGACACCCAGACTGATGAAGTAGTTTATGTTAGGCAAGATGAGACAATTTTATTTGTGTAGCACATTTCATAGTGTCTTTTACCTTCAGTGCGTTGAAGGTGTGGTTGGACCGCCACTGAGAGAACCACAGAGAGGTGCTCAGTATGCAAACAACATGCATAAATCTAAATGTTTAACGGTCATGATATTTTGAACATTGCACCAGAAGTTCCCCTTTGTTTTGGCAAGCTGAGAAAAATTATTAATCAGTCAACACTTTGGCAGGCACCCTTTGACATGGACGAAAGCCAAAGCCTTGACGTGCAAACCAAAGTTATCACCATGGGAAACTTCTCTGCTACAGCTGCAGCTCACTATGATGCCTTGTGATTAAATCAGAGTGGTGTCATTATCTTATTATGTCCTGCTGACAAACTTACCAAAGGGTTTATAGCCCCACCAAGATGTCAGCCAACACTGCCTTACTTCACCAAGCTACAACAGGTTGGTTAATGATGTGTTCACCACCAGCAAAGCAAATTTTCCCCTCGCATCACTTCTGCAAGTGTTTGTTTGGCCCAAACAGATGTCTTTACTGTACATTATCCGTATGCTAGTGAGCAACAGCTGTACTGAGGTATTTTGTGTTAGTGCATCTGAATTCAGGTCAACTCTCAATGAATTCAGCACTCTCTTTTTTTCCTCTCTGCTCGCTGTAACGTTACATTGAACTAAGCAACATTTCCCTCCAGTCAGCAGTTGACATTACAGCAGGCCGCTCAAACACCTGACAGTAGAGGTCACCTTTGCGGATAGCTTTTGCAGTAAGGTTGATAAACGGGAGTGAAGATAAATCCATTTATTAATCCCAAAAGTTTAAAACACAATCCCTGAGCTCTATAGAGCTATATAGACATAGAACTAACATAGTACAACCAGAAAGATGCAAAAATGGAGTCTGCATATGCTGTTTATTTCAGTGAAAATGAAACAAAACATACAGAAAATGCGGGTGTTCAAAGGGAAAATGTACTGAAAATAAAATACCAAAGATTTGTCTGTGGCCCTCCCAAGTATTCAACAGTTTTTGGATTTATGTATGGACCCTCTACTGGTTAGCACCCTTCTCCACGTCAAACATCTTCTTGCGGCCCTCCATGCCCGACATGGCCTCCACATTCTTCCTCCAGTCGCTCACCTCCACCGCCTTCTCCTGCACAGATAGAGACAGAGAGTCACTCATGTGATATCGTAATCTTTTCACCCTTGCACCAGATGTTTCTTTTTGTTCTGGCAGACAAATAATGTTGACTAATCCGTTCCACACCTTGGCAGTCACTGTCACCCTTAAATGGACACCAGCCGAAGCCTTAAAGTGCAAACATGAATTATCACCATGGGCAACAGCTCTGCCACAGCTTGTGTGTCATTGTCTTCTGGCCAAAAGCATCACCTCACCTTTGTGTGTATTTTGTTCTTATTTTTCCTGAACTCACCTTTTCTACGTCCTCCTTCTTGACTGATTTAAGATTAGCTCGCAGGTCCAAAGAGACCTTGTGTTTGGAGCCCAGTAGCGAGCGCAGGATTGCGTCGGCAGAGACCCTCACCCTTCTCAGGTTGGGTCTCTTGAACTTCCCTCGCAGGTCCAGTACCTTGATGTTCAGGTCTTTGATCTGAGGGGAAAGTAGAGAGAAAGGACGTCATTTGACCCAGGAAGTAACAGCTACACTTTATCTGTTTGCACACATGGTGCTTGTAGGACTACATCAGTGGGCTGTCACAGCTCTGAGATATGTGTGAGTTTGTCTTTAGATGTCGTCTGTCTTCAGTTACCTCTCTGCTGTTGTGCAGGACTTTGGCTTCAATATCATACCGCTCCTCGTCCACCACATCTATTTTGGCATGCAGCTCTTGACATAATGTCTGTATGGAAAGTAAAATGAATGGTATGTTAAAGTTCCCATATTATGATAACGGTTAATATTTTATTTTGGGTGTCTACTAGAAAATGTTTTCGTGCTTTTTATTTAGGAAACCACCTCCTGAGCAGCTCAGGCAGCCCTGATTGGTCAGTTCTTGCAGGCCAGAGCAGGCACTTTGTAACAAGTTTCTACATCAGCCTGGATAGTTTTTTTTTATTGCCTGTGCTAAAGGCATTGCTGAGGGCAGTGACTGGATAGTTGTGACATGAAGACTAGCGTTTGGCGCCACGGCAGAGAGCATAAAAAGTGCCTTATACCGTCAGAGCTGCGGTGAGGCAGGAGGGGCGAAAAATGAAAATAGGCATTTTGTTGCTGCTCAGTGCACTTGTTTATGTCTTCATGTCCCATTTATAATTTTCTTATTACACCTGTGCAGTAAGGCAAACCAAAGAGCCTTGGTTACGTTGGAGGCATTGGTGTTTAATCACAAAAGAGAGAAAATGTGGGACCTTTTTAACCTTTTTACGTCCTGAGATGTTTAGCAGCATTATTTCATTATTATTTATGTGTAAGGAAGAGGTTTTTTTTAAATTTGCAAATATAAACCATAAACATAAAATAATACCTGCAGCTCGCTTAAGGACATGCCACTGGTCTGTAGATGAGGAGATTTCTCTTCCAGGTACTTGGCCTTCTGCTCCTCTTTTTCTTCGATCTCCTGCTCCAGCTCCTCTTTAGCCTTTGCAACCATCAAGCTCTGAAAGAAGACGCACAATGTTTGACTCACTGTCTGTCTGAATGAAGACACACTCTGTTTAGACGGAGGTCTCACCTTCAGCATGAGCTTGCGTGACGCTGAGATTTTAGATTTCCTCTGCAAAAGGATAATGTTTTTTACTGAATACGACATTTTAGTAACCATGTGTTGATTTCTGGTTGTGTCTCGTGAAGTCTTACCTCCAGTCTGTGGGTCGTAAATAAGGAAGACATAAAGAATAAGCATTCAGTAACAGATGGCAAAATCTTAATGAAATAGACAGAATTCATTATGTGTTTCTATAGATGAATCCCATTTGCTGTGTGCAGCTAATACTCTGATTAGCAAATGGAAACAATAGCAGAAACACAATACACTTACGCTTTCTCAGGCATCTTGGCTATTTCAGCTCCCCCTGGAAGACAAAAATAAAACCTTTTGTCTCTGAACTGGTGAGCCGTGGGGACCAGTTGGGTCCAGAGCCCCAACAGGTCTTAACTAAGGTTTCCCTTTTAGCTTCAATATGGAAACATTCCACTACAGTCGACCGTATACTGTTACAAGAGTGGAAAAATAGAGCGTACAGTATATATGGTTATATTGATCTTTATAAAGACTACAACCTAGGGTTAATTGTTATGCCAGTACTTTTATTATTCTCTTCCAGTGATTTGTGAGTTACACATTAATCCACTAAAGTATGTGACATCTCACATGACGCATGTTTTGCTTTGTTTTGTTTATGTGGCACTTTTATGTCGTCCTCATAGAAAGGCCCTCTGGACCAAATCATCCGGTCACCTCTCAGTGCTGATAGCACGCTTCTCTGCCAGAAAGCAAAGTGATGACAGACACGGAGAAGCACGCAAGCCGCAAGTTCCAGAAAGATAACATTTCCTGCTTTCACCCCCACTTCTCCACTGGATAAAGACACAAATGCAGACAGGGTTCCCATTTCTCAGAACAGCACTGTCTGAAGCAGACTTTATCATGTAAACAGCACATTAATCAATATAAAGAGGCAGAATCTACAACGTGTATGCGATAATATACATTTATATACAGTGAAAATATATAAATTAGTCAACACTTTGATTTTGTAGGGTTGCAACTCACAGTTTTTGCTGATTAATCTGATGTTTATTCTCTTGAGCAATCGTTTTGGTCTGTAAGATATTAACGGACAACAACAGTAATTTAAGATATTGATTTTACTACCACATACCACATTTTGCAATTCAAGCTGGAATTATGAGATGTTTGAGGTTTGTTTGCTTGAAAAAGTACTTTTATTGACAAAGTGATTATCAGAATATTTGCTGACTAGTTTTATACTGATTGACTTATTGATGAATCAACTCATCATATCACCAATAGCTATACAGTGATAGCTCTCCCTTTGGGTGCATTAGACTATTGTAGCAAATCAGATACCAGGACTGACGTAAATCCATACCTTGATTTGTCAGGTTCTAGCCAAAAACACATTGATTTGATTACTTAATCCACGATGGTACCACTGTTATTACAATATTTATCAATTATCTTTTTATTTATCGTTATCTGGATTGCCCACCTAAATTAAAATCTTAAATCTAATCCACTTCAACTTCAATCCAAGTAAGTTAGTCTTCATGGTTGTTGCGATATTATTTTTTCCATTTAAACATTTTCATTGTGACTAGAACTGAAAGGATGAGGTTGATTACTCAATTATTAATTGGCATTGAATTGATCAGCAACTATGATAAGAAGCTGATCAGTAGTTATGTAACAGTTGCAAAAAAAAAGTTATCAAATGTGAAAGTTTACTGAGTTTCTTTATCTTCTGTGGTGTTTAATTGCATATCTTGTGGTATTAGACTGTTTGATGGACTCTGACTCCAAATTCTAGTGTTTTTATTTAATGGTTAATCTTATTGATCAAATAGACAAAAGTAAGAACTCAGTTCTCGGAGGAAACCACCACACTCTGAAAGTTATATTAAAGTTAAATTGATTCTTACCTTCCTGTGTTGATGCTGTGGAGGCAGACACAAAGTGATGGAGAGAAGAAAGTACCAGAATATTTATCTCCTGCTCCCCTTTGTCCCTCCTCTCTATCACAAGAATAGAAACACACACACACACACACACACACACACCATGAGAGGGTTTGGTCTCAGGATAACGGTGACTGTGATGCTTGTGTTGTGTTGACAGATCACGGCTCTCTGCATCTTTTATAAAAATGTGTGTGATCTTTCCGGTGTGCCAGAGCCGGATTAACAACTTCCTTGTCAACTTTCACTTCAGCAGTTTTCAGTAGGTTGTTGATCTGTTTTTTGTTTTTTTTTCCCTTCTTTTTTTACCGAGGTAAACTGTTTGAAGCGCTGAGTAGGATCTTTGCTGCTCTTGCGCACCAGCTGCTGTGTACAAAAAAGTTACACTTCTTTTTGCAAACTTCAAGCAGCCACATCCACACGGTTTGTCTCGTTACTGTCGATGATTTACTCAGATGTCATTTGACTACCAAGACCGATGCTGGAGACTGGCTGTGCCCCCTTGAGACAGCAGGGCCCCCCTCCGTCTGATTAGGATAATAGATGCAGACAATGCTAATCCGAGGTTTTAAGGCAGGAATGCAGTTTCCAGTATACATTTAGCAAAGGCCTTCCAACTAAACATAGACAAACTGCAGCACAGCATGTGATGCTGCCACTCTTTGATACTGAGTTCCAGTTTGTGTTTGTGTGCAGGCTTCGCCTTTGTGACTGTAAACACAGATGGATGTGTCTGACTTCTCAGACCTCAGTTCACTCATGCATGGATGATACGTGCATTGATTAATCCACAGAATCACTTGTCTGGTTTGTGTTACGGATGTAATTGTCTTCACATTGCACAGAAGCGGCATACACTTGGAAGTCAGGTTTGAAAGTTAGTCACATGCTTAGTAACACTTGTTAGTGACACAGGAGCTCTGATCTCAAACAAAGCAGCAGGCCGACCAACATCACAATCAGTCGAGCTGAGTGGTGGGAATGTAAATGAACAGTTTTGCTGGACCACAAGCGCTGCAACAACAAGCCGAACAGCTGCAATATTAATGATTCTGTTAGGATAGGATACTTTTTTCTCACCATGTTTTGACATTTTGTAGGCTGTGCAATCACTTTAGTAAATAGCCTCTGACAAAAAAAGTCCTCCAGGACAATTCATTATTCATAATCGGCAGATTAATGAAAAGTAATCGTTAGTTCCAGCAATAATTTGGCAGCTCGATCTGTCTGCAAGAACTTTATTCCAAAAACAGTCATTAAATGCTTTCGAAAGTCGCAACACTAGGAACTTTGGGATGGTTGTCAAGAGTCTGGTCCTGTTTGAAGCTTTCATGCACGAATATTTCAAGTGTGTGTGTGTGTGTGTGAGTCACCGCCTCAGCAGACCTGTAAAAGATTGGACTGAGATTGTTTAAAAAAAAAAAAAAGAAAAGGAAAAGTTGGATCTGGCTCCATGCAGATGTGTGACAAATTGAAAACAGAAACAAGTGTCCTGGTGAGTTGTTCAGACTCCTCAAGTCTCCACAACAGCTTCTGTTGGTTTCTGATGCGGTTGCACCTTTTATCAGCACTACAAACTCCCTTGCTGGATCTGAAGAGACTTTAACTGAGATATTTTGTGACTGCTGTTTTCCGTGTATGTCACTTGAGAATGTAAAATAAGCGTTTCTGTCGTCAGTTTAGTGCCAACCACGCAAGCCAAACTGTGGGTACTGCGTTGCTATGGAAGTATTCTAAGCTGCTGTTGATAAAATACTGGGCAGATGTTGATGTTGTGTATTTTATTCCTCTTGTGGAGTTATTTATTAACTATTTTATTGTATTTGTCAGGGGGTCTTGGTGTTTTTCTCTGATGTTTTGTGGCATATTTGCTTGAAGTGGCTCCACCAGGGCTGCAGCTGATGAATATTTTCATGGTCGAATGATCTGCCGGGGGTTCTGCTTATCAATTGATCCGTTGTTCGGTCTTTAAAATGTCAGACTGTGTCGGTGACGTCCTCAAATGCCTTCTTTTGTCCGTAAACCAAAGATTTTCAATTTACTGTGATAGATGAATAAAAAAAAAAAGAAGAAAATATTTACATTAAAGATGCTGGAATCAGGGAATAGTCACTTTTTTCCGGAAGAATACCTCAAACTAATTTTTGAACTGATCAAACTTTTTAATCAAAAACATTTAGTTGATAGTTGACAACTTATCAATCAATTAATTGATTCATCGTTGCAGCATTAATATTCTGCTTATAAACTAATTGGTGAAAAATAAAATCATGAACCTGAAAATGAGCGTAATGTCTCTTTTAATATCAAGATTAAAGTGTTAGTAGACCCAAATATGCCATATGGTTTACTCCTCTTTATTTGATTGGCTCAGCCTTCCTCGTCCTGTTTCTTGTGAACAGGATTTCTCATGAATGCCTTGAGGGAATGTCTTCAAATTTGCAAATTTGGCATAAGTGTTCATTTGGACTCAAGGATGAACTGATTAGATTTAAATGGTCAAAGGTCACGGTGATCTCATGGCGTCCCATTCTTGTGAGCGCGATATCTCAAACGCCCAGAGGGAATTTCCACAAATTTGCAAATTTGGCGGAAATGTCCACTTGGATGAACTGATTAGATTTGAGTGTTCAGTGGTCAAGATCATAATGTTCTGCAAAAAATGTTCCGGCCATTATTTAACACCATCGAAACAGCAACTTGCCTGGTGCACATTGCCAAACAACCATGATGCTGCATGACCTTCTCTATGGAAGCATACATCGTTCCTCTGCTCAGTCATTCAGGTTTTTAACTTAATCATGTTTTCTGGCCAAAATAATCACAAAATTATGTGATTCACAGTTAATGGGAATGATCATTTTGCCTGTGAATGATGATAGTGTCACATTTGTTGGGTTTTTTACCCAAAAAACATGTTTTTTAACATCTGGAAATCAAGGTTTTAGGTCAGGGCATCTCTGCAGCACTACTCTACATCACTATAATGCTATTTTGTCACATATTTTTTTCTTGGTACAAAAATCAAAAAACCCAACTGGGTATTGCACTGAGCTATATTTTGGTTGATTGTGCAGCCTAAGGTCTGTAGCCTGTGTGCCTTTTGCGTACTCTGGCAGTTTATTAAAAACAGTATTTTAATACTGCTGCACTTCACACCAAACACATGCTTTACATTTGTGGCAACATATGTGTGGCTGCTGCTGCGTTTTCTCCTGCTCTCAGAGGATCAGCAGGCAGCTCAGTGGGATAACTGGCGAGCTGTCAACCTCTTGAGACCACAGTGACTGTGACCTGCTGGGCCAACAACCCTGCTATTTATTACAGTTTCATATTTATAGTCAATGTGCAACGTTCAAACTTGCACCGGGGACGGGACCCTACTATGGAAAGATATACTACATTATACTTACTTATAGTAAAATGAATCTGTGTGTGGAATTGCGTTTGCACCGCCTGTAGCTGTATAGTCTCATTCTTCTCATTTGACGGGCTTATTGAAATTTGCCGGTCTGTTCTTTAGCTCTTGCTGAGTCAGGACTTTAAAGTCCCTGATGCTGATTTGATTTATGACACCGAGATCCAGGCTGCTGGCTCGTGGCATCTGATTATAATTCCACCGTATATATGGCAGCAGGATTAACAAAGTGCTGCGTGTGATTACTGGACTGTCTCTAGGAAACACTGACTCATATACAAGTGCCAGGGCATTATAGTAGTTTACTGTACAGTAGTTTCTCACACGTGACACTGTGCTGTAACCAGAGTTTATATACAGCCTGATGAAACAGAATTCACCCAGCCCTAGTTCTCATATGGAACATATACAATTTTTAATTAAAAGGGTGGATTTAATATCATTTTGTGTCATAATTTGTAATGACTCCTTACTTTCAAACCCTGACTGATAAATCCAGGCTGCTCATTTAGAGTTAGTGACCATTCACTCTTGCTGGCTGAACGATTACAAGCAGATTTTATCAGCTGTTGCTCCAGTGCTGAAGCTAATAAAGCTGTAATGGGGTGTGATTGGAGTATCTGAAATGTAGACTTCACCAATCCATTGTGGGTCTCAATAAAAACTTGGTATTTGACCCAAATGTGTAAAAATAGTAATAAATAGAGTTTGGAGAACAAGAATCTGCCAGCTGAGCCAACAGGAGCGTGCACAGGAAGTAAAGCGCCACCCCTGGAGTAGATACCAATATTTTAGGAAGCTTCAGTTTGATACAGGACAGGACTGAGGCGTTTACATTTAGTTAAACTCTGACAGCGTCCAGGACCAGGAGTATACAGCCAATTTTCTCACAAAAAATAATGCTGTATTGAATGCTAGCAAACCAGTTAGTCAGGTAAGCTAACACTTAGAGCAGACATGAGAGAGCACAAAAATGCCTTTTACTGCACTTCTCACAGTGTTCTCTGGTGTTTGTAGTTTTGGAAGGTTCTGCAGCACCTCACACATGTGGAGAGATTCAAAGCTTCCAAACAGACCTGCTGTGCACAATAGTTCTGTTTTATTATGAGAATACAAAAACCTCAGAAAGCAACATTTGAAAATCTTGCAATTGATAGAAATGATAAAATCAAATTGTACTGTAGTAAATCATACCCAGTAAACAATACTACTTCAAGAGAAGACTTCTTGTAAATTATCTTTATTATTATTATTATTATAGATAATTATTTCATCTGACTGACTGACCCATCTGGTCTCTCTGTTGCCCTCTGGTGGGCAAAGGACAGAAGGGAGTATAACTATACATGTCTGGTATATTCTGGTGTGATATACAGCTGACCATTCAGAGGAAACATACATCCAAGATTTCTGCAAGGCTGGAGATGAAGCGCATTTTTCTTCCACTAATTCATTATAAATCACAGCGTATATAAAGCTCAGGATCAGATCCCAGTGTAATACTTTCATCTTAGGGAGGATTTCAGACTTAAGATTTCAGAGTTTTTGCCATTGACGTGACTCACATGTTGTAGTCGGTGCCAAAACAAACAGACGTCCCGACCGCCACAGCTGCCTGGCACTTGGGTCACTGTGCCTCCTCGGCGCAGGCAGAGACGGGTCTGAGCACTGCGCCTCCCTTGTTCACCACAACAGCAGGCATTTTGCTCTGTTTGATGATGATTACAAGGAATAAGAAGCACGCCCAGGACCGCATAAACATACACACTGATTTCATCACAGCAGAACCACAAAAAGAAACAATGACAGCTGTGTGAGGCGTGCCAGATTTTGTGTCACAGGGCAATGAGAAGAAAATATTCCATCAGCTTTTGTTTGTTTTTGTCTGATATTTATTTTGTGTCTTACCAGTGGCGCATTTCTTAAAACTGTATCTATACCATTTGGCATGTAAGGCAGAAACAAAAAAAAAGTTTTATTCAGTGTAAGTGAAGCATAATGCTGTTTGTTTTTCACAGCTGTCAGCCTTTCAGCGTGTTGATCTCCTTTTGTTCTTGCTTCGATAAATCATCCCGATCTTAATCAAATTCAACATTTGCCAAACTCAGTTATTACAATGCAAGTGTCTCTTAGTGTTGCAATAGCAGAGTTAAATTTCTTTCTTTGTTCTCTTCTAAGAAGTCTGAACACACACAAACAACACAGTTAGAATTCAGTGTGTGAGAAAATGTTAAGCGTGATATCTTGTTGTTTTGTTTTTTTTAAAACTGAGGATATCATAATCCAAATTCAACACACGGCGCAAAATCTGCCGGTGAACTCGTACAAAAAGCTGCGTGTTTTTGAGCCTCTTTGATTCCTCTTCTCCTGTAGCTGGAGCAGGAAGGGCAGAGTGAAATGGGCTGGGTATTGACTGAAGGATCCTGGAAGCGAGGATATCACGGCGCAGATGTCGGTCCCGGGGGAGGGCCGAGGCTTCAGGCTTTACTGGGAATGAGCCAGAGCTCCTGCTCCCTGACCGAAGCCGAATCCCTTGGGACCAAAGTTCTTTGCATAGCAACCTGTGAATGACACAACAGAGGCTGATGAGCACACTGGGTCGCAGACTGGAGTTTGATTACACAAAATGTGGTTTATTGGTTTATTAAACCTCCATTTGCAGAGCCACAGTATCAGAACCCCGGAGTGATTTTTAGTTCTCAGTTGGTTTATTCGAATGTAGGTCGCTGTCAAACATGAAGTCTTGTTCAAATGTGAATAGAAGTATACTAAATGGCAAAAGGTCAGAGGGGCTGCCGACATACTGGGGCTCTGTCTTGAATCGTTTAGAGCAACTGCGTCTTCTCTGCAGGCTGAGGGTCAGATGTGACGAGGTTAACTCATTAACTGATTAATCTGAAGCACTGAACATCTGAGTCATAGCACAACTACAAGAACTGCACCACACTGATGCAGTATTGATTTTATATGCAGTATTTATTACATTTGTTTTTTGAAAAATACTTACCTATTATTATTATTATTATTATTATTATTATTATTATTATTATTATTATTTAGTAGATTATCCTTTTAAAAATACACAATTTGGACTATTAGATATCAGGAAAATGTCATTTTCATATACACTTTCCGAAGCCCAAGGTGATGTCTTGAAATATCTCTTTCCGTCCGACAAGCAGTCCAAACCCCCAAATGTATTTAATTTAAAGTCACATAAGACAAAACGAGTCAGCAAATCTCAAATCACTTTTTTTAAATTAGACCAAGGGCATGAATTTGGATAATCAGAAAAGCTGCTGATTAATTTTTCTCCCCATCATCTAATTTAATTTTCCACAGCTCTTATTAACAGACACAGACCTTTACAGAAGATCTCTCCGTCTCTATCAGCCACAGTCGTGGACTCCAGTCCTTTGCCACACTTGGCACAGCGAAAGCAGGCTTTATGCCAGGACTGATGAGAGAGAAGAGAGGTGCTTCAGTATCAAAAATATATACAAAACCAACAAATCCCCGTTCTTCTTCTGAATTTGAAGCACACTTAAACTGCTTACTTAAACTAAACTGAGATGACTGTGTACATCGATCTTACATTGCCTCCTCCGATGACCTTCTCGGCTGCGTACACTGTTTTCCCACATCGAGGACACACATCTGAGCCCCCTGGTTTCTGGGCAAACTTTGAGGTGTTGGTGTTAGTTGTAGGGCGATGAGGCGCTTGTCTGTCAGAAAGAAAAACAGCTTTAAAAAAAGACTGAAAGGCAAAGTCAAGTGTAGGAGGAAAGGGAAAAGCTGGATTGTTACAAATTTTTTTTTTTGCTGCTACCGATTATTTGATAACTAGCTGCTTTGCAGACTGCATGCTGTATGAGCCAAAGTATCCTTTTGAATTAATTTGTTACAGCTGCAATAGAAAAACAAACGTACTCTTTCGGGTGATCAATAAAATATTGAATATCTGATACAATGATCAGCCAGCCCAACGATAAATGGACCCCCAGTACAGCATTTATATAAACACATGTAAATATACTGTAGGTATCATTTACTTTTGCTTTGATGTTTGATACTTTAGTCTATTTAATATCAGATATTTTAAGACTTTTCACATGGGTGATTGTCTTTGGCGAAGCAGTATTTTAACATGATACCTTTTTTAATTTTTACTCAAGTTTGACTTTTGGCCACTTTTTACAATATGGCAATTAGCCACAGAAAAACCACTGACAGTGTTAATCAGAAAAATGCTGAACATAGGCCCCAGTAGTCCATGATGATGATGATGATAATGATAATGGAGGAGGAAGTCCTCTTTTCGCTCACACTTCAGGCTTGATTCCAAGTCCTTCTCCCGTGTCCATACTCAGAGTGCCGGCTCCTCCTCCGAAACCGTAACCTTTAGGCCCGTATTTCTTGCCATAGCATGATTTGCAGTAGATTTCATCCACGTGAACGGCCACTGTTGTGCTGTCCAAGTTCTTCTTACAGACCACTTACAAGGAAAAGAGCAAACACAAGACATTTCTTTTTAAAAACAAATATGCACATGTATTTATTCACAAGCATCTGTGCAGCAGTGAACGCCTCTCAGTTCTTGGCATGTTGTCCGCAGATGTTTAGCCGTGACATTGCTACAAACCATGTGTGACATTTCAAAGAAGAAGATGGCATACCCACTATGTGTTAAGCTGGCTCAGATAAATGCTCGTCTATGCTGACTTGTGGGGGGAAGTGTGTGTACCTTCCTCTGCCATATAAGGAAAACCAATTCGTCACATGTTTCCACTGGAACCTAATAAGGGCTGAGATGTCCGAGTGAAAACCTGCAGTTGCTCACTTTCCTGCTCTGACGCCAAATACTTTGGATTCCACTGCGGCACTTCACATGTGATTTCAGGCTTGTTTATGTCCTTGGATTCAAGAGGGGGAATAAAGCAGATTACCTGAAAACTCTAATACTTACTGCACAGAAAACAGGATTTGTGCCAGCTCTTCCCCTCGCACTGCACTTCCTCAGCGAAGTAGACGGTTTTCTGGCAGCAGCCGCACTTGTTTCCCCCTCCGAAAGGCATTCTGTAAGCACACGGGAGAGCCCGTTGTGTACATTTTTCATTCACTGTATATATAACGTCTCTCCTCTGGATCCCTGTTAGTCAGCAGACAGACGCCATCTGCAACACTTGAGGCTAGATGCAACTATTCCTATAAAAGGAGAGGTACCAGTCGGCTGTGATACACTGCTCAGTCTTTCCTCGTCCTTGACTATTCATTCCTGATTGTAAAATGCAAAATGCCTGCTGCTGTGGCTCAGATACAGCACCAGACTGACCTCCATACAGAATGACATCACAATACACTCTGCATGTCAGCTCTGAGCTCAGGAATGAAGTGTCTCTTTAATGGCGACGACTTCGTCTGATGTTGTCATCTCACAGAAAGTTGGCAATCTATGAGGTCGCTGGATAAACAGGAAATTCCCGGAATTCAATTTTGTAATCACACACGTTAACAGTCGTGACCCTAGACAACCCAAAAGGCTCGGATGAGGATTGCTTGATCTCAATGCTTCTGAGAATAAATCATAAAAAAAACACTATTTTGGGAAAGTTTTATCATCTTTGAGCAGTGGCACTTTTCTTCAAGGTTGTTTACTTGTTTGTTTTTTCCTTTTGATGTTCAGGAAACATTCGGAATTACATTTAATAACCAGTTGTGTCCCTTTATGCTCCTCATAAAACGATGAAATATGTTGAAAGGCATCCAACTTATAAAGTTAGGCCTCTTGTAAAATGGCACACATTGGAGTTGTTTGATTAAAATTAACTTAACTGGAAATCTCACTTGTAAAATTTGAGCAAAAAATGTTGATTTCATTGCATTTTATTCCTAATTTGACCAATTCAGACTTCAGTAAAAACAAAAAAGCTTTTGTTTTCTCATCAAATTAACTCTTTACTGCTCAAATCAACAAAACATGAACTCACCAACAACTTATCATTCTATTAAACTGAGATATTTAATGTTTTCTGTATCCTTACGACTTTAAAAAAAAAAACCCTACCTGTGCTGAGGTGAAAGGCCGGTCCTCTCAGTGGTATTCAGAGAAGGCTGAGCTGAGTAGAGACACTGGTCTGATGAAGAGAAGCAGAGGGAGGCTGAGTGGACACCAGGCTGATGAGGGGAGGAGTCAGGAGAGAAGAGAGAAGTGATAGAGAAGTGGGGAGGAGGAGGAGGAGGAGGAGGAGGAGGAGGAAGATAGTGAGAGATGATGGACGGGGAGAGAGGGAGACGATGAGAGATGTCAGTGTATCAGAAACTGTCTTCGTCAGAGTTAAATGTTAAAAGCAACAGGTGGATGGTGACTCCAGTGTAATGCCGCACATAAGTGAACCAACCAAATGGAAAGAAGAGGTGACTGTTTTTTTTAGTTTTAGTTTTAAGGACTTCCATACAGCAAGACATCAGTAACTCTACTGTTAGGGTTCATCTGAAAACCACCAAGATGTCAAGATTTTACATTTCATTACCTTCCAGCTGTTTGTTATGATGAAGCTCTTCTGTGTTATCGGCTCAAAAACCACTTGAATGGGGTGACATCAAGGAGAACATCATGTTTTGGCTTAAGGTTCTCAGTTTTTCTTGCCAGAGTATTGTCCCGATGTCTCAGTTACATATGGGAAAAAAACTCCTGACTGTCGCAAAATCTACTCAGTTTTTTCTATTGAAAGGGAACTGAACGGCGGTCTTGAACACTGGTCTCTACGTATTTTAGAAATGTTGATAGCCAGTCACAGCATCAAGCCAAAAGACAGTCTGTAGAAACATCATGAAACATTCAGCAGTTAAAGAGCAAGAAGTCTCTTCTGTAGGTGAAGACAACATTGGGCAAAAAGGAACGTGAGCTTCAGATTTCCTTTCATTTGGTGGCTAGAAACACGACTCAAATAAATGCTAATTGTGCTTCATGTCTGCTCGATT
The DNA here is from genome assembly GCF_904848185.1 of Acanthopagrus latus. NCBI lineage: Eukaryota > Metazoa > Chordata > Actinopteri > Spariformes > Sparidae > Acanthopagrus > Acanthopagrus latus. The sequence goes on along the minus strand of NC_051044.1, from coordinate 8,610,496 downwards.
TTGTAAACGAGCTGCTGTTTTCTCTCAGGCTCACCAGCCGTCTGTTTCTGCTGCCCCCAATTGGCTAAATTGTGCAGGGTACGATCGGCACTGCAGCCATCCTCCCTTCTGGCTCTTTTAGGGGGATTTTCCTCTCTTTTTTTTGTCTGTCTAGCAAGCGAAACACATGATCAGTTTAATTGAGGTCGGATGACTGATTTGGCAGATGAGGATCATTCCACAGTTCAGCGAGTTTAAAAACTTCCACAGTTGCTTTGCATATCATTATGGTACCTTTGTCCCACTGAATCATCTTAAAACTAGGGAGGAAAAAAGAAAATCACCAAATATGGATGTGAACATCCTCAAATACCCTTAATGCTGAAAATTTTACCTAAAAGTCTCTGAGGTTAGAACAGAAGTTAAAGAAGTTATCGCTGTCCTAATGCTTTTGATATGGCTGCACATCAGCTTTTTACTTCATATTAAAAGTGTTGGCTGACAGTTTATTATGACTTGTCTGTGGGTTAGTATGTAATATGTTGCTGGAACATGCCGTGTGTATGTTCCTGCCGATGCTTTTGTATCTGTAACCATGAATAAAGAGAGAGAGCCTGATAAGCAGCAGTGATATCCAGAGCAGATGTCCTGCAAATCTGTCTGATCCAAGAAGCAGAAATGCTGCGTTCGCTTGCCTTACAAGGTGTTTCTGCAGAAAGCATGGGATGTTTTTTTTTTTTTTTTTTTCTTCCCCTGATTGGATTACTCGCTGTCTGAGACCTTCCGGAGGGGTTAAAGTGATTCATGTGACTCGGGGGGCACTGGCTCAATCGGACAACTCCTGAGGAATCTGAACTTGACACACATTTTGCTGTAATCAGCAAACAAATGTTGACAAAATCAGGAAACCTCAGCTGGAGTGAATCATCGTTTTGTACTATATTACTAATATGATAACCTGGCCTGACTGTACAAGTCTACATATGTTACTTCTTCCCTTGATGTAATTTGAAGATGCTTTAAAGTCGCAGTGGATCATGGGAGTTGTCATCTTCTTTGTTAAACAGCACACAGCAGCTAATGAAATCTACCTGACGTGATTCACGGACAATGTAATGTATTAAATTTGTGTTCACGTTGGCTGTCGTCCCTCCTCACTCTCAGACTCTCTGTCCGAAGTCGTAATGAGAGGGGAGCAAATGAAACGCACAGTTACCTGGAATAAATGTGTGGATTTCTCTTGGTTTAAACACATTTGGGATAATGCAGTATGTGACGCAGGTCCAGTCGATTTGAGACATTTCTGATGCAAAATCCTACATGTTCTACTTGGGGGACATCTTGGGACATTATGTTTCATCATCAGGTGGAATGTTTTGTGATTTGTTTATTTTTTTGTAGCGGTGTAATGTTTGTGACGCTTTACTGAACCATTAAACATGGAAAAGGACAAATGGTCTGATTTAATTAGGGACCTGTTTCCTCATGTGTGCTGAGCTACGTTGAAGCACATTATCATCATCTATAGAAACGAGTACGATTAATTGTCTCCCTGAAGAGAAGAGAGAGGATGTTATGTTTTTAATTGCTCGTTATATGATGATTTAAGGGCCCTTTAATCAAATATTGAACATATGATGAATAATGACTTCTTCTGGTTAGATGACAATAAAAACACAAGCTTTGTTTCAGAACAGAATCTCCTTGTGACCGATTGTATTCTGGAGGATATGAGATCTTTGATTGCAACACAGTTTTCTATGTGAGAAGTTATGTTCTCTTGGCATTGACATATGTCTGCATTCTTGTGAAAACCCTGGAAAATCTGTGTAACCCTGGAAAATCTCCGAAGTGTTATCTTATCATGAGCTAAGAAACTGCCTTCTTTCAACTTTGTGATGCTGCATTTTCAGATGATTCAGTGAGTTTGTAAATGATTTATTCAGTTTCATTGTCAGACTGTGAGGACAAACTAATCATTCAGGAAAAAAATATCGTCAGTCATTTCACCAGACCGAAAATAGAATCTGAGGTAGTTTTTTTCTTTCTTTTTTTTCCACCCAAAAAACAGTTTTCAGCCGTGATCCTGAATGAAAAGCTGCAGGATTCAGCGGAATGTTTCTTTACTCATAAAGTGATGATATTCATTTAAGTTGAGCGTTTTCATAAATCATCTGTAGCAGGTTGAAATACAAATTAAGAGCTTAGTTCCTCGGCATATAATCCAGTTTTTGACATTGTCACACTGCAGCGCAATCTTTGTGCTAGAGCCTCAGTTTCCATGTCGGACTACGTTTATCTTTATCTAACACGCACGGCTTCCACTGGGAGGAGGAGAGGAGTGGAGTGACAGAGAGATTCATTGGATATAATTCAGAAGAGGAGAGGATGAGAGGCAAAGGAAGAACATAATGTGTTAAAAAAACGTAAAAGTATCTTCAGCAGGTTGCAGTTTAGATTTAGCTCCTTAGCATTGGGTTTAATTTCTGACATGGTGTCATGCTGCATCACAATCTCTGATCTTTGCCGATGTGTTAACATTCAACTTTTACAAACCGATGCAGATTCCATCATTTTCCATCATTCAGGGTTTTTCCAGCAGGGAAAAGTCACTGCACCTCTGCAACAGTGGTTTGGTGGTTCGTGCGTGTGGACTTACGCAACACAGAACTACTACTACATTCAGAGCATTGCTGGCATTTCCCTGGCGATCTTGTACGCTGTGACATTTAACAATTGTTAGAGAGCCATGTTGGAGCACATCACACATGAGGTGACCTTTACGTTGTGATGGATGGATGTTTGGTCTCTGTAACTATAAAGTCATCCCGCTGCTCGCCAAAATAAAACTCCAAGGAACGATTTCATGTTCTCTTGCACAATTATTCCTTTTTTTCGTTCAGTCATTCAGTTTTAAAAAAAAAAAACCATGAATGCCAGCCCTTCCGGCCTGGCTCAGATATCTCCTAGGATCAAGAACGGTGAAACTGAGACATGAGTCGATACAAGGAGGGAAGTAAAAGCCAGCAGAGAGACATGCTGCCTGGTCTGCCATCCTCTCCCTCTCCCCAAGCCCTCTAGGCTCTTCACCATCATAGGAAGAGACAATGATGAACTCAAGAAGCCTATTTATAGCCGGCGATTGGCCAACACTAGCCCCTCTGTCTGTGCTCTGTGGACATCCGCCTTGGCTGGCTGTGTAGTATGTGCACATGTGATTATGCTCATGACTGAGAGGGAAAAGGGAGGAAGAGAGGGGAGGAGTGACAGAGAGACTCAATGGATTTAATCCAGAGGAAGAGGAGAGGATAAGAGGCAAAGGAAGATAGCAGGGCTGAGCTGGGCTGTGGTCCATGCTTCAGTGTGCTGAGGAGTGCTGATTGCTTATTGGAGTCTGATGCAGGAATTCAGCAGTCTCTTTCTGGCATTTGACCTGACGTGAAGCCAGGACTCCTCCTCTGGTGATGGTCTCCCTTTTGGCAGCGTTGCTCGAGGAAGCTTTGCCAAGTTGTCAGGTGAGGAAAGAGAGCTGGAGGAGGTGAGTTGACTTCACGCCGAGGATGATGTGTTTTCATAGCAACTAGCAGGCAACTGTGTGAGTGTGTTTGGCTTCGTGCACAGCGGCGTTTAGTGCTCATTCCGCTGTGGCTGTTTTCCATGTTGTGTGTTATTTCTGCCAGAATAATCTCATGTAGATTCATTTTGCAGTTTATGCATGCAGTGCATGTCAAATATCAAACAGTTAATTCATATTAGAGTGAAGATAAATCAGGAATTATTTTGATCATCTATGAATAATTTGTTTTGGCAAAAAAGCCTAACATTTATGAATTGTAGCTTCTGTAATGTCAATATGTTTTGGTTAACTTGGGTTGTGGAACTCAGACAAAACAAAACATACTATTATGTCAACTTGGGCGCCACAATATTTAAACGGGGTGACCATCAAATCCAATTTATCAAGAAAAAAACAGCTGAGTCAACAGACGAATTAAATGGGAATGAAAAATAATTGCTACTTGCAGCTCCGCTTCGCTGACTTACTATTTGAATATTGTATTTTGTGGTCAACAGTGACCTAAATCCCACTCATTAAACAAAATGCCTCTCTCTCCGCAGTGTTTGGGGACACCCGTAATGAAGTTACTAATCCGACTGAATTTAACTTTTCTAGCAGTAATGCCCTTAATTTCTCTGTGTGAGGAAACAAAAGCCGTCTGTTCTGACACAAGTAGCCAAACGCGTCTGCACTAATTCATCTCATGTCATTTTAAAGGATTACGTAAAATGAAAATGCAACCCCTGTTCATCCAATAAAGACTGTGACAAGCGTTCCAGGGGGGACATGAGATGCGTTGTGTTTGAGGCAGGATGTCGGAGGTGGACGACCCTCTCGAGCAGCAGTTTTTATGTGCTCTCAGCTGACTCGGGCTCTGCGGCACGTACTGTGGCTTTAATGAGAGGTGAGGGGAAGATGCAGTTTCATAAATTAGTCAGTAGAGGTCACCTACGGGCAGAGATTATGTGCGAGTGATACTGAGACACACCCTGATTCCTCCTCTCTCTGGCTGTCTTCTGGCATGTAGTACTCGCTGTAAGCCCTGCTGATGCAGAAGGTGACAAGGTTTACTAACTGAGGCAGAACGTGTACGCACTGGAGTGTGAAGTGCACAATTAATAAGCTGTGAGGGAAGGGTGAAGGATGAAGGACTTTGCTATCAGTTCAATGCACTTGGGTTGTTTGTACCTGCCTGTGAACTCACTGATTCTTTATCTTGGCACCTTTAATTAAGCTGCGCTTATGTTCAGCCCGATGCGAGGGATCTAATAATGTAGATAGCAATTTGTACCTCTCAAGGTCAGACAGCAAATGTGTACAGTGTGTGTGCGCGTGTGTGTGTGGATTAATTACATATTTCTGAATATTTCTGTGTCCAGCCGGTACACGTCTTTGCCTGTAATCCTCACTTATCTCCTGTCTGCGACTCAACACAGAGGGATGTAGGGCTCCAATTTCCAAAACTGCCTCGCTCTGTAATCTCTCCTCATGAACTTTAGTCATCCTGCAGAGCCATTTAACTTCATGGTGAGGCAATTTATTCAAATGTTGCATGAGGGAGCATAGCATAAGCCACCATCGCCCCACCATGAATCTTCACACCAGTGTTTCTGTTGTTTCATGGCTCCAGGCACACGCTAAATTTGGTCATGATCCACATCGTGTCCTTGGTCTGGTTTGTGACTTGATTGCGTGAGTCACTTCACAATATCTGGCCTCGCAACACACAGCGGGGGGTTGTCTTAGTCACAGTTTGTAATCCCCACCCCGATGATTATATGAGAAAAAGTGTGTGTGAGCCCATGCTGTCACCATGTCAGCGCCCCTGTCAGTCTTTTTTTTTCCCCTGAGCTGACACCTCTGAGTCGGCTTCCTTTGGCCCAGATTCCCTGTGAGGGAGCCTGTACCCTGTAGGCAGCCAACTACAAACATGCAGTGACAATTCAAATCAGTCCAGTTCACTGGCTCTGGCTGTGACTCAGGACATTGAGCGCCAGGCGGAAAAGATGCATACGCAACCCGCCAAGCTGCACTCTGACGGATAGAAAGTGAGGGCGTCAAGACAGCGCGGGCGGTTTTATGGGGGGGTCCATCAGGTATATGTATGGCCCAGTATGAGCTCAGCACTTTTGTTCAGAGTGACCGGGACTGGAACAGTGCCAGGTCCATTTGCAAGTCAGAGAGAGAGAGAGCGCCTGCCGGCTAAGTAGTCTGATCCACAGGCACCAACTGCAGCAGAGGATGTGTCGAGAGTATTGTTATGCAAGCAGGAAGGGAGCAGTCCCACTTTGATCCAGACATCGGACGCAGGCTGGAGCGCTTCAGTCCTCGATGCTGTTTGAGCTGGAGGCTGCTGCTCGCTGTCCCATCTGGGAATCTGCGGATCGGACAGTGTTACTGTAGCACAGGGCTCGGAGCAGCCAGTCTGCACAGTGTGATCATGAGAGGGATGGACTGATGGACACCTGAAGATACTTCATCACTCAGCGTGACACTGTCAGCACCAAGTGGTCCCCGCTCCTCCTGCGCTTGTGATCGCATCGTTAAGTTTCGCCAACCTCATATTAGGTAAGTTTGAGTATATTACAATACAGTTTGACCAGTGACGTGCGAGACCGCTGCACAGTTTGAGTCTTTTTTAATTACATTTTAAATCACTGAACACATCGGAACTTTCCATTCCTCCCATTGACCTTGTTGCAAAGTAGAACAAGTGCACCTCGACAAAGTGCAGCGATTGTTGAGCATGCGAGCAGCCTGCAGACACAGTCCTTTAATGTTATAGTATCCCGTGGTTGACCAAGATATTTCTATCGTGTGTGTTTGACTGCGGGCACACAGAGAGAGAGAGGACCGAGGGAAACACGACACAGTCAGGCTGCTGAACTAATTCCTGCAAAGACTTTGTGGTCCCGTGCTGGACTTTTATTGTCCTGCCGGGGACGGGGGAGTCATGTGCTCAGTAATTGTCTGGGATGTATTGCTGACTCATAGCAGTGTGTGTTACAGGCTACCACTGCATCAGGCTCTCACACTTCACACTACTCATCTCCTTGGTGTACACAGGGATACAGTAGACGGTGGCCGTTCATTCATGTATTGCCGTTTGATGTCTTCTTCAAAGAGTGAATCAACATGAGCTGTTCTGGTCCCAGGAGCCATTTTCTGATGAGTGTTTTAAGAATAACCACACATGAGACTCATACTGTATGATATACAACATATGTACGGATACCAGAAGAAGTGTTTTTTTCAGGACCCTACGTTGGGAAAAATAAACCAGTTTTTCTGCAATACTCACTGGAGTCAATATTTTGATGAATCCACGGAGAATTTTAACCTAAATCTCCAGCTCACATGCAGCACTATGAAACATTTTAACATCTTTAAGCTCATTGTTTTGGCTTTTACTGATGCTGTTTTTCAAAAAGCACTATATTCTACCTGACCAGCGCCAAGTGACAGTCTAATAAAGTAATCAATCAGCTGGTGAACATACAGGAGGATTTAGCTGCTAAATTTCCAGATATTTCCTTCAGAGGTTGGTGGAGTTCAAAGCGGAGCTAAAAGGAGTGTGAATATTGGATTTAATTTCATTTTGGAACACAACTCGAAATAAATACTGATGCTGCTAAATGTGTGTTTCAGCAGTTGTTTGTTTCCCAGTTACAACTTTATGAGACATATATGATTTTTTTTTTTTTTTTTTTGGTTTAAAACACTCAGATTTGATCTTATGTCAAGGATATTTAATTATTGTGTTTCTTCTAAGTTAGCATACTAACCAGCCAACCCCCCCCGTCCTCCTGGCAGTCTAAAGCTCCTATGTTCACTGTGTCAACAGCAACAACACTCCCCTGGGGCTCCAAGCCTACAGATCCCTAGCTGCACTGCTAAATGAGCTAACTAGCTAATGGCAGCTACAGTAAGCAGCCGTTAATAAGACAAGACATTTTAAGACATTTTAAACAGTAAAGAAGGAATCTGACTATGCATGTGCTCTCAGCTTCAGATACATGACAGTTTTTGATATCTGTTCTTTGCTGTGACACATTCTGGTGTTGCAGCTCTATAACCAGCCCTATCATGCACTAATGCACACATACAGTAATTCAATTCTAGGGAGTCCATGCGTGGCTCTGGGAATACCGCTAATGGCGGGTGATGTCATCGCCAATGAAACGGATCTATCATGTGTGTAACGTGCTGCACTTTTGAACTTAACTAATTTCAATGTCACTGTAGATTACCGTCCACCAACACAGAAATAGTGTCCTGTGGTAGGACGGCATCTATTATGGTGGTGAAAAATGCTGCAGAGGGGCATAATTATCTCCCTCCTCAACAGCCTGCACCATGTCCAAGACACTGTGAGAAGCTCTGCATATGTCCAGCATACGTCTCATCAAAGAAGCACTACTGTGAGCACTGTGGTCACGTTGAGCTACTGCACAGCAAATCCAATCTCTGATTCGAAAATTACACACGTCACCAGAATAATGATGATGATTATGATATTATTATAGCGCATGAATGCACAGTGATGTTATGATGGGATGTTTTCAAATGCTGGGCAGTGTCGTGTTTAAAGGGCGTTTTTTTTTTTTTTTTCTTTCTTTTTTGTTTCCTCGTAAATGCCACGTCTCAGTGTGTCCTGAATCCAACTGTGTGTGTGTGTGTGTGTGTGTGTGTGTCGTGTGGTTTGCCTGGTTCGGAAAGTTTGGTCCACAGACACGCTCCAGTGGCAGACATGTTCCACCTTGGCTAACCCAAAATGAAATGTGTGCTGGCCTCGGAAAACCCGATACATAGTTTATGCTTTCTATATAAAGCTGTTTATACAATATGGACTGTTGAGGACAAGAGTTTTGTCACAGACCAAATACGAGATGTGACACGAGGCGACGACGACTCCTCCCATCTTGTCCAGAGGTTTCAGGTCTGGCTTCATGTTTGCTCTGATGGCTGCAAGAGGTAAGGACGTCAAACATGAATGGTTTAGGTTGTTATCGGGTGGTCTTTACACCATGGTTTCTTTCTGGTCCAGTTGCTTGTTTTAGGTTGATATTGTCTCTGAAATTGAATTGCCTGTTTTGATTTGAAGGCTTCCTTGATAAATATATAATGATCAGCACTAGTTTTTAGCTTGAAGTGCAGTCAGATACGAACACATCATTCGACTTGGACTTTAGAGTACAGTGTCATTCTGCAGTCTAAAGTCTTCAGGTTACAATTTATGTCACTGTTAACATCTTGTCGGCTGCTGAGTGACATGTTGCAGCCACTGCACCTCCCTGGAGAACTGACATTTCAGTGCAGCCCCCCCAGTGAACTGAGACTGAGTTGAATCAGACACTGAGTGAAGAACAAAGAAGGCTCTCGGTGATAACACTGTTCAGATACACTTGGGTGCCTGTATCTGACTCATTTGAGAATATATATTCTTTGACATTATGCTACGCCCGACGTTGCGTGATTGTGTTAAGTTCAACATCTGGCGGCCTCAGAGGAGGTCCTCTGCTGTTGGTATGTGGCTGAACAGCTGACTGTGCTTTTAGTTAAACTGTCTAGCCAATTTTTGAACTCTGAAAGCCAGATGTGGACGGTAGCACTTAGATGATACGGTGCGAACGTTCTGCCGTGACAGAATTGTTACAGCTATTTAGTTTCACTGTGTTAAATGGGATTGTTTAGCCTCCAGTGGACACGTCCAGTTTGTTTCGTTTTATTAGTTTAGGCCATGATGGCGACCACTGACAAGACTTTACTTATTGTAGTGGCCGTTCTACCATGTTTCAAGTTCAAAGACCACTTGTCCTGAAAGGTCTTTGTCTCAGTTTTACTCGTGTTTGATAGAAATAGATCCAACTGTTATTTATCTGAAGCGCAATATTATAACGTCATGTCAGGCAGCTCTTTTAAGAAGTTACATCTTGTTTTGGTCCTTTAATGACTTGATGTTTTATTCCTACCAATAGGCTTTATATTATCCTACATATTTTCAGACATCTCGATCGTACACACCTTCTTTACTTAAGTAGAAGTATAGATACTCGCGTAAAAGTTAAAGTAAGTACAGGCTCTGAAATTTACTCAGAGTATAAAAGTAAAAGGTTTCCCTCTGAAGGGCATTTCTGTGTAAAAGCTAACAGAACCTCACGTCATATTATTATAATTCAAAGACTATTAGATTTAAAGGTAGAATCTGTAGAATTTGTCTGAGCTGTTTGTCAACACACCAGAAAGATAGACGATTGCTATGTATCATTCCCAGGACATCGAATGCCAGAATTTTGTGTCCCAAGCATGGCAACAAACTGAGAGAATAAGAAAATCCAGGCAGAGATACGAGACACCAACAAGCCTTTTCCATTTTTTATGTTTTTACATCTTTAGCATAATTTCTTCCAACGTCTGACATTTGTAATATGCACTGATAGATTGAAATCACTCTTGTGATGTTGGGAAGGCAGCGTGCAATGATGCAAAAAAATTAAATCATCAGTAATTCCCCTCAAATGCTATATTAACAGCAGTGGATGCTGTCGAAGGTGCGGGCGATACTGCAGTATGACTCTCACCCTCTCCACAGTGCTCTGGTCGAACAGAGGCGCACCTTCAGCCAGAGACTGATTGCTCCTAAATGCACCACTGAGCGCCGCAGGAAGTCATTCCTGCCTGAGGCCATTAAACTTTACAACTCCTCCCTCTGTTGATCAGACTTTTTATATTTAAAAAAACAAAAGACAAAGCAGAACCGTAATTTACGATACAACTATTTCACTGTACAGTCTATCTATATATCTTATCTCACTGTATATTGTATATATTTCCAGACTGTCTATTATTTAATATTTCATTTTATTGTCTATTATATCATGTCTTTTAATGGATGAACAGGAGTGAGGCATCTCTGCTTTTTGGAATCTGTTGAACTGTATTTTCTGTCTGGAAGTAAGAACTAAGCTCACCACAATGGCTGTGTGTGCATTTTGACTTTAAAAAAAACACTGAGGTAAAAACACTGAAGCATGACTCCCGCGTTTCCTAAAAAAAAGTCTGTTTGGTCTGATCTGGAGAACACTGACAGATGGAGAGTGTGAACGTTTCAGTTGGTCAGTTCTGGTTGTGCAGTGTTAAAGAGCGAGCTCAGTGGTGCCACTGTGAGCCATATGTACGCAGGTTTTCACTCCAACCATTTAAGCCGTTTTGACTAATTAGTTCTTCCCTTTCTGGCTGTCTGTGATTCGAACGGATGCTGTCTGCTCAGTGTATTGTCATGCTGTAGCGCCACAGCTGACAATACAACTTTACTTTTTTTTCTGCTGCAGAATAAAAGAGAGGCCCTGTGCTGTTCATTCTGATGGCTCCTGGTGACAGCTCTCAGAAATGAGCGGAGCAGATGCTCAATAGGTCATAAAAACTGTGACTTTGACCGTGGCAACTGACAAGAAGGCTTCTGTCATTCTGCCTCTGACATGGTAGAAAATATGTGTTCATACACACAGATGTGTTTGTGTGTGTGTGTGTGTGTGTGTCTGTCTGTCTGTGTGGGGGGGAGGTTATAAATAAGTTGCTGTGTCTTTGCTGTTGGATTAAAATCTGCAAAACATCAATTTAAAACCACTGAAACTGCATTTCTTTGTTTTGCTTTTTATGTTCAGTTTTCAGCGTTATGTTGTGACAGCGCTTGGTTCGGTTTAGGAAAAGATCAGGTTTTGGCTCACCGGGTTCTGTCGTCAACGACTTGTTGAAAATATCCAGTGGTTTCCAGCTTACAGATGTTGCAATGCTGTCTTGAACAGTGGTCTCTGGCTTGGCAGCCATCTCGCCGAGCTTTAATGTAGCTGCCCTCCACCTCCAGACATGAAAGTCAGCTCATACACATGGACTGTGAAAATAACACGACACGTATACAAATTTTAAATGTATCTGTGGTTTGCAGAACCATGAAACCAACATGCCAACATTTCATTTTGGCGACTGGGTTTTACGAAAACCCTGTTTTATGATCCTCCTGAAGACGTATGCAGCTGTCGATACTTATCATCTTTGACACACCAGCCAAGTTGATGGTCTAAAAATCAAACTGTACTATATTATTGGCATAGGGCAAGATTTCTGTAAACAATACTGTTAATGTGTGGAATTGTTGTTTTTGTTATCATACATTTAAAGGTAAGTCACAACTGGTTCTCTGTCTGATGTAGCTATAAAAACTCAAATAGCAAAGCAATTAATGTCAAGCATTTGCTTATAAAACCTTCAAATTTGAAATAAACTGGATATGATTCACCTCAGATCTTGTATCTTACCTTTCTGAAGTCATTATTCACAGTTGTTTGAGTTATTTCAGTTCACCCCATCGGTCACCACGCATGTGTTTAGGACAGGAGACAAAAAGATACGGAAAGCTGCACGTATTTTTACCCACTGCAGACTTTTCTTGTGCGCCTCCAGGATGAGAGTGAAAAGGCGTGTTTTTATTTGCTTATGCATGAACAGAAACTCTTGAACTATTTTAAGGTGTTGTCGCTGCAAAGTTCAGAGAGTTTTCCACCATATTTCCGATGCGCTCCTCATCTCCTTCATGTTCTAGTGACCCAGTTCGCAAGACTGACGGTCCACCACAGACAACTGCCCACACGTTGACTCATCACAGCGCTGCAGCATGATGTGCAGGCCGCTTTTCCTATTCCTGCATGAGCTTCCGTTCACTTCAGAGAAGTGTGTCAGTTGCATAACAGCAGCATATAACTGCAGAGGCAGGTTGTTTCAGTGCTCATGAGGGGTTTTACAAATACAACATCCTGTGCTGCTTGTGATCCTTCTGGGAAGATGGCTACTTTTGTCTCAGGTTAAAAGAAATAATTGATGAAAGAGCAGCAGTGTAACCTGTTATATATGAAAAGACCTCACTGACCCCTTTTGGTTTTAAGGCTGCAGACACGGCTATCTCATAAAGCCTCTGGTAAAATTCAAATGTTGCCGCAACTGTCATATTTCTTTTGAACAAACAATCCAAGTCTTCCAGGTTTTTCAAATAAAAAAAGAAAAGAAAATCAGGTCACTGCATGATTGGAACGCCGTCTGTATTAGCTCAAAGCTAGTTACCCGGTTGGTGGCAAAAAAGATGTAGCGATGAAATGACTCGCTAACAAATGAAGAAAGTTCATTTTATGTCTCTGAGTCATGTAGTTCACTGTGTTCTTTTTAAAGGCACTAGCTGTCAGACCTGCTGCCAAGGCCACAGGTGGTTCGTTTTTATCTCAGGTGATGACGATGCTGTAAAATGCTCTCTAAAAGCATAACAGAATGAAAACCAACAAGCGACCAAGTCCAGAGGACTGGAGACCGTCTGAGGTACCTTCTAAAGCACGATGAACCCAATCAACGCTGTTTGGCCCCGCTAATTATTTTTTTTTATCATAATAGAGTATTAGACCAGACATCTGCCTTACCATCACGATATTGTTGTTTCTTATTCGTACGTAGTTCTTCATGATTAGAGGACTGATTTGCTGATCAATATCAAATTATCTTGGATAACTGGAAATGGAAATGAGTGGCAAGCTTAGTTACATGGCTACTTGTTTTGCAGACACTGCAGATATTGTTCCCTAGGACCTAATTTAAAGCATTTTTTAAATGCAAATTTACGATATTTGTTAAATGAAATCCTGCCAGAACCTCCCAATAAAATCTCACGTCTGGGTTTCCCCTGAGGAGATTGTTAATCAGAGTTGTCAGATCCTGATCCTGACACATCCTTGGCACACACATATAAGGTTTTTGCCATGTGAAATAGTGCTTTAACTTTTTATCCTCTCAGTGTTTATGTTCTATTATTTTGCTTTTGTTTTCATTTCTACTATGGAGGTGGTCTATTTTAGATGATGTAGCCAAATAAAACCCTGCAGTGAACAACATGTTGTTACTCCCAGCTTGTCAAATACAGCAGCTTGATTAAGCATCACACCATGCTGCTCTGCTCGCCCCTCCAGTGTCAGTTTCACACATGAATGACTTCTTGCTCGAGTGAAAACTTCTTGTAACATCTTGTCTTTCAAAATAACTTATGTACTGTTATAAACATTGTCAAGCAGTTGTGGTTTGGTTGGGTGTAGGCACATAAACTACTTGGTTTATAAAAATAACAGCAAAACTAGTAACTAAATGTAGTAACTTATGTCGCCCCACTTCACTTACATCATGTAATTTAAAAAACAGCTCAGTGTTGAGAGTTGTTCACACACAGGACTGATCTCCAGTCTCCTGGGGGTGAGTCCTGCGTACGACCCAACACGACACCCTCCAGCTCAGACTTTTCTTGTCCTTTCTGCTAGAACGTCCAACTTAGAGGCGTAGGGAAACTGACCAGGCTGCTGTATTTGATGTGTTTGATCGTGAGAAAGGGCTGGCGGGGAAAAGGTCAAATTAAAAAGGCAAAAAGAGAATTCAATGATTAAGGCAAATCCCAACTGCCTCTGTACCCAGATCGCGTCATGATGGCCTAAAGGACAGTGGCTGTAGATAAAAATTAAAAGACACTTTGAAGTACTGAAGACTTCGGGGTCCTGGAAAAGAATCGACATTTTAATGGCTTTACATCCATTTTTTCAGAGAGAAGGAAGTAAAATCCCAGGTGCAAGTGATGAAGTCAATAGTGATGGTTCCATTTAATTTCCATTTAATGGTTTGTTTCAAAGGTGACGTACAACAGCACAACACCTGTGCTTTGATGAGTCAAAATACCAGTCATAAAAAAAAGCCTATTGGTATAAACTAACTTGGGCATACGGACGTGAAGAACAGGTCACAGGTGATTCACATCAGAGGCAAATTACCTGCTGTGACATCACTAATCGAGATGTGGCCAGAAGCACAGACCTGAACGTGTCGTCGCACAGACGGATCGCATTTTATAAGTGATCCAACATGGACGTTGCCCTTCAATATAATTTCTAGCATTTAATGTTTTTGGACAGCGCTAACTGGCCACAGCTGCCTGCAGCTGGAGCATTACAGGGTGTTGATGATGTCATGGCATTACTGACCACGGTTAATCACTCAAAGTGATTTATAGGGATAAATCCCCACAGTGGGCCAACAGATTAACTCACCGCCTACACGCTCACTCTAATCTCGCGTGCCACAAAAAAGTACAGTGGGCTTTAACGCTGAGGACAATATGTCAGTGTTTAATGGCTTTATGGTAATCTCTGACTAATTGATGTCCGGCAAACAGGACTAAATCATGAAGTGACATATTTGTTTCCAGTGATGACGAGACAGAAAAACATGGTTTACATAATGCCCACGCCTGCAGGGGAGCTCTGCTGCAGTGTGCTGTAATTTTACCACAATGTGTGATGGACGAGGAGGCAGAGTTTCATCATTACTGATGTTGGAGAGACGTTGCCATTAGAAGAAAATGTGATTCTATAGGAGGAAACGTCTGAAATGGTTTTATAACCCTGAGTGTTTTTCTACAGTAAAACACAGGGGAGATCTAAAGGAAGCAGAGTTGATTATGTGACACAGTGTTTCACTTTCACCTGGTCTTGATAATCTGAGCTTGTGATTGTTGCCACACTGGCAGGTGAATAAGAATGTGGCAGTAATTTGATCACAGACAGCAGCTGTGTTCATAAATTACAGCTTCTAATAAACAGAAAATGTGATTCATGGATGCCTACAAATTAAAAGTTTATATATATATTCTTTAAAATCCACTTTTTTGTTTAATGTCATAGGGACAAATACTAAGAATGACCCAATGCTACGTATTTATATACCACAGCAACACAGTCTAAAGTCTCATTAGGTGATTTTTTTTTTTCTGTTTGCCTGTTTTGCAGACATGTTTTGGTGTTTGGGCGGCCCATTGAAATAACTAACAGCGACAGTGTCTCATGGGCAATGTCAGTGATTACAAAAAAGATGGTTGTCTCGATTAATTTAATCAAATGTATTTTGACACTCACTGTGAGCATTAAACAGTTAAGACCAAGAGTCTGCAGTCATGCTGGTGGCGCTGTGGTGCTTTGAGCTAATGCTAACATGCTCACTGTGACAATCCCAACATGCTGCTGACTGGCAGGTATGTTACAGCCAAAATATCCGTGGGCCAATATTATGGAAACCTCTTTGGTTTTAAACAACACGGGGCAGAACATGATTTATAATTAGATAAATGTTAAGTGGTGTTTACTGTTTCAGTTCACTTTCAGACAGTAACGTTTATTGTTAAACTGTAAGATATCCTGCCTCCATTACATTTTAGGGATCACTACAAAAATGTGTGTAAATCGACATTGGCCCCGAAACTGCATAACTGCTGCTGGGCTCTAAATACAAGTAGAGCTGAAACTGAGAGTAATTTCATTAGTTTTACAGCTAAAGCTCAAGTGATATTTTGAGTAAATTAAATTAAAATTCAGGGTTTCACCAAAGTTATTACACTTCATGTGTTTACCTTATGTAATGGCACGCCATCCGATTGTTGTCAGGATTTTCTACAGAGAACAGAAGAATGTTCACCTGCGGGCGGCACGACATGAAGAATCAGGAGATGAGAAGAGTCGGCTCGTCTCTCTGAAAAACACGACTGTCTGCGCAACATTTCATGGCTTTACATCCAGTTGTTCTTGAGATATTTCAACCTGGACCAAAGTTGTGAACCGACTGACTCTGCTATCCCCTTGGGCCACACTGCAAAACAAAAAAAAATCTGTCTTTGTGCAACACTCATGTTCAGTGTTAAATATATTGACTCAATCCTAGTTGTTGTTCTGAGCTCTGGCCACAAACTTTCGTAGTAAATGAAAAACTCCTACTGTTTGGAGAGAAACAGTCGTGATATGCCAAAGAAAATTGTATTTTGTTTCTCTCCAACTGATTCATTGTCAAAGTCTCTCAGAGAGCTGTAAAACATTTGGTGCTGGAGGGAAAAACCTGAACACAAAGTGAAGCTTTTTAGCCGTCACAAACAATAGAAACACAAAGTCTGGACTGGTGTCACCTAACATCGTGCCTTCAGCCAAATGTAAGAAGAGCAGTGCTTTACTTCTGTCGTCCGTGCATGGGAACTTGTCTTTGTGTACTTTGTGTGTGCACATGCTGACCTCAGTCCATGTGTGTCCCAGCAGAATACCTCCCCGACACAAAGCTAGGACACAGGAGGAAGCAGAGAAAATCAGGAATCTGGGACTTGGTGCTATATTTAAAAATGAGATCAGGCCTCTTGTAAAACTAGATAGTACGACAGTCTTGCGAAAATTGAATTATGTAGATAATGATGCACTCGTTCAACTCTATTATCCACTGGTGCTCAGCTGGAATGGAGAGAAACTGGAGCACAGAAACAGCAGGGTCACATTCAGCCCTGCAAAATATCTGCAAAGTGAAAGAAAACGTTTGCTGTTTTTATGAAGTGGCACCTCACAAGATGACTTTTGGCACGAAACGAAAATGACAGAATGATTCACAAGCCCTGACAACAGTTCCCTGAGCGCTGATGTCTTCCAGATTTGGTCGATTACATTTTCACACTGACGTCTTATTTCTTCCAAAATGGGTTTTATAGCATTCAGAAAAACAGGCACTGCAGAACTGGAGACTGCACCAGAGGAAAGTGATGGTGTTGTTGGTCTGTGCGAGTATCTTTAGTCTGGCCCTCGGCCTGATTATAGGCCTGGAGGACTTGGGCAGTTTTAGCTACTCGTTCGCCGCTGGCTGGATGCTTTGATGCTGGCATGCTGAATGGCCGGCATGTAAGAAGAAGGAGCTCAAAGTCTCATTCAGACTGTCACAGAAACACGAGCCCCCTGGAGGAGGGGGGGAAACAAAGCATGATGTCACCAGAGAAAGATCGAAGTGTGAGTCACTAATATATCTGCTCATAATGGGTGGAATGTGTGTGTGTGTGTGTGAAGATGTGAGGACATGTAGTTTCCCTTCAGTTTTATGCAGACTTGCTTCATGTCGTCCAGCATCGACACCCCCCACCCCCCCTCACTTTAATGCAGCACGTGGGTCTAAATTGTATTACTGTAAGCAGCATCATGCTGTTAAGTGTAGCCCGTCCGACTCTTCACCACACTGTCGTCTTATTGTCTCTCTGCTGAAGAGTAATGTCGGACATTTACTTACTCAGGTAAGACGAACACATCCTATCTCTTCGAGCTCTTTCAGGGAACATTGATTGTGCTTATGGTTGTAATTCAGTATTTCCTTTTTTTTTTAAAAAAAACATTCAGTGGAATATTGCAACACAATATGAATGAGTAAATACTGTTATCGCTGTAGGAAAGTCTGTTGTGCAAATTGATGCTTCTGAGTGAATTACGTTCAAATATTGCAGTGATTTTGTCTCAGTACTTGAAAATATGTATTTTCTTTCTGTAACTTAGATTTCAACTATATCACCTTGAATGCAGGATGTTGGGCTGCAACTAACAATAATACACAATTGTTATCTCACTTGATAAGTTATTTGGTCTATAAAATGTCAGAAAAGGATGAAAGGGATGTCAGCCAGTGTTTCCCAAAGCCCAAGAAGATGTCCTCAAATGTCTCGTTTTGTCCACAACCCAAAGATCTTCAGTTTATTGTCACGGAGGAGTAAAACAAAACAGAGAATATTTGCATAAATAAATTGGAATTTTGACTTTTTTCTTGAAGAGATTGGTTAAACTGATGAGTCGGTTATCAATCATTTCATTCAAAAGTTGACGCTTAACTGACAAATCGTTGCAGCTCTAACACAATGTTGTCCTCTGCTTTGTTAAGCACATGCTTGTGTTATTTATGTGTGTGTGTGTGTGTCTGAGTGTGTGTTGTGTGTCTGTGTGAAGCAGTCTTTGTCATGCACGTCAGGTTGTCTCAAGGCTTCACTTCACTTTATAAATAAGGCATGAGGAGGAGGATATTTAAAGGATGAGAGCACACAGGGACACAGATGTGATTATTGTAGATTTTTACTTCAGTGATCAGCGATCTTCAGTCACTGAAGATGATAAAGTCAGACAGTCAAAGTTTATTTATATACAGCGAGCAGCACAGAATCAGCGTTGTGTTCTAGAAGGGCTTTACAGTCCGTACGGCATACGACACTCTGCGCTCACGCTTCGGGGAAAATGGGAGAAACAACAGGGAAGGAAACAGAGGACTTGCAGGACTAACAAACTTACACAAGGCGTCGCATAAAAAGACTACATAGAAGTAGCAGTCTTATCATTTTCATATTAAAGGCTTAGATTGCAATATGTTGGGTTTTTTTGTTTTTTTTGGACAATTGAAATACCTAACAAAGCAGGTTAATGGTAGAGTTGTTTGGCATTCAGACATGAAAAAATCTTTCAGACTGATCTCCATGAGAAGAATCCTGTCAAGGTCTTAACAGTTGGCACACTCGATAAAAGAGAAAATGTCTGTGATAAAAGATGATAATTAAGTGATTACATTAATATATCACTCATCATACCACAACACGGAACAACATGTGCATTTAATCTCTCTCTCTGTGTCGTAAACATTATTCTTCTATATAACCTTTATATTATCTTTATCATTAAGATTAGTTGATTGCCATGACATCAGCTTATCTTGATCCTTTAAATGAAAAAAAAAAAATTAATGTTAGGGCTGCAACACATGATCGTTTTTTATCAATTAAAGCTGCTGTAAGATGTATTTTTGTACTAAATTGAGTGTTTAATAGCTCGATGGCTGGACAGGAAGTTAGTTTAAGTTGATCTGTCTACATATAAATACATGGGTTAGTATAACAGAGAAAGTTCGTAGATAACTCCGTAATCCAAAACCCAACTATGTTCAATTTAAAGTAATTTTAAAAAAAAACCAAATGTTATCAAACTTGCAGGATCAGTCATCAGTCATCATTTCAGCTCTACCTCATGTTCAATTTAGACACTTCTGTTGCAAGTGTTTTAGAAATGTGACCACGTTGGACTCCAAACTGCCCTCTCGTTCTAGTCCATGTTTCAGTGTGTTTCGACTTTTCACAGCCTTGAACCGAAACACTGTGGGCCTGTAAACTGTAATGAATATTTTAGTTGAGTGTTATCAGTGACCGGCATTAGATGAGGTAGGATGGAGGGGATGGAGTTGGTGGACCGGTGAAGTCCCCCACCATTACCTCTTTGGAGGGAGAGGTGGTGTCTGCAGGGCCGGGGTGGGGACAGCCGGTGTTGGCACGGCCTGAAAGGAGCCGTTCTCCTGCTGCCTGTGCCAAGTGGTGTCAGTCTGACACTGGCTTTCACAGCACGTCTCGCTGGAGGTTGTGGCTCGAGGAGCAGGAATACATTAGGCAAAGCTGTCGAAACATATGGTCTCTTTTTAGAGGCTCTGATTGATTTCTGTGTTGTGCTCTTTTTGTGTTTTTTTTTTAAATCCTATTTTAATTAAATTAATTCTCGGTTTCTTTTAACCCTTATTCAACCTTTCTGATTATTATTTTCTTTTGCCTTACATCAGCTGCTTCACTTTCCTTCTCGGCGCGGTAAAAAAACAAACAAAAAAAAAACACCAAATCAGCATTTTATGTCGTTTCGTCAAGTTTCACTCACTTCCTTGATCTCAGTCTCTCTCCCAGTTGAGGAATTCAAATACTTGTGACTCAGAACTTTTGGCTACTTTGATGCTGTAATTGATACGTAATGGTTTAATGGCCGCTCCCCTCAAACCATCTTCTCCGCTTTCTTCTTTCCCACTCGTTTCAGTCGGTACCTCTGTGGTGGAGGCAGACACCCTGGAATGCGCAGCTGTTGCGCCGTCGTTCCTACGGTATTAATCTGACATAAAAGCTCGTTATCAATCATGCAGTATGCAGAAAGGATGGATGTCAGCAGCCGTCCAATAACAAGTGCTTTATATGCAGACCTGCACGCCACAAGCTCCTCAGTGTCGGTGTCATATTGGCTCTTTCAGCGTTTGGACTTAAAGGAAATATGAGACATTTGGGAAAATATACGGATATGTTGTCTGGGAAAAAAAGTTAGATTGGCCGCGCTGCTATTAATGATAGAATACATATTTCTTAATCAAAAATTTGGATATAAGATTTTTGCTCTTAAGTTGATTGGTTGCTTTCTTTTCCAGACCTCACTCCACAGACTCTGACCAACCATGAGCGGCGGAGTGAATATCAAAGTCATATCTCAGAGCCAGAGTGACGCAGGTGTCAGCTCGAGTCTGCCCTTACCTCGGAGCATGATGCCCCTCTCCAAAATGGACCCCAAACAACAATACGGTGGCCTCTCCAACCCCGCGGTGCAGTACCAGCATGCCGCCAAAAGACGACCCTCCTACTCTTCATCCTCTGTTTCCTCGGCTCCTTCAGAGCTGCTGAGAGGTGCAGCTTTGAAGAACCACCTGCTGCAGCAGAAAGCCGCCGTGCACTCCCACAGAAGCCCCGCGGCTACGGAGCGAACCGATGGCACGTGCTCGGCGTACAGCAGCCCTCAGATACCAAAGAGAGAAGTCCCGCGCTCCAAAGACACGCTGGACCTCCGCACCAGCACGCTGACCCACAAGGCTTTGCGAGACCTCCAGCTGAGAAGAACCACCAACAAGAACTGGACCTTCGGAAAATACCGTCTGAGCAACGTGGACAACGCGGCTGAGGAGGACGCCTTGTGCCGACTCTCTGTCAACGCCCAGTTAGGCCACGGGAGAGGACGTCTCATGTACACTAAAGGTGCTAATGGGAATGTGATATCAGGCCTGTCCTCAGCTGGAATGGGCAACAACCAAAGAGAGGTGAGGAACTTCTCCAACCTTCAAGAGGTGTCCAGTAACAAACCAAAGTCTTCCCATCCACCATTCAAAATGCAGCGCAGAGGGAGTGAGCCGGGAAGAGTCAACATGGCCGCTGTGGCTCCCTTCAGGTTCAGGTGAGGGCAGGGTTTAATTTTATTTATGATGGGGAGAAAAGCAGCAAAGCACAAACTGTGGTTTATTTTTAGGATACGCCGAATACGATGAAGCCTTCTGGCTTCTCATGTCACCATTCTCTGTTTTAAAAAGAGTGTTGTCCAATTTACGTAGCATGTACTCAAAATTCTGCCTTCTGTTTTGTTTCTCAGCCCTTGAAATTGTTTGTCTCTGTTCCTGCAGGTTTCAGATCCACGAGGACCAAGATGTCTCCTTCGACGATCTTAGCGACTGCTCCTCCGACTCCATGGAGGTCTGCTGTGATGATTTTGGTGAGTCGCTTTAAATCTCCTCCCGCTGATCTTATCACCCTTGGAATTCAGACACACCTGATGCTCTCATAAACATATCTTGTGCTTAAGATCACTGAAAAAATCAGGTCAAAATTCAGTCATCATCTACCCACCCTCATGCGGATGGAAAGTTGGGTGAAGTTTTCTTGTCTACAGAACATTTCTGGAGCTTCACAGCAAAACAGCGTTGTGATGTTCTCCTAAACCAAGGAAGTAGCTGGGCAACAAAACAGAACATTAAATGGCTCCTTACAGCTTTTCCAATGTATTGTTGTGCGTAGCAATAATAGGGAAGACCCAAACAGAAGACACTCAGTAGGCAGGCAGTGTAAAGAACAAAAGGTGAGCTTTAATAACACAGCTGAGGTCTATCGGAAATACAAAAGGAAGTCACCAAAAAGCTGAGAATAAAAGGAAACAAAAGCAAAGGAAGCAGGCAATACAAAAACTAAAAAAAGCTTCAAACTAAAGAAGCACTGGGAGGAACACAAGGAGTATGAGGAACACAGGAGACGCAGGACTGACGTTGGGAAACAGAACAGACGACCTGACAAAGAGTAAGAGGAAAACAGCGGCCCTGATAGACAATTTAACAAATGAAACACAGGTGAACCGGGAAAAAAATATGCAGGAAAAGGAAGGAGGGAGGAAGTGATAAGCAAACACGACACAAGGAAAAAACTACAAAACAAAACAGGAAAAAATTAAACCAAAAACTCAAACCATGACATGTAATCCAAGTCTCCAGAAGCCAGAAGAGCCCAGATTGATTTGAAAAGACATTATTTACACCCTCCAGAGACTTTAGATTAGCCAGATGAGCTGAATGGAGCCATTTTATTTAGTTTCCCATCCAGACCTGCTGTTAATGAGAATGCTGCGATGCTGTTCTGCTTTGAAGCAAACTTCCCAATCTGCACGAGGCTGAGAAACAATGACAGAATTTTCCTTTTTGGTCGAGCTTATCCGCAAAATGTAACATCCCTGGTTTGGGTCCAGTTTGTGATGTTTGTTGCGTCTAATTCTCCTCTCTCCTCTTGTCATCTCTTTATATCATCTATCTAATTAAGGTGTATAATCCCTTAAAGTACATTTTAAAAAGAAACATCTACAGTTTAGACATATTCAGCTTGTGACATGTGGTCGTGTAAACTTCCTAAGAAGTCAAAGGCCAAAAAAGTTGAGAATCACTGCTGTTAACCTTCCAATAAGCCCCAACTCTGATGCTCAGAGATAAAACAGGTGATATCTGAAGGTTATCATCCAGGATCTTTAAATTTAAGAGCAGGCAGTCCATAAAGTTTAATCACTCTGTCGACTTACAATTCAATTCACCCTTTTGTCCTGAAGACGTACTCGTCCTTCCTCTGCGAGAACAGGTCACTTAAATCTTGAGAAGAAAACAAACTTTTTCACTCAGTTCACAGAGTTCACCCAGTTAGGTATGCAAAACCCTGTTTTTCCAATTATATTATATTGCATCCTGTAACACCCAAGCTTTAATACGACTGAATGTTGACACTGGACTCTATTCAGCGCGACAGTTGTTCTCACCAGAGCTCCTGCCAACTCACAACGAAAGCTTCATACTGTAAGCACCACCTGTTATGTGCATCAGGATTTCCTGAAATACTTCCCTTCTTTCTTTATGTGGGAAAACACAGACTCCTGGCAGCGAGCACTTCTCTCAAATCACACAGCTCTGTTAATGTTGCACTGTTTCTTAAATGTGTCCGTGTCTCTGGTGTGCCATTGTGATTGTATATACATCATCCTGTCAGTGCTGCGTTAAATGTTAAAAGTGGAATGTTGTGTTTGCTCTGAAGCCTGCAACAACTCAGCTCTTCAAACATCTTGTTGCTTGGACACACCGTGTTCGCTTGGTCAATTCTTCATTACTTTAAGAAACTCGCTGAGTGAAGCCAATCCTCCCGAAGCAGATAAAACCACAACAATTCAATCAATTAATTCTAATTAGAAAGGGATTTACATAAATATCAACCGGACTGTAATACTGTAAGTGATATTGATGTAAGTAAGTAAGGAAGCATACACTCTCCTCAGGGAGGATAGCCGTGACCGCAAAACAAAATTGATACTTAAACATGTTTGTTGGGGCAGTTCACGTCAAGAGATTGTTGGGTGTTTTTCCAGAAGCCTCGTCGTTTCAGCATCATTTAATGTTAAATCCTGCTGTCACGTTGGAGAGAGAGCAAGAACTTTCCAGACCTCAAACAAGCAACAGAAATACACCCGTCAAACATTAAACACACACTTCTGATCATCTTTTCAGATGCTCAAATGAAATATTGAAAAATAAACAAGACTGAGTCTACGGCAGGGCGAGAAGTTCTCTGGTGCCGTACTTGTAGTGCGTTCACATGGTGATGGAATAAATCAGAAAAATGAGTTCCCTGCTGGGAAAACAAACCCCTAAAGTCAGAGCAAATATGCAAAAAGTCATGTGATTGGTGGTAAGAAAGTTTATATTGATTTAAATAAGTTTAAATAAGTTTTGCTCACATGTAGTTTGATAAATATGGTTGTTGCTGTCCAGACGAGTGACCTGGATAAGTAAGAAAAGTTATCTGCTAGCTTCAACCGTGAAATCCTCGTTCTTTCTACATTACAATTCATAAACTCATGAACACAACAAAGTCAGAAGAACGACGGACACAGTGGTGCTCGAGCTAAAGCTAACATCAGGAAGCTGACATTGTCAGGATGGAGATGCTAACAGGCTGAATAGCAGTTTAGCGGGTATGATGTTCACCTCATATTTTAGTGTGGTAGCATGCTAACATTTGAGAATCAGCATAAAATGTATCATACAACTGATGCAGATATAATAAGTTTGACCTATGATAAGTCATAGTGCATCATAATGTTTTGGACCAGAATGGTTAATAGTATATAAAACACAATTAAGAGGCTCTTGGAAACTATGTGTGGCTTAACTGTGGCTCTCCGTTAGCGGACCAGAGAGATGCACTTGAGAACTTGCATAAAGTCACATGTTTTAGCCTGAAAATCTGACCCGAGCCCTTCAAAAAGGAAACCACAGTCTAGCAGCATCCCCAGTAATGAACAGAAAACCAAGGGAGGTAGTGGAAGGTCTCATTTTTCACGTCACCTTAAAATCAGCTCACATATAGCTAATAGAAAAAAAAGAAAAAAAGAAAAGCCACGTTTAAAAGCTCATGGAGACAAAGAAGTCAGGATAATCCGTAAGCTAACATGCGCCTGGTGACAATGCTAACGTGCTGAGGGTTTAGCAGGGATCATTTTTTATACGCTCACATTTCAGAATTAGCACTGAACAGACAGTACGACTGAGGCTCATGGCAATGTCGTTACTGATAATCAGTCATAAAGAGTTTTGGATTAGCTCCAGCATGGCTAAGAGGAGTTTTTAAAGCACATTAAAGTATATTATCAATAGAAATTTAGTAATTAATTGACATCATAATCAATTAAATGACTGTGTTTACAGATGATATGTCAGCACAAAAACACTACCTGCTAGCAATTAGCATCTGTTTAAAATATTGACAATCTATAACTGAAGTTGTTTATTCATAATGAGAACTAAATGGCAGCAGTTTCTGAAGTGTGTGAATGTTCAAAGCCTAAATTAGTATCCTGAATTACATGACATGAAGTCAATTTTGGCTAACATGACGGATTCATATTTGTCACCCAACATGCAGATATAATTGCACTGGGCTGTTATGAAATCCTTTTTAACTGTCTTCTTAATTATCCTAATGACTTGGAGGGTTGACAGCCTCCAGGCAGCCTCCTCAGGGAGAGACCGGAGACTGAGTGGTCCTCAGCCGAGGGTGGACAGATGCAGAGACTGAGAGATTGAGTGGTTTGATGCAGAGGATCGACTTTCACCTCCTGTCTGGGAGTTCTTCTTGTCCCTGCTGGACGGACCGGAGGGACGCTTAGATTCAGTTTTCTGACTGGGGAGCAGAGAGATCTTTGTGAGCTTCCATCCGGCTTCAACTACAAATTTGCTGGAACATTAAAAATAGGGTTGTATTCATGACATTCAGTGGAAACATCTGCAGGAACTAAAGCTCGGTGAGGATCTCTGCTGAGAAATCTTACTGTACTTTAAAGTGACTAAAGCTTTCAGGATAGGGAGACTCACTGCTCCAGGATTAAAATAAAGAAAAAAAAGAAAAGCAAATGATTCACTCGTGCACAAGTTTAAAGTCAGACAAGATGGCTTTACCTTTGCTATCATTTCCAGCTGCTTGAAGTCGTCTTCAGTAGACTATTGCTGAGCACATGAAGGGAAGTTTAGTGAGAAAACTCGACCAAGTGTTCGGGTCAGTCTTCTTCCCTCGGGCTGATCTTATTCCAGCAAACATGCTGATTCTATTAGACCTCTTTTAATGAGTTTAATTATCTCAATAATTACCACATGACTTCAGCACCACGCACAAGCATGATCTCTACATGTTCCCTTGACACGATTCTTCAGCCTTCATGTGACTGTGTGCACATTAAAGTTGATGTTGTCTGTGGGTTTCCCCCCTTTTGAGCACGTGTGGAAGTCTCCCAGACATTCTTGAATCCGCTGCATTAAAGCAGCTGGGATGAATATATGTGCTGTCCAGGGAGCAGGCAGCTGTGTAACTGGCCCTGTCATAGCACACACACACACACACACACACACACACACACACACACACACACACACACACACACACGATGTAACTCAGATGGCCAGTTGGAGACAGAGAGAATCGGACCCAGATGTGAAGGAAAGCAAATGAAAGATGCGGCCCCACCCTTCTTAGTCCTGAGAAGGGGCGATGATTTAACGTTTCTGCTTTCATATTTACAGGATCAGCATTTCTTTGAATCTGTCCAAAAGTTAAGGGACTTTTAACTCAAGACCACTAATGTCAATCCTCTGGTGAAGCTAAAAGAGGAGTCAAGGGATCACTAAAATCGTCAGCATTTATACTCTGTGGACATACATGTACCAGATTTATTGGCAAGTCTGGTGGGAAAAACAAAATGTCACCATAATCAGGGGGAATCCTCCAGTAGGGACCTCAAATCTCTGTAGAAATGATTTACCCATCAAGTTGTTGATATTTTGGTCCCAATCAAAGTGGTTACACAAACAAATTCTTCTGTTTTTTTTGTTTTTTGTTTTTTTTGTCCTTACTCCAAAATTCCTACAAAGCTTTCAACATGGCTAAAAGAAATGACTATCCCACCAAATTCCCACGAACTTGAAAATCGACACAGCCTCCCGCTGTCATTTCTCCAATCACCATCGTTAAAAGGTCAGCGATGTGATATTCGTGCATATCCCCCCAAAAAAAGCTGTTTTCATGGAAGTCATTATTAGTGTTGAAAAGTAGCTGTGTTTATCCTTCCAGCCAGAACTGTGGGCTTTTTCTTTGGTGCATGCAGCTCCAGCCAAAGCTTACAAACTGTCTGCTAGGTAATGTACAGAGCTGATTGTAAACCAGAGAGAGGTTGTGTGTCACGAACTGTAGAAGCATTGTGTTCATGACCAAAAGTACATTGCTCCTCCAGCTCCAGCCAGCAGTTAACATTACAGTCCATAAACACCTGAGGTCATCTTCAGTGTCAGGTGTTTTATATACTGCAATACAGTTGATAAATGGGAATGAAGACAAATCCAGTTTAGGTCAAAATGTCATATCCGGGCTCCTTGTCAGTTTAATGGCTTCGGATCGGAGCAGAATCCGCCTTTTGTCTCGTGTTTTCTGTTTACATGACCCGTATTAGATTTGGAATATTGTCATAAACTGATTAATAGTAAAACATATCAAAGTGCATGTAAACACAGTCATTGCCATTAATAGAGCCGCTAAAATCTAGATGACAAAGTATTAACTCCAGATCGAAGGTGTTGGTTCGCAACAGATGTCCTATGAAATCATCCGAGTCTTACAAAATTTGGCATGCTGGAATTTGTTATCCTATGATTCATTAAGAAGTCCCCACGTTCCAAAACAAATGAGCTATTCACTGCATCATGGGAGCAGAGGTCTCCGTCAGTGATCCAGAGTCAGCAGGGGAGCCCTGGACCTCGTGATGAGGAGGAACAAGACACGACATTGTTTCCAGGAACTAATTGCCAGATCAAACAACTCCACTGGTCCACGGGCCACCGCAGGTGCCCTGAGACCCAAATAAAAAAGTCAGTGAAGTGTACTTGCTAACCCATTGTGAGCGTTAGAGTCGTACCCTCTGGGCATTGTAGCTAACAGGTCAATCATATCCAGTGGATTTGCACCATCTAGCATGCTTGTGTTCACTCATGCTGTGTTGTGGAAAAGAGCAACCATCCACTCAGTCATCCACTTAATAAGAACAGAAAATAAACCATTCACCAGCGTTGCATTTGCACATTTTTTATTTTTTGTAGAGCACAGGGTTGTGTAACGGCAGTTCATGGAAAAAGGTAAATGTTTCTTTGGCAGCTGTGTTTGTGCGCAGCAGAGAGGTCTGCTGCAGACGACATGCAGGCGATGAGAGAGGGTGGTTTCCATGGAGCAGCGCTGCATGCGAGCGCTGCGGAGCCTCCTCAATCCTCCTGAGAGACGGCGGTGTGGAATATCTGAAAAAGATGATTATAGTCATATGTTTGCAAAAAAAAATTTTTTTAAATCCCTGCCTCTAAACAATGTGACTGGAATTTCAATTTAACACAATCCCGTGCGTGTCTGTGTACACGAGTCTTTACACTGATTTGAAGATATTTCCAAAGTGTGGTTTTGGGTGTGTTACTTGCTTACACTGGCACATCTTGTCGCTCGCTCAGTCTGCTGGAGTGAAGTCACCGATTTGGCTGAAACACTTCTTAAAATTTCAAGCCAATTTTTCTCTCTGTGCCTCTATCGAGAAGTGGACCAAAACCACCTTATTAACATATTAGTTCTACAGTTTTCATGAACGTCACATTATGCACATTACTTTTTAACGTTTATGTCAGGATTGTTGATATTAGATAAGATAAGGTTAAACTAAGGTTGTCTTTTTATAGCAGGGCAACACAGGGCTGGTTTTAAGAGATTTATCCATCTGTAAATCTGGAACTGATATCATAAGGAAGCTCAGACAGGATCAAGAGATAATCTGGATGCTCCAGTTGTTGCATTGTGGTGGCTTTTGACTGTGGCAATAATATATGCTATGGTGTGTAATTGCATGTCTAAACGTGTACGCGCTCACAGTAATAACACGTCCAGTATCACACAAATCAAGCATCATGTCGAGTGTACTGAACAGGCAACGCTGGAGGTGAGGGAGGGGGAGGGGGAAGAACAAAGGAAACAGAGGAGATGGTGGGAAAACACGGTGCGTTCGAGGAGAACGGTGCCTGGTTGTAAAAGCCACAGATGATCATTTTCTCATCGCTTTCTTGCATTTCACATATTCTGCTGAGGCACGGCAAAGCATCTTTAAATGAAGGGAAAGCGAGGGGAAGGAGGAGGGAGGATGGGAGGGAAGGCGGAGGCGAGGGAGAGGCAGCAGAAAGCAAGGGGGAGGAGGGAGGAGGGAGCGTTGTTGCGTCTGCCGCCGCTGTCATTCCGCTGCTGCGCGGTTCAGCGGCAGGAGGGTGTGCTGAAGGGAGGAGTGTGGAAAAAACGGAGGAAAGGAGAGGGAAGGAGAGAAAGGGAGTGCCTGGGCAGCACTGCAACAGCTGCAGCTGCAGCAGCCTGACAGGACGAGGAGAAGAGGAGAAGGAGGCAGAGGGAAGAAAAGACAAGGCTGCAGGGTTGCCTTTTTTTTTATTTTTGAGGAAAAAGGGATTGATAAGGAAGCCTGTTTTCTCCCTTGCTGATGCTTTTCTATATGGTCTCATGCAGGAGGCATGCTTGGAAATAGTGTGAGAGGCAGAGGAGATTTGAAGATGGAAAGGACGGATAGCACAAAGGCATACGGCCAAGCAGATGGCAAAGGAGTTGGTATGGCAGCAAAGAGGGCCAAGTCCGGTGTGCCCCAGAGCACACAGCGGGGTGAGCTGAAGGTTTACCGGCCGGGTAGCTCTGACGGCAGGCTACCAGTGCCCTCCAATCTCCGCAAGCAGAGGTCTATGACGAACCTGGCTGTACTCACTGATGCTGAGAAGAAGTTACACCTCTATGAGCCCAAGTGGTGCGATGACATGGCCAAGCCTGGAGCAGGACAGACCAAGATGGGTAAGCCAAAGACGGCAGGGGGTGGCAGCACTGCCGGAGGAGGTGCCCCCCTCTCTAGAAACCTATCCAAATCTGAACACTCGCTGTTCCAGGGCAAACCCAAGCCCTTCAGCCCTCTGGCTGCTCCCTCTTCTCTAAGCAAGCAGAGTCGCATTCCGCGTGGTCCTTACGCTGAGGTGAAGCCCCTGAGCAAGGCACCTGAGGATGGCAAGTCAGATGATGAGATCCTGTCAAGCAAGGCCAAGGCCAATGCTAAGAAGCAGGGAGCTGGAGCCGGAGGGGAGTCCGGTTCTAAAGGCCAGGGGGAGGAAGGGGGAGACAAGCCCTTCCTGAAGGTGGACCCAGAACTGGTGGTGACAGTGCTGGGCGACCTGGAGCAGCTGCTCTTCAGTCAGATGTTGGGTGAGTACGGGAGAGAAGTCTTGACGCCTCAACAGTACGTGCGGCCGCCATGTGCTACAAACCAAACGCCCCGCTTGTACGATTTCTCAGCAGCACGCCCCCTTTGATTCAGCCACCATACGGCACCTGCTTGCTGCTGCAGACCCACATTCCCCCTGAGCAGATTTTTTACGCAGCTCCGAGGGGGGAAAAAAAGGAAGACGTCCTTGTTGTGCTCGCAAAGCATGCTCCTCTTGTTTGTTTCATTGATTGCTGCATCAGTTTGACATTTAAAGCTGAGTGTTTAGTAGAAAGCCAAAGCTTTAGTGATGCTCTATTGTTCCTATTCCTCCAGCATGTCACATGTCAGGTGTCTGAGTCTCGCCATTGATTGTGAGAAATACGCTTGCTTCCCCATTACAGCATTGCCGGCTGATTGCATGAAAAAAAAGCCTGAGGGGTTGGGGATTATTACCAGCACGCTGATCTCCTTTGTAAAGCTCTCGTTTGCTGCAACATGTGCCGATGCACTCGAGGGTCCATCCGCTGCTCTACATGCGCTTCCCAAAAGAGAGACAGGAAAGACGGCATGCCATATTGAATTCATTTCAGGCACACAGACACATATTTAGCCTCCTCCCAGCTCCATTCATCTGTAGAGCCTTGACAGATGGTGCACACCCCGTCTACTACAACGGTGTAAATGGCAGAGAAAATGGCTTTCTCTCTAGAGGTGTCGGTCAGGTTTATCAATAGGATGGGTTTGATGAATATTAAGGGTATTGATCATTTAATGGTCATTGCAATTCAGATGACTTCATCATTTTTGGCTTGTTTTCCTTTGAATGTTAAAGCATGCCTCCTTGTTTAATGGCAGGTGTGTTATGTTTCATATTCTGGTCACGTGAGGGGAGAAGGTATCTTTTGTTTTTACCCCAAATTTAGATTTAAATACAGTTATGTTCTACATTTTTCTTCCAAGGTTATTTGATATCATACAGTTTAGTTGTGTTATTGTATAGTCCTTAAATCTATTGGCCATTAAAGTAATTATGGGAAGAAAATTTGGTTTGCAGAGACTGAACATACAAGGGTTTAGATTTGGGTTTCTGATGACATTTTTAATGGTTATAACTGAAGTGTGTATTCCTCTCTTATTGACGCTAATTGCACTAATGCATCAACTAATTTTCCAATCCAGTCATTGACACATGTGGTTCGAGCATGTCATCAACAAGCGTTGAATGCACTTGTTATTCCATTGCTCCAGTATCATCAGGAGAGCATGTTCTCTGGTGCATCTTAATGAACACATCTGTACTGACTTAATCTGCTCTCCATGCCTCATTAGCCTAAATGGACATCTATCACTCATGTTAGTCACACTTAAAGTAAGAACTGTAAACAATAAGGATGACGATAGCATGGACAGCGGAAAAGGCGTCATTGGGTTCAACCACAACCAAAATTTCTAAAAGCTCTGCGGAATCGGCCACCACACCCACGTCTGCGTTATTAACCTAATTGCATAAAATCTGCGGCAGGGCACCTCGGGCTGATACGTCTTTTCTTCTCTCTGTCACATTTTGACCTACATGACATTTCCAAATCAATTGAAAGTCATTATTTCCCAAAAAAGGGAGTGTATTATCTTGATGAATTATTTATCATCATTTAAGATGGTAATCCCATGCGGGCCTTTGACACGAGTCAAGTGCTTTGTGCCCATGAAATGAAAAACAGCCCCCAAAATGGAAACACAGCATGGTGACGGAAAGGCGGGGAACCTGCCCCAACAGCGATTATTGACTTAGATTGATCAGCAGGTAAATGACAGAGAAATATCTTTATGTTGTAGTATTAATGTTTTACATTCACGGCTGTATCATCTGAACGGTCTTTGGTTTTAGACTGAAGGTTTTTGTTCTCCATGTACTGTACTGCACATGTACAGTGGAGAAGCTTGTTACCATAAATAGATCTTTTTCTTCATAGTCTGCAGTGTAAGTCGGGCTAGTTTAATGCTTAATCTGTACTCTGCTTCTGCAGCTTGTCTCATTATAAACTTGCTGAAAGGATGCTTTTATTTCCGACCATAGAGGGTTTCTTTGTTGTTTATGACATCCAGAATCATCAACTTAGTAATGGGCTCATTTATTAAACTCGCCATGTAAGTTTGTGCACCATGGCTGTCATCCAATCCGGGTACGCCGCATGCCACCGGCACATCACGAGCCAAGGCTGCAGACCCAAACAAAATAAAACCCCTCAATCCAGATCTAGATCAAGTTGACCTTACATGCTTTTTCTATGATCTGTTAATCTTGCAAGTCCTTCCTCATCACACAGGGCTGTTGAGTTTGCACTGTCCGCCATGTAAATCCAAATAGATTATAACCTGAAATAAGTTTCATGAAATTCATGTCAAAATGATAAATGTAACATGACAAATGGATTCTAGGTCATTAGATTTATATTCATGAAGAAAGCAGGAGATCAGACTAGTGCAGACAGCAGTACTCCTGGAAAACAACCCTCCTCTAGACAGAAAGGGGATGAGCAAACCTCATTTCGATGTAATTATATGTGATCTGTCATGCAAGATATCAAACGTAGCAATGGCCTGCAGCTATCTGGAATCACAGTGGAGCGGTGGATACGTGGGTCTGTGGGTGAAACAACGATCAGATGGAATTATTACAATATGCGGAATACAAGGGTCATTAAATGTTGACTCTTAAAGGCACAGTGTAAGGAAAGGTAACATTTGTAAGCACTAGGATGACCCCTGGAAGAGCACGTACCTCCGCCAAGGCCCAGTAATCCCTTGAGGTAGTCACTGATAGATGGCTGTCTTCTTAATACAACGGATATCAAGATCATGCAGTGTTCCCAGAGACATTCATGAAAATGTCCTTTATCTGGATCCACACCAAAAGTTAACAATCTTCTCTGGGCCAAGACCACACTTGCCAACTCTCCTGGTTTTCCTGGGAGACTTGCCCTCTCCTGGTTTCCTTTCTGTGTCACAATTCTCATTTTTAAACCACAGTTTCACACCATTTTTTTTTTCCACTTTTACTACTCTTAACCTGCTTCTGGAACTGTACAGCCTGCAGTCTACATATTTATGGAGAAGAGAAAAAAGTACTTCAGCAAATTTCAGATGTCCTGAATAGAAGAAATCCTGTTTCTCAGAGAAAGTTTTAAAGGAAAAGGGGTAAGCAGTTTGTTTAATCTGCCATGTCAATATTTCTGTTAATCAAGGGGGTCCTACCGCGTCAGTCACCATCAAGAGGCTGTTGGGCATTGGCTCTGCCAAAAAATGAACAAAAAGTGATGAATTTTACTTCATGTTGAGATTTATGCAGTTTTATGTCCTGCTGACAAACCAACCAACCCACAGTCAGACACCAGTAAAATATTACCTCTTTGGCAAAGGTAATAAATGGTCTCATAGTCGAATGATATCTGCTGGTGTACCATTTGTAACATATGGTATTCGTATGTGATAATGGTACGTCCATTTCTGAACTAAACTAGCCAAAGCTGCAAAATGATCAGCTGTTTCAGCTTACAGAGAGTGTGTTCGTGGCTCAAGAACCACATGAAAGATTTTTTTTGAGAACGAATGATTTTGATTGCCTTTCACCATGAGCAATCAATGCGGCTGATTTCCCACTTCCAACTCTTTTCTGACATCACTGTGAGTGCGTTTCTTTTTGTTGAAGTTATTTTCCGCTGGTTCTGCCATTGTGAGAAACTCCAGGTCTCTTTGAGGTAAAAGAAGAAGAAGCCACTGCCAGTGAAACAGGCTATAAAATGACCTGTAGAGGCTGATAAAGACATCCAGTCCGCTCACTGATCTTTTTTGTGTGTTTATGGACATCTGAGTGGAAATTAAACTGATGTGTCAATGAATTGGTGCCACACTTTGGAAGCTCACTGTTGACTTAGCAGTGATTGTGAGGTTAATGACCAAGGGCTTTTAACTATACTTAAGAATTAATTTGTCCATATTTAAGCTGCCTGCCTCTGCACTGTCTCTATACAAAGCACTTCCTGTGTTGCATCATTCATGGGTCTTCCCCAATACACATCTGCTTCAGTATTCTGTCCGAGCGTTCCTTCTCTGTATCGTCGACATCGCTACACTGCAGCTTGCCAGAGGACTGTCAGTCACTGCACAGTGCATAATGCATACAGTATATACTCAAGACAGATGTGCCTCACATGTGTGCTCCAGGATTCCTGTTTGAGTTTATTCCCAGGAATTCATCACAAAGTAAATTAGCAGTATCCCAGAATTACAGTGTGGTTAGGTTGGTTGGGTTTATAGATGTGAAGTGACTTAAAGATTTATTCTAGATTCACTCATGTGTATTCTTTACATTTTGCTGTGCTGGACTTTATTGTGTTAGCCTTGACATTAGTAGATGTTATTCTATGCCTCTCTTCATATACAAACCAAACAAAAATAAACTAAACTAAAGCAGTAACCTCTTTTAGACTACAGAAAGCCTGTACTTATCCCGGCAAATGCTGGGTAAGAACGTTGGTGACTCCCTGAGGGAACACTGCCCCCTAAAATGTACATTTATGCAACTAATTTACATGAACAAGGTTGAAGGAAATGTAAAGCCACCACAGGTACACTTTCTATAAAAAATAATATGGAAATGATTTAAACATACCTTAATGGGGTCCCCAAAATGTTCACTGACAGTGTATTTAATTTTTCTGACAAAATATCCAATGTTTATGATTTTAGCATCTACAACATTACTGAACTTTTTTATGGTCACGTTTGTCCACTCACAGCACAGTACATCTATATGATACTAACCAGAATCTGTTTACCGGTTCCTCACTGAGCCTATAGATTGTATGTATTTTGGCTCTATGCTAATTAAACCATGTATTAGAACAAGCCCTCAGCATCACTGCAGATTTGGACCCTACAGGATCTCACAAGTGTTGGGTGTTAAAATGTGTTCTGAATGTGTGAACTGTATGTAAATGTTTGCGTGTGATATTGGCGCTTACGATTCACACCCTGAATTAGTTCAACATCCTCTTATGAAACACAGCACATTATTTGACGCGCGCTCCCCTGACATCCTCGCCTCTCCTCCAGCTATTACAGTTAATGCATCGAATGTTAATTTCTTTCTCCCCAAGGGTTTTTGCCTCCTCACACTGCAGAGGAAAACCCTCATTTCCTTGCGTTTTTTGAGACGAGGAGGTTTCTCTCATTTGTTACCGCTAACACAACAACACTCCTAATTGTACTGTTATATCGATTTGACATGGTCATGACCCACTGACTGGACACTTTTACATCACGCGCAACCTTGTCCAAACCAGCTGACCTGCAGTGAAACGCTTTTGGCTGCAGTTCAGCTCATTGTTAGCCTTTCAACTTCAGCTGAATGAATCTGAGGTAATGCTCAATAAAACTAAAACAACAGAAGCTCTGGACAGAAAAAAGAAAAACTCCATCAAAGAGTTGCAGGTGTGGCTTGAATGTCAGAGTACATCCCCCTGGTGGGCAAAGTTGCAGGCAGCCTCTCAGTATTTAATTTTTCAGGATGCACCATGTCGGTGCAGAAAGGGGGGAGGGGGGGCAGAGCGGAGGTTACCATGGTGAGGGAGCCCATGGAGTGAAATTTGTCTGCCTAATGATGTGAACATACGTCGGCTGTGAGCTTACAAGGAAGACAAGTGTCATATCAGTCCAGACACAAATGATTCAAGTGAGAGTGCGTGCATGTGGAGGCAAAAATAAGCTTGTGTGTGCATGCATGCCATAGACAGAGCCCAATAAAGCAGCAGCTTGTATCTGACTTTTATTTTGACACTCTGAATGTTTTATGACCTTTCATTCTGCATGACCAACCCACAGACCCTGAGTCCCAGAGGAAGAGAACCGTGCAGAATGTCCTTGACCTCCGCCAGAATTTGGAGGATACGATGGTGAGCCTGCGGGGCTCGCAGCTTAGCCATAGGTAAGAGCACTGTGTCTGCTTTTTAGATTTTTGTAGTGTTTGTCTGCTGTGCCCTTGGATATAATACATATACAACAAAGACAGTGTGTGTTTTGTTCATGAAACCCTAAAATCTGTGTTTGGTTTGGTCTGAAAAGAATTACACGATCAAGCCACGGATAGTTTTTGGATCGATACATAACACAATCATGTGTAAACACTTGTGCTGTGTTCTCTTGGAGAGTCGCCACCTGGTTCACATCTGGCTTCCATTCTTCTTAAATAGCCCGTCTCTGTTTCATGGTTGTGACTTCATTTGAGGAATCTCTGTTTTTGGCTCGGGCATTAATTTGTTGCAGCACAACAAGACACTGGTGGAGGACAGGTTTTCCTCTCATTTGGATGCAATATCCTGTGGATGGCTCAGGCGACTCAGCTTATATGTGGTTAAACCTGCAGTAATGAATATTGTTATATGAAGGAGACGTATTATGCTAATTTTCAGGTTGGGTTGGCTGTCATCACAAAGTGTCAATATTAAAGTTGGGAATGAGATTCAAAAATTAACTTTCTCACAAATTGGTCTTTTTAATGCTTAAATCAGTTTTGTAATACTGTCCAGTGCAGCAACACCTCTGTCTGAAACACTCTGTTTAAGCGCTGGTCTCTTTAAGGTCCCTCTGGTGAATCCCCAGTCTGCTCTGATTGGTCAGCTCACACACACCTGAGCCAGTGCCGCTCACTATGTCTCCAGTTAGCTCTGTTGTGCTTTCAGCTTCCAGTTAGCTTCGCTTCTTCTGCGAATATATGCAACACAATGACATAGTGTGATATCAGGAAGTCACAGATTTAAAGGCGGGACTGCTGATGAGGCGTTTCAGGAACATTGTTTTCTGTGGGAGAAATGAGCTTCCTGTGGTACTGGCTTTGGGCTTTTTAGCTTTCAATACTTTTTACATGCACAAGAACCTTAATAACACACTAAAGGAAAGTTGCGTACCTTTTTAAACAAGCAACTCCATCACTATATCAAAGATTCTCACTCTGTCAGTCTCATACTAGAGTGGCACCAGTTCGACTCCATATTGATGAATTATCCATCAACAATGGATAAAAATACTCTTGTGGTTGTAGCCGTTGCAATATTTATTTGGGTGAGTTGGTACATCTAGTTATGTAATGGGCAGACACAGAAGATTGCTTCCAGCCATTCGGAGGACATTTCTAACCCTGACCCACTTACAGGAGTGACTAGGTACTCTTAGATATACTCGCAGGATGATGGACGAGGTGTTTGCAACAGCCTGTTTGGGTGTGGTCATGAAAAGAAAGGTCCCTGGAAAGAGTGAACACATTGCTCTGAGATGCTGTATGCTGTATTACCACAGAGATATCAGGCCATCCTTTACTTTGTCTTTGGACTTTAAAAGGCCACTTTTCTAGCTTTCGTCCCTGAAGACGATACGACACAACTGCTGTATTTGGGTCAACAGCGACTCAATGCCACTGTGAGTTTCTTTGAAGGACGTCCGACAGAGAAAGAGAAATGTTCAGTTGGGTGCTCTGGTTTATTCTGTCATCTCAAGTGCTTCCAGTATGTAACACACGCTGACCCTTCCTCAATGTGTCTCTCCAGCTGTATGGACAGCACTAACGTGGGCTACGACAGTGATGAAACCAACGCTCGCAGTATCTCCAGCATGTCCAACCGCTCATCACCTCTCTCCTGGCGCCACGGCCAGTCCAGCCCTCGACTTCAAGCGGGCGATGCCCCATCCTCCACAGGTGGAGGATACCAGGGAGCTAAGACGGGCTCGCAGTACACGGCCCACACCATGCCAGCACGCTGCTCCAGCCGCCTCAGCAGCACGTCACGCATTGAGCTGATCGAAGGGTTGGACGCCGATGACACCGACCTCAAGTCTGGTTTCCTGAGTGACACCGACCTTCTAGGAAAGAGCCTGCCGGACGACGACGATGACAACCTGGCCAACGGGTAAGAGAATCTGAAGACATGCATACGTACGAGGTTTGAACCTCTTGTTACCATGACACCGTGAGCCAGCCAGTCGCTGCACGCTGGTTTGTTCTGCAAC
This sequence comes from Acanthopagrus latus, assembly GCF_904848185.1. Taxonomy (NCBI): domain Eukaryota; kingdom Metazoa; phylum Chordata; class Actinopteri; order Spariformes; family Sparidae; genus Acanthopagrus; species Acanthopagrus latus. The sequence goes on along the minus strand of NC_051044.1, from coordinate 8,572,039 downwards.
TTTGAAAAGGTCGGTTAGGATTCGTTGTCAACTTCCATTTTACTCAAAGGCCTCACGGACATCGCTGCATTTCAATAATATATTTGATGCTTTTTAACATTCGACTGTGGTGCAAAAGCCTTCACGAGGTAAACTTTCATGCCGACATCATCTGATTCCAGCTTTGTGGTGGTATCTGATGCTTTGCACTTGGCAGGCCGATCAAAGAGCTTCCATCAGCAGTATCTGCAGATACGCTTCATTTTCTTTTCTCTTGAAGGATATTCTCAAAGTGCCCCTGACATTGTCAGAGGCTGCTGACTGTGAAAGAATGCTTTCAGACATTTTTCACAGAGAATTTGAGGACTCATCAGGTGTCCCCTTGGTTGCACAATAAATGCTCCCTCGGCTCTGACTGTTGCCAACAGAAACAGCAGCGACACAAAGTGACAGTACTTTTATTACTTTACTTTCTGTAACAGGAATACTTCTTCTACTTCCACTCCTTCTTGTTCTTTCACACCATTTGCTTCTTCTTCGTCACCTCCTTTTCCTTCTGCCTCAACACGTTCTTTAACTTCTCTTCCTTTTCATTCTCCCTTGCCTTGTTCTTCTTTTTCTTCATCTCTTTTTCTTCCTCTTCCTTTTCTTCATCTTCACCTTCTTCATCTCCTACACATTTTCATTAAATCCCTTTCTTCCCTACTATCATCTTCCTTCCCACCATCTTCTTCCCCCCCTTGTCTTCTCCTTCCTCTCTGTCCTCTCAGGTCCTCTGCGTGTCTTTGACAGCTGACACTGAGAGTCAGAGAGCGGGAGAGAAAGAATCCAGGACAGTTGTCCGCTGTGGTTTAGCAGCTTTATCGCCGTTGCACATGCAGTGGGATTTAAAATCAGCCTCTGGAGCGCTCACTTGGTCCTGCTAGCCAGGTCACGTTCTTACTACAGAGCAAAGTAATGAGAAGAAACAGGAATGACACAGATTTAAATAAGTACAAATTAGAGCAGAAGAGAAGAAGGAAAAAGTGTGAAATGGAAATGGGTTAATCTAAGTTTTGTAAAACCTGTAGTTGGGGTGAATCAGAATGGTGTAAGACTTGAATACCAAAAGTTATTTTTACAAAAGAAGAAATGTTGTGTTCAGTATGAACTGAAAGGTAGCACTTCTGTGTACAGGTTTTTCATTTTGCTGTTAGGTGGGAGGTGAAAAAGATCAGACAGCAGGACCCCGATAAAGGTCAGGATTAAACAGGGATTATGTCATATTCCTCACCGTAACATCCATGCACTCAAAATCCACTTAAATCTGCCCTGTATTCTGTCACGTCCCTCCCTGCGTCGGCTCTGCTGTGTTGGTTTAAATTTATTGCGAGAGGTGAGCGCGGGGGCTCGCCTCTGCTCTGCAGCACCACGGGCACCAGAGATGCTAATCATTTTATGTAACCGCTTTTTAAAAAGTGCTTCATCATGCTCAGCGTTCGGCCACCAACGTCACAGTCCCTGAATGAACTTTCAAGGTGACTGTGGGACCTCCTGGTGGGCACCAACTGGTCCCTAGAGGTAGATTGTTACTGGTTACACCAAAAGGATTATGGGTGTGGGTGTGTTCATACGTTCTGTGTCCTTTCCAGTGTGTTATCATAAGAGTAATAATAAGCTATTGTGGCTGCCAAAACACACCGATATATGGAAACACTGGGTGCTATTTTCTCTCTGACCTTGAGTAGGTTGCATGCTTATACTTGGAAGATGCAACACTGTGGAAGCCCCTCCTGATTTGTATGCTTTGCTGGTACAGTTTTGGATTTTGTTCAGTGAAAAGTATCCTTGATTTTTTTCTTTTTTTTTTCCTTTTTTTTTTTTTTTTGCAGGGATACTGGAATGCAGCTGTTCTATAAATCAAGAGTTAATCCTTCCTCATAAATACACCATAAACCTCGGGTGTAGATAACTAGCTAATCCAGTTTTTCGAAGCAGGCACAGCAGCTCATGCTCTAATTTTCCTTCTTACAGTATCCTCTCTTCTGCGATACATTTGCATTTTCACTGTACACCCCTTGTCACACGCTCACAGTTCAGCTCATGAGTGCCATTAGCTACCAGCTCTTGAAAATAGATCGGGCTCCTCCTGCGTAACCATGGAAACCGGCTGGTAATCGACAGTATGGAGAGGTGCAAATTTCTGCTCCCTTTTTCTCGAGGCCCCGGCTCTGCGTTTTCATACGTTTCATTCATCCGAAATCCCCCCCCTGTGATAATCACCTACATCTGAACGACTGAGTGAGACTTCTCACAAATCAATAACACTGTTGTAGTATTCAATATATAATGCTCGTATATGTATATGACCATCCTATAATGCTAAAAAGGAATCTGTAAAAAGACACCTATCTGCTGGTGAAATATTAGAGATACACAATGCATGTTGTTTATCAACAGGCACAAAGCTTGAAGTCTAATGGATATTGATCAGCCCACACCAGACAGGAGTGGCTATCCTAAAGGCTAAATGTGCACACGCTGACAGTAATCACTGCGACTGTGTGTCTGCCCCATCGATAATCTGATACCACATACATCCACCCAAATCTCCTCCTGAGCCCCAGCTTTCCGTCAGAGAGGGAGAGTCTCTCCTCTACAGCAGCACTAATGATAATCTGTTTTGTCCCAGTTAAAGGAAAGAAGTTTTCAAGAAGCCTGTTTTATTAATCATTAATATCTTTCCTGTTTGTTTCTGGGCAACTGGGACTATTCATTTTTTATCACTGTTTTTCATCCCACAAACACACAGACCTACAAAAATTAAACCTACAAAGCTGCATGGCTGCCTACCGCAATACTTGCATGAAAAGCTCAAATTTGGCTATACATTGTTCTGTTTAAGATGTGTATATGACAGTAACCTTTAGAAGAACTCAGAAACAAGCTGGCAGACATTATAAAGTAGCTATCGTTGACATCTAAGCAACTATTGGCCCATTTACACATTGTGCCGATACGGAACAACATGGATCCATTTTGGGCACTAGGACGCTAACAAATACAAAATGACTTTGAAATCACCGACTTAACCTTGTAGGCAAGTGAGAACAACTTACCATTAATGTGTTTCTGATCACTTAATGAACATTAGTGCATTATTAGCATCTGTTTTAGCTCTGGTTTGCTCCTTACCAACTCCTGCTCCAAGTCAGCACACTTGTTTGGCCTTGGTAGCTTTCCCTGTTCTGTCGTTGCTGGAGTATTACCAGAGCAGAAGGATCCTGCTCTCTGCGTGTCGCCCGAGCAGCCTCTTTACAGGTCTGTCCTGATTGGATGAAGTGGGCAGGGGTATCAGAAAATGTCTTTACTCCTCTACTGCATGAGCATGGGGAGGAGAGACATGGGTTACTGACCAAACACTTCAAAACAGTGATTACTGTTAAATTTACATTTAGGGCATTTAGAATACGTAGCTATTTAACGCTCGTTTCAATTGGAAAATAACGCTTAAAACAGCTTCAAATCACGGCCTCTGTCGTGAAATCACTGTCATTAACGCAAACAGAGGATGTTTTACAGGACCGCTGTATCAGATGGCTTTATGTGCTGTTGTTTCTATTTTTATGGTCATTCAGTAAATATCTTATAACTGCTCTAAACTCAGATGTGGAAATATTAAGAACAGTTAAGTTCCAACTGAAATTGCCATAATTATGTTCAGCGTAATATTAGATTTATACTTAATTTCCCTTCCTGCCCTCAGTAAGCGCTGCCTGTTGCTTGAAACGCTGCCTTAAATTTAATGCAACAAGAGTTTTTGCTCATTTCGCTTAACTTTACGAGAACCACTTCCTCTCTGACTGCGTTTCATGTCTCAGGAGTGTTGAGCGGGCTTCTGATTTAGCCTCGACCACGTCTGACCAAGAATCATAACCGTTTCCTGTGGTTTTCGTTCTTCACACCATTTTGGCAACGTTGAACCATCACTCATATGATATCATCCTATTGCAAGCCATATTTAAAGCGCTGGTTTATGAGCGGAGCAGTAATCACATTATATTAATGGTGTATGGTTGGTTTTTCCATATCTGGTATATAAATAACACCGTCCGTCCAGCGCTCAGTGTCATTTTAAGAGTGTTCAGTCAATTACAGTTGATGTTTTGCAGGCACTCAGCTGCAGCGTATGTAAGCACAGGTTAGCTTTTCATGTCTAATGCAGATGTTCATTACTCGTTTTTTCCACAGCGTCATTTAGTTGACGGGATGGACGCGATGCTTAATGTTTGTAGCAGAAGATGTGATTTTCGCAGGAGGCCCATCTGCCTGAACGTAGTTATTGTCTCTGACAGATTTACGTATTGTCTTGGCAGATCAACTGTTTAAAAAAACCTTTAAAATTGGAAGATCTCAATGAAAAACAAGGGCAAATATCTCTCAACATTTGGTTTGGCTCCAAGCTGTTTGGCCGACTGAGGAGAGAAGCAGTGAAAGGCACTTAGCTGCAATAAAGAACCATTGATGACCGCAGTGCCTCATATAAAGCTGAAGTCGTGCCTTGGGCGAGCTTTTGCTCCACAACATGGTTTTGTTTCCTTCATCACCCTCTCTTAAAACCTGGCACACTAGAATACTAAGACTTGATATCTGTGGTATCTAAACAGAAGAATTAATCATATGTCATATTTCATTAACCCTCACTGGCTGGCAATCAGGCTTCGCCAATAATTCCTCCATAATTTGCTTCATTCCTCTTTTTGTCTCTGCTGTAACCAAGCTGAGACCTCCTGCTCCTGTTACACCTTTTTGAACATTTAGGTTCAGCACAGCAGGCTGTAAACACATCTACACGCTGGGTTATCATGTCATTAACCTGATCTGGTGAACATGTTGGCAAACAGTTGCAGGTTCATGTGGAGTCATGTTTCTGGTCATGTGATGAGTGTTTTTGGTCTCCTGAGAGAAATGTGTGGCTCAGTCGGCCGATAAATGCTCCACTGTGTGTCAACACTTAAACTGTTTTCAGTCTGCCTTTTGTCGCTGGACACTTGACATGAAGTGGGCTAATTAGAGCTTTGTTTTTGCTGAACTAAAGCAGTTCAGTAAAGTTCTGTGCTGTAACACCAAAACAAACAACTGGCAGACAATGAAATGCTCGATAACGATCGACGGCATCTGCATTGAAGTAAGGTGTTAGTTCTCTCCGACCTCTTTTCATATTGCAAATAGCCATTTTTATCTATTGTTAATTGTGTGCCATTTTTTCCATCTAGATTGTTTTCATGGATATAATAGAATTAGACGGCGCTTGGCTTTGTCAGCGATGTTGCTCTCCAGAAATCATGACCAGATTATTCAAGATAATCACCAGACCATGTCGTGGGCAGTTTCAAGCAGAGAACTCTTTTCTTTCTACCAAACTACACCCATCAACCTCATCACTGTACAGAACAAGGCGGGTTGAACTGTCTCTTTGATATTATATCAAAGGCCGAGGGACATTTTCACTGTCATGTTACTGCTTATAATAGCCCACATCTCATCTGTTAAAGCTGTTCAAAACAACTGTGGATGACAGGAAATTCAAAGACGGAAGGAAAGGGAGGTATATATTTATCTGACTCGCTACCCTGTTATATAATATATTATTTTGGGGGGTTTTGAAATCGAATATAGTGCAAATAAAATACATAATTTTGAAGACATCTTTTTTACAGTGAAGTACAGATGAATTAGATGCGTTATTCATCTGGTAAACATATTACATTCATGAGAGCACCATATGCTGTTCATAGCCTCACACATGACACAGAACAAGCCACAGTTTCACCATCGCTGGTGCATATAGATTATACATTGTGGGCAAAAAAAAAACACACTGCATGTGAAATGAGCTGTCGTGTCCTGTAGTCTTCAAGGTAACATGGTTTTTGAGGTTTTCATGTGGACATCTGGGGATCTGGACTGTACCATTTTGCGTTTCCATATAGCAGCATACAGGCAGCAATGCAGAGCAGAGGAAAAAGGGGGCTGGTTCAGCAGCATCACACCTCGGATCATGCGGCAGCACGGCTCGGGATGTGCTGCCATGGCAACCGTCTTCCACTGACCCACTGATGGGGCTGCCTTGTGTGTCAGTGTGATAGCTGCTGAACGGATGAATATGTGGAGGATGTGCATGCGTGCATCGACTGCGTGTGTGTGTGTGTTTGAGATGGATGGAGGGAAACGCAGGCAGAGAAAATGAGAGAGAGAGAGGCTGACTGGTGTGAGGATGACATGCTAACCACTTAATTAGATTGTTTTGTAATTGACATTGTGGGCAAGAGCCTCTACAGCTATTGTTTGTTTTTTACATTTGCATCCTCGTATTTTCAGGATTTACGGAAGCAGGGGTTGTGGAAGTGTATCTCATTCATGTTGTTTTTTTTCAGCAAACTGCTTGCTGAATCAGAGACATTTGCTGCAAGATGTATTTTAAAAAAGTCTTTTATTAATCCTAGAACATTGTTTAATTGTCCACATATCTAATCTTTATAATTATCAGTATTTATCTTTTCTTGATGGGGATCATATTCCATTTAATTTCTGTATTTGAAACCATGTGTCCTTTTAATAACTGTTCAATCCATGTAAAGCACTTTTTTTACTAAGTACTTAAAAAGGTGCTTCATATATATAGTTATTTAATGGTATCATATGATTGACCCCAAGAAGCACCAACATACTGAATTCCTTTAATAGTGAAAGTAAACAGTTACACATTACAAACCAGACTGACACATTGTTTTCACGTGTTGCAAACTCTGAATGCATGTCATTGCTCTCTTCACTGACACTACTGTATATCGTAGATAAGCCCTTGGCTTAGTTTGCTCCTCTAGCAATGTCGTCTCCATGGTAACAACAGTAAAGCTTTGCCCGTGCTCGTGAGTCTATCCGCTCGAAGCTCAGCGGGCGCAGAATAAAAGCGAGTGTTTATAGTTTTCTAAATATTGGAATACTTTGCAGCCTCACTCATGGAAACTATCGACGAATGCGTTCTGTAATGCACAGGGTGGGCTTACTGCAGTCATCTGATCCTGGATCTGTGCCCCCCGGCAGTCTGCACCCAATTTCCCTTTCCTGCCCGAGTTGGACCTTTCCTATAGCCACTGACTGCTCCCTTAACTGCTGAAGGCTCACACATTTTCTGTCTGACCCACTTAAAAAAAAAAAAAATTGGGCTCAGGCCTCTCTGCTCCGGTTCTCTGCAGGCGCTGCTGGGATTACAGTTTAGTGAGGTCACCGCTTGGGGTCAGTTCTTTAACGGGCTCGGAAGGAAGGGATGTTGTTTTCTTGCCTCTTACTATTACACACACACACACTCACGTGAAGTCATACGCTTAATCACTTTTATATGCTTTTGTTCTAGCTGAGGTAATTTGTTGTTTACATATGTTTCGAAATGGTTGAAGGAAGAGCAACAAAAAACAAGCACCCGCCATTAGAATCTGCTACGTGTTACACAGACGTACAGTACCCACGGGCTCCCACAGCTCAAACACATCTGGGGTCAATATGGAGCGCTCATTTCCAAACAAGGGTCAGTGAAGTACTGGATCTAGAAGGCCCACCCAACACCAAACCTGCCTCTGCCCCCACCAGCATCGTCAGCCACGTGTATAATGAACCATTACAGCAGCACCCCAGGGAGTGTGAATCATCCCTATATCATGTCTGCGTGTGGTCGTCTGCAGTTTGGATTCCACCGGTGCATAACGCTGAACCCCAGAGGGAAAATATGATACCGTTCTGTATCACAGTGTTATATTTAAAGAAATAAATATGAATCACATGGTACTTTTAAATCCATCACTCCCCATTCATCTCCGTTTGTTTGAAGTTGGTACAAAAACGTCAGACTATCTGCTTTAAGTATAGCTAATAAAGTCTGTCTGGTTCAGAGGAGTTCATAATATACGTTGGATGTTGGATTTGGCTCCGCTTCAACTGTGAGTTGATATGGAATCTGCATGACTCAGACAGAATCAGTTCAGGACGGTTTTAAGTGCCATATAAATCAAGTGGACTTGAATTTGTCTTGAGATAAAAGCAGAGCACGAAGACAGCGTCGTGAAACAGCACAGCTCGTACCCCAGACTGTAAATGTGGCACCACATGAGACTGTGACTGTGTGCATCAGCCGTACTGTGGCTACATCTGCAGGGGGAAGTTTCCCGTCTAAAGGTTGATGGAGACTGTACATTAATTTTCCAGTCCAACAATCAGGAGTCCATTTTCAGGGGCTGGGCAGAGATGGGGCGGCCGCTGATGCATCTCAGACCCATTTGCTTCACTGATACCTCTGCTCTGTGATGAAGGAAGCTAAATCATATTTGCCTAGCTGTGGTCAAGCTCAGTACGGATCAAAATTAGGCACCGGGAACGTCAGAGATGTGCTGCAGCAAAGGCTCAGCTGTCTTTTTCATCTGTAGCCCCCTTTTTTGAATGAATGAATGAATGATACTCAGACAGACATGAATCAGCGAGCACATTGTTTCCTGTGATTCCGTCTCTCTGAAGTGATTTCCCACATTGTAACACAGTGCTGAATGCACAGAGTGGAGGAATGCCTGCTCTTTGCATCAAATGGTTCAACATCCACTGAAGTCCTGTTTGTGGCACTTCCTTTTTGATGCACAGTTAGAGAGCACGGTGCAGGAAACTGCAGCCATGAGAGGCACAGCTTTGACTCATTGTGCCTCCTGCTGGAAATCTAATGTCATAACAGCAGCTGTGGACCTAATATTCACCCAGGTTGACATTTTTATTTTACCATCTCCCCTAAGAATAACTGAGGATTTTTTTTTTTGGATAAAGGTTTTGAAAGAGTTTTCCTGCTCATGATCTATGTTTTCTGGATAACTCTAAGTATACAGACTCCCTTTCCCACATGCTAAACTTCATGGCCTGTAACAGTAGACTTCAAGCTGTCCTGGAGAGGGTTGTAGCGGTCCCCAGCTAAAAGAGGATTAGCATATTCAAACTCAAATCCATTTTTTTAAAGAACAAGTAAAGCAATAGGGCTGACCATTTTAAATTATCTTAATCCTAGTTTGATGATGGACTATGACGACCTTTTGTTATCCTCAAACCGACTTTGAAAAAGTTGGCAGTTCAGTTTTCACTTGAAAAAGCAAGAATCAAAAGACTCAAACTCAGATGATTAGTCTAATTTTTTGTGGACAAATGATTATATTTATCATTATTTTTATACCAAAAAATAAAAATGAAGAAGACTCAAACAGAATTGTCTCAAATTGTGTGTCCGTGTTCTAGCTCGGTCTATTGTTGGGGTCCTTGATATGATCGTAAAAAAGACTGGCCTCCAGGAATGTTTGTCATGCGCTTGTCGAGGCCCCTTAGTTCCAATGACTGGATAGCTTAATGATGCATTTTAGACATGACTGTCTGTGCTGACTCTTCAAGTAAAGTGTTTTTCCTCATTCAACATGACAATGCCCCTGTGCACAAAGCAAGGTCCACAAAGAAATGTTTCCTGGTGGAAGACTTCTCCAGTGTGCACGGATTCCTGACCACAATCTTATCCACCACCTTCAGGATAAACTGGAAAAACAAGGTTTGAAAGAGCCAGGCTTTATCACCCACTGTCAGTGCCCCAGCCTCACTAATGCTCTTGTGGATAAATGGGAGAAAATCCCTGCAGCCAGGTTCCAAAATCTTGTGGAAAGCCCTTTCCAGAAGAGTGGAAACTGTTGCACAGTTTCATACGAATGTCCGCAGTTTTGAATGAGAATTGCAACACTCAGATGTGTGTGCGTCATCGTTCACATGTCCACATCCTCATCCACATCCCACAGTTTTTTTCACACTCTATCTTTTAAACATTAGATGACAAAAAAAGAACCTTGACATAATGAATAAAACAGAACCAAAGGCGTCTCTCTTACCTTTTAATGCAGAGGTTGGTGAGATGGTTAGAAACCAGCAAAACCAAGTTAAATTTGACAGAATCCAACCAAAAAAAACCCTCACTTCCTCTCCTCAGGCCTCCCTCCAATTGTATTTTCCTTCTTCATCTTAGCTCGTTGCTCATTGTAGGAAACACTTATTATGATGTCCAAATTATGATTCAGCTGTAATTTAATTTCCTACCAAGTAGCTGCCAATTTCCACTAAATATTTACAATATAAGAAGAGAGGTCTTCATGTGGACTTCATGTCTCTGCCCTTCATCCCCTCCAATATATTTCAAAATAAATTTCTAGACTACACATATCACAGTCTGCTCCGCCAGAGGCAGACGGCATGGACAGATCAAAAGCCACAACTGGAAAGGTCAGATGATGGAAATGCTTTCCAGTCTCGTAAAAACAAGCGAAGGGTCCTCGCGGTGCTACGACCTCTCACAGATGGGTTGAATCTCTATTTTAACAGTGTGTAAATAACCCAAACCTGCAGAGGCAATGATGCTCAATAACCTTCCACCCAAAGCAAACATGCAGAGGATGTTTCTGACACGAGCCGTTCAGTTATCAGTGCAGGACAGCTGTTACCGTCCAGCACAAACACGACTTCAAGGCTTTTTCACATGGCTGCTTGTTTAGCAGCTCTGTGGCCTGGCTGAGATAAACAAGGAGACGTGAGAAACGGAGGTCTCGTTTTTTGCGCTGTAAACAATTTATACCGCACATCTTTCGAGGCAGAGAAACAAGAATCTAAGGGTTTTTTGGTTTTTTTTGCGATTATAAAATGTAACCAGCAGACGTTCAAAGAGATGATTTATGATGTTTTGCGAACAAACAAAAACAGCAACAGGCAGAGCGAAGCATACCTCTTTTAAGATGATGATCAGCGCGAAGATAGTAAAAGGTAGAGGCAGACACAACAATCTTTTGTCAAGCCTGTATCTCATTCTGCGGAGATATTTCGAGGAATGCTTGTATGTCTGGTGCTGCAAAACAGTTGTTTAATTTCAACAAAAAGTAAAACCGCCACGGCCATTTCAAATTCCATTCAAGCTGACTCTGTATTTATATTACAAGATGTGGCCTGATGTGGAAAATCAGAGAGAACCTCAAAACTGTAATACATCATGAGGGTCAATAAGTTCTTACGTTTGAAATATTAACTTTGACAATCCTGAAATGTTTTGGTCATTTCCTCTTTAATTGAGCTTCTGCTGAATGAAATCAAGATGAATCCATGTTGTCTGATCACGTAAGATCTTTTTCTGACTACAGTTTGAACCAAAATAAGATTCGCAGGAGATTGAACGGACTTGGCCTAAGATGTGGACAGGGTGTGGGAGCTGCTCGGCCCACAGCGCCTTTACCTCCTGGAGTAGTTTATACAGAGCCGAGATCTGGTGAGATCATCCCTGTGAGACTGTTCCACTGCTAATGAGAGGGGGAGGGAGGTTTTCCAAGGCTACTCATGCCTCACTGGAGGTCCTCGTGTCATCTGTGGGTTTTGTGGTTGCGCTCTCAGGGACTCATGCACTTACCTTGAGCCGAGTTTTTCCAGCTAGGCCCCATAATGAACGAAGGTGGAACATGTTTTATTTTTAAAGATGTTCATCGTGGTTACAATCTCTGTGATGTTAAAAACAGTCCAACTACAGAAAGGAAAGGTTTAGTTGTGTGAGCTTTTACAAATCCTTTGTCCAGTTCAAAACCTGGATAGCAATTCAGACTCAATCTTAATTTATTAAAATCTTAATTACTTATTGTCCACAAAACATTGCTAGAGCATGTTAGCGCCCACCCTGTCTGGAGCCTATTTTTTCAGGCTAACCAGGCAGTTAGCATCACACTGGTTCACTTAACAAAATGCCTGCAGGATTTTTGAATTGGATTTAGAAATATTGCTTTAAAAAAATCTTAAATTAAAACACTTAAGTCAGTCTTCACAGAAGAACACCACTTTTATGACTTTAAAATCTTAGATTAAATCGCTGCAAGTAAAGAGCTAACGTTAGGCTATGAACAGACTACATGGCAGCACCACCACATTCCATATTACTACAATAAATAAATTGATCAATAATCAAGTTGTAAAGTCAGCCTTTCAACTTTTTGGACCTAAAGGTTAATGTCCATTACATCTGTATTTTTAAGACACTTAAGCACTTAATTGATAATGAAATTGTGGTACATGTAATGATATATTTTATGTGGTAGAACAAAACAAAAAGTCTGCGGTAATCGAATACCTTTAACTGAAAACCAATTTAACAAAACCCATTGACTTTGAGATGAAGGAACCGGATGTGCACAATGCTAACTGATGTGGGGTGTAGGACAAACTACACTTTACTCTTTGCCATTGATTATTTTACAGTGGGATATTAGTATTTTTTGTTTTGTTTGTTTTTTACTTGGGCTCAGTAAAGGGTCTGAGTACTTCCTCCAGCACTGTCTTTAGAAGTCGGCTGCTCAGATAACTCGCGGGTCACTGACGTGTTACAGTAGATTAATGGCGGTCACCGTGGTTAACAGTGAGGCGACAGCCGTTAGCCATCATCTCTCTGTTAGAAACACCGGGGTCTCTCTGCGCTCGTCATCCTGCCTCTCTCTCCCCCTCTTTTTTTTTTTTTTTTTTTTTTGCGGTGAGAGGGGGGTGTTGCCTGTCCAGCGGCAGACAGACTGCTCCTCTCTGCTCGCTGAATGGGAGAAGAAGGGGGTCTAGCTGCGGAGGATACGAGCTTGAATGTGATCGGCACTCAGACAATTAAAGGAAGTTGTACTCGCCGATAAACGGTCACAAATGAGCGGCCGCGTTTTGATCGGTAAAGTGCCTCCTCTGCAGTCGGTGCCAAGAGCCAAACGGACTTCACGTTTCACACCAAGGTAATGAGGATATTTTGTTACTTCTTTTTTTTTTAACCATTTACACAACTTTCTCCTGACATGTTTTAAAGTTGAGACTGCCTTTCTTTATGTGCCTTCTCTATCTACCTAACGTTAATGGTTGTATCTTTCTGATGTTCTTATTTAAAGCATAATCAAACCTAACCTGGCTTTTCACTAATGGTACAGTACAGTGACATTAGCCGATTAGCTACTCGTGTGTAGAGATCAAATTCGGCTTGTTTCACAAAGTCTTTTATGCGTTAATAATGAGATTATACTCGAAATACCTAAAAACACAATGGGGTTCAATTAGTTTTCACATTGCTTTGCTTTGAGCTTGTGTTTTTTGATGAGTACACGTGTGCATTGTGTTGAGAAGAAGAACATATGCCGACACTGATCTTGGCTCTGGGAATTATAAGTGTGTCTCTGTAAAGACATTTTTCATTTTTGGAGGACACTGCGGTGCCGCTACCACAGCTATCTGCATAATAGAGCATGTGTTCACCACTCTCCCAGCCATAGGCATGCACCCCAGGAATCTTGTCTTTTTATGCAGAAAATAGACAGTGCAAGAAATGAAATGCAAGATGCACCCTTGTTACTGTGTGCTGTCTCATTCAGTGGGGTTAAATTTAAAAAAAAAAAAAAACTGGCAATGTCAGTGCCAGTTTTAGATCTCACCTTTCTTCCCTCTGAAATTCCTACTGTACTTTTTTTTTTTATTGTTCATACTGGTATCTCTGCTGTGTGCTGCACCATGTGTGTGTTTTTTACTGATGCTGTTAGATCCAGCTCCAAGTCCGGACAGTGATTGTAATGCCTCCACCCTTTTTCTCCGCCGCACCAATCATCCTTCATTCCTTTTTTTTTTTTTTTTTTTTTAAATCCAAACATTTTCACAGCAACCCAACCCAAATAATAGCACGGACACACAAATCAGAGCGATGTTGGAGTCGTGCCACAGAAAACAAAAAAGTTAATTGCCACCCTGTGTATGAAGTATGCACTTTGCTGGTGTACTCCCACCCTCTTGCTGTCTGGATTTCACCTCTGAGAGCAGACAGTTTTGGCTTGAAATACCAACAGACCCTCCTGCCTCTTCTTAGGCTGACATCCCCGTGGGGTTATTCATGGCCCCTCTGTCGCCGCTGACAGAGGTGGTATTGTTCAAAACATACCACGAACATCTGGGCTTAATGTAAATCAGAATTATTCCCCTTATTGATTTCATGTGAGAACGTTTTAAAATTCTCAAATCAAACATTTGTCTTTGGCCCGCTGAGGTCATGTATCTGCAGCCACAAATCACTGAAATGTTGCGTTTAATGCCCAGAACCAGCACAAAGTGACAAGCTAAGCTTCTTCGGTGTTTTACAACTGCCACTACAACTCGACTGCAGCCGTGTGATTAAATTCAATTCTGAACGTGTATGGGCCATTTTTGTCTCCCTGTATTTTTCTATGCAATTCCATGTTCCGTGCCTCTGCTAATTGCAGGCTGCAGACCCACAAAGAGCATTTTGAGCTCAGCGAGGAGAGCGAGAGAAAGGGGAAAAGGACTGATTCAGCTCGAGCAGTGACTCAGCTTTAAAGGGTCTTATTAATTTACCTTTTCCACTGTGCCACATTTTTGTGCGCCAACATAAATTTGATTACCACCTGTGCTTGCCAGTAGTAATGATGGGGAAAGTAATTATACAAATCTGAGCTGGACTCTTGTTTGGCTCTCTGGAGATGTAATTTTTAAATTCAACAATGTGTTATTGCTGTTCTAAAGCACATAAAAATGTTTTACTCTCCAATTTTAAACCCGGAATTGTTTTATCCTCCTGCGGTGTTTTGGTTGACTGCGAGGCTATACCTCTTGTTGAACTCTCTTCGCAGTGCTGTGCATTTTAAATGTATTCAGATTATGAGTGCATCCAGAGAAACTGATGCCCGGTGAGCGAGGCTGTCCCCTGCCTTCTCGCACGAGGCGCCAATCTGGCAGCATCTGTTTCAGGGCAGCGCAGGACTTCATCGTGGGGTGGAGGGAAAGGTCAGGGAGGTTTAAAGAAGCCCGTCACTCTGATTTCCCCTCATCCTGTGTCTTTAGTGCATACCAGACTGCGTCCTGAACCCTGAGCTGTCAGTCGCTTTGCTTATTATTCAGCATGATTTATCAGCGTCCTATAAACTGTCCCTTGAAGCTACAGTTAAAGATGGCCGTGTGCTTGACCCTGTTTAAATACTGCGACCAGTGCTGTCATGGTGATTTAGATAAAGTTATGGTTAAGCTTATATTTTTAATCTTCAAACTGACCATATTACTATTACTGCTCATTATGAGATTGTAGGATGTGCATTGGTGGGTTAAGTTAGATTTATTCACATTTATGTTTGTTAACTGCAGTAAAGGTTGCAAACTTTAAAACCAGTGATTCATCGATAGTAGATCAAGAGAAAATTAATTTGCCAGCTATTTTGCTAACCATTTGATTGTTTTAGTAATTTTTCAAGCACTTATTTCAAGCATTGGGTGGTTCCAGCTTTATAATTGTAAGGATTTGCTGCTTTTCTTCATCCATTATGACAGTAAATGAAGAGTATTTGTGGTCTTTGGACTGTTGGTTTCACAGTTTTGGCATTTTTATGGAATAATGATTAATCAGACTGCTTGTTATGCGTTTTCCAAAGAAGCTGTTGTGGTTTAAGTGTGGAGTAAATTCCAAACACAAGAACTGATTTAATGAAGAAATGCAACAAAACGACATTTTGATGTTAGCACAGCACATTAATGGATGACACAGGATGGCTGCCTGACACAAAAATACTTATTTTGATGATTCTGAGCCGTAGCAGAGTCATCATAATGAATATTTTACAGCCTCTGGCACCATAATTGTGTATGTTCTGGCTTACTAGTAAGCCCAGTAGCTCTTGATGAAGTAGAAGCTCCAACTCCAAAGTGCTAGATTTAAATAAAAACCCATATTTGATGCACAAATGCAAGAAAATATTTTGAGAACAAGTACATCATGGGACAGGTGATTAGAAAATAAGTGAAAAACTTTTACTTTATGTCATAAACACGAGACATCCACTCTTGCAGCCTTGGTCAACATATGGTCTGGAGCTCTGATGTATCAGTTGAATCAGAGCAGCTGCGGCCATGTTGGAATTACCTGCTTGTTTGAGCATGTGGCCTCCTCCAGAGACAGCTTACAGCGGACAGATGGACATATCACTGTCACTGCCAGCCTCCTCTCCCTCTAAACACAGATTTCTGCTGCTTTACATTTTCTTCATTCACATGTTTGCCATTCACTTGAGGAGAGCACATTTTTGCTGAGTGGTCACTCTGTCTTGTTTCAGTTGGGACGAGAGCAGCTCCATCAGCAGCGGGCTCAGCGACGGTGATGGCGAAGGCTCGGAGAACCTCAGTTCAGAGGAGTTCAACGCCAGCTCCTCCCTCAACTCCCTCCCGAGCACACCCCTGGGATCCAGACGCAACTCTTCTGCTATGGTGAGCCGAAATTCAATACCGGACAGTCTGTGACAACGTTTTGCTAGCCTTTGTCTTGTTTATTTTGTGAAGGCAGTGCTAAAGATTGCAGCCAACGCCTTTATCTGAAGCATTTTTGACACTTCACTCTGTGATTTACTTTGTATTGTGTGTTAGATGCGAGACCACTGTTTTGACAAGGCCGCGAAAAGACACCACAGACCTGATCTCTGTCATTAAACCGAAACGAAAGAGAAACACAATCTGTCACAGTGCAGTAAATTTTTACCACAGCAGCTCCATGTCCTGTTCAGAAAATGACTTGTAAACTTCCGGTGGTTCCACTGAGCCTTAAAGCCCCCCTTCACAAAAAAATGTGCTTTGCTTATTGTTCCAACCTTCTGCAGGATGATATGCAGAGTTGAACACTAGAAGGCTGTTATAAGATTCACTTCTAAAGGTGGAAAATTTCTCTTCGCTTAGCCTCAAGTTTAAGGCATGCATTCATAACAACGAGATCAGTAGCCAGTCGTGATCCAACATGCTGTGTACAACAAACACAGGGTGGACTTGGCATGATAAATTCTGTAGACATTTGTGCAACACAGTACAAAGATAGATTTATTGATAATAAAGTTAATCCTTAGTTGCAGCCCTAGTTCACTTTGGTGAAGTGTTAGTTGTTTTTACCTTGTCGACAGGTAAACATTTTGTTTTTTTGCTTACTTACAGAATGCTCAGCGGGAAGAAATGAATGTTAGTGCTACTCAATGAGCCATCTGTCGCTCTATAGCACATTTACAGGATGCCAAGAAGCAGCATGCCCAATTTTGTCCTCAGTGCCACCTCCTCAGTGCACCACATGACAGTTTTCTATTAAAGTGTAGCTGTCTTTTTTTTGTCCTGCTTTACAAAATATAAAGGCTCCAGCTCTCCTCTATTCTTACATTTTCTCTCTAATTCTTCACTGTGTTGGTTTATCTCAGAAAGTGTTAAATCTATAGATACTTGTTCTCATTTTTTTTTTTTTTTTTTTGTCATCCATCCTTTGTTTTCCTCTGTGGTTTTCTTTAATCCTCTCGTGGCATATCATCCTATCTCTCCCTCCTTCCCACTGGAATGCAGCTGAGATGAAACAAAGATTACAGACAGCAGTCAGTTCCGTAGATAACACGGACCATGACTGATGCCTCCCCGCACTGTGCCTCTTCTCTTCCTCCCTCTGCAGCTCCGCACCGATGCAGAGAAGCGCTCCCTGGTGGAGAGCGGACTGTCTTGGTACAGCGAAGATGGCAAAGCCAGCCACAAACTCAGTAGTAGCAGTTATGACACGGGGAGTCTCAAGACGGAGGCCCCCAGCAAGTGGAGAAAGAAGCCTCCTAGTCTCAGCGAAGAGCCAGGCAGTAAAGGAGAGCTGAAGAAGCCTCAAAGTTTGGGTCAGCCAGGAAGCTTCAAGAAGGGTCGTAACCCTCCTGTAGGCGTGACGTCCCCCATCACCCATACCTCTCAGAGCACGTTGAAAGTTGCGGGTGAGACATGTTATATCCCCACTATACATCTACACGTCTCAAAATGTCCTTTTCCTCTCCTGTACTGATGCAGTATATTCCTGCTGTTATAAAAGGAACAGTTCACCCAGAAGAAGAAAATCAGTCATTATCTAAACAACTGAAAAATTTGAGACTTTTGACAAGCTCCATATAGCTTGTCAGGCATAATCCAAGTGTCCAAGAAGCCCTGAGATGCCCAATATTTACCCTGCAGTCAAGCTTAAGCACCCACCTCAGACAGGGTGCATGCTAAAGCTTGAAGCTTAGAAGCTACAGTGAAGGTTTGAGCTTAAAAAAGGGTGTAAATAATGTCTTTTCAAATATTTTGGGGGATCTTGGGGCTTCTGGACACTTGTGCTATGATTAGCTTTATGGAGTCATTTTTATGTTTTAATTTTCCAGTTTTTACATTTTAAAACAAGTCCCAATCTACGTAACTGTTCTAGGAGTGAGCTCTTTTGCTGTAATGCTCCAGAAATGCTTTGTGGACTACAAAACATCATCAGACTTTCCATTAGCATCGAAGTGAATTTAGATTTGTTGAGGAACTATTCCTTTTAACCTGGTTTTAACTGCTAATTCTATGTTGTCCATTATTTCTTTGTATGCTGGATCCAAATATAAAACAGAGCCTGTTTGTAGAGCAGCCAAGGCGGATATCTGCTTGGTATCAAGATGAATACAGAAGTGTACCCTTTAGCGTAAGCAAGGTTTTGATTTGTAGCACAGCGCAGAATACTGAAGGGAAAAAATGCACCATGAAATCAACTTCATTGAAAAATCTCAGCTTAAAAAGCCAGAGCCATCTTTCTGCTATTGTCTCAGAGAAAAGCCTGTTACACATATGTCTGCAGAGATGCAGAGTATTTGTGTAATCCCTGGAAAAAAGCATACCATGATTAAATAATGGGTTAAAATTGAGTTCCAGTGCCAACATTTCTTGGCATTTTCTTGTTAGTTTCCCCCAGCTTCAAATCAGTCTGATTGTATATGTTCTGGCTGTAGTTTTAACAGTGGGAAAATGTTCCAGCAGATGAACTTTTTAAGGTTTAGAGAACGACTCAAGAGGTCAGATGTGTTGCATTTGCTTTTATGAATATATTCCAACTTTACCTTCAGCCTTAACCCTTTTATCTTTTAATGGTTGTTTCGATTACCACATATTTACTTTATTTTAATCCTCCGTAATGAGATTCAGATTTTGAACGTTTCTATGACTTGGATATGTCTTAGCATAAGGTAAAAAGATATATGTGTTTGAATGAATTTTGCTTTCAACTCCTAAACTCCTACTCCTAAAGTAAATACAGATGTTTTTTGCTTATATTCTATCTCAGCTGTGATGGCTAGTATGACATACATTTACTTGAAATGAAGGTGTCTAGTTAAGGGAGACATGATGTGTCACAGCGCAGATTATCCATTTTAGTTTTCAGTCCTTTAAGTAGGGTTGTCGTCATATTTATTCGTTCAGGTTTGCAGGTTTGAGTGACTGCTCACCAAGGTTATTATAGTGTACTAAAGTTAAACCAAAAACTAAAGCAGGTTGTTAAAAACAAAACAAACATTCTAGTTAAAGGCATGGGGGGTTGATTCTGGAGAAAGATAGTTGATTGATGCGTCTCATCCGCAGGTTGTCAAAAAACAAAGCTGTGGGTTTGAATTTCAGGCCAAAAGCATCAATATTTGATGACCTTGGAACAAGATTCAAATAGGGAAGGCATTTCTGGAGAAAGAAATGCCTTTTATCTGAAATAAAAATGGAAACTAACTGAAACCGTATTACTGCTGTACAGTACTGTACTTACAAACCTATCTACAGTAAGATCAAAAAAACGTCTGTCTGTCTGTCAACGAAATGTCTGAGGAGTAAAACTTTTTAAATATTGCTACCGATAAATACCGCCCATAAGCTCTGCTGGTCAACCCATCCAGTCTGTCTAAAGTAGCTTATTCTTTCAGGGTCAAGGTGGCAAAAGAGAAAACTGACCAGCCTTGATTTTCCCTGTATAATAACATGTTATTGTTATTAAAATTGCCATAACGTTGCTGTTGAATAACGTTGTCATTAAACTGTGTCTGTGTTTTTTTTTTTAAGCACCTAAATGTGAGAGGCCACTGGATAAATCCAAGATATCTCTTAAAACTGCTGGTCTACAGCGGTCTCGTTCAGACGCCGGCAGGGATCATCATGGAGAGCACCGCAAGCCCCCTTCAGGTCTGGTTAAACCCACGGCTGGAGCCTCATTCGGCTACAAGAGGCCACCGACAGCCACCGGTACCGCCACTGTCATGACAGCAGGGGGAGCCACCATCTCCAGTGGCTCTGCTACTGTGGGGAAAACCCCCAAGTCATCTGGCATCCCAGTGAAGCCTGTGGGAGGAGGACTACCCTCGGGTCGAAAAAACAGTTTCGATGCCAGCAGCGAGCAGAGCTTCCTGGGGCCAAACGCCCGAAACAGCATCCAGTACCGCAGCCTGCCTCGACCGGCCAAATCAAGCACGCTTAGTGTGATTGGTCGCCCGGCAACCCGGCCAGTCAGCGGTACCATTGACCCCGGTCTGTTGAGTTTGAAACCTGTGCCAATGGCCTCCACAGGCCCCAGAGTTAAAGAGCCCAGTAGCTGCAGCAGTAAAATGTCTAATCGAAGCACAGGTCCAGTGAACCAGACCGACCGAGAGAAAGAGAAGGAGAGAGCCAAGGCCAAGGCTGTGGGTGCTGACATAGACTGTGGTTCTCTGAAAGGAGAGGAGGCTCAGTCCACTGGAGAGTCTGCTGTCAAGCTGCACGGCCTGAGACGAACCAGCAGCAGCAAATACCCCGAACTGTCATCACCCACCACACCCAGGTCATTAAAACACTGTTTTAAAGGGTTGCTTCACCCAAATAATTTAAGAAATCCATAATTTTCTACTCTCTAGTGGTATCCAGCCATGCAGTAACTGGTTTTACAGGCTCATGGTTTCTGCTGCCGCCTCCACAGTCCAATGAAAGTACATGATTGAAAAACGAGATCTTAAAAAATTCAACAGCTATATCTCTTGCTACTGTGTCCTAGTTACTAGAAATACTCCCGAGCTCACTATAAAGATTTTTCTTCTTTCAATCAAAGACGAGGTCTAGAGTAATGGGAACATGTTTCTTTAGATTTATGTTGCTGTTGCAAATTTAGAAGCAGAAATCTCAAATACAACTGCAGCTTTCTGTCTATATGCTATACAGTGTTAAGAGTTAAGATAGAAGATCCTGAAATAAGTACATATTGTGCTCGTGCATGTGTCCAGTGATGACTTACAATATAATAAAGGTTATTATGAACATCATGTCCCAGGGCTCTCCCTATATTTTAACATCTCTTCATATGCCTGATCTCCAGGATGCTGAACACCAAGTCTCTGGGTCGTCCGCCCAGCTTGGCTCATCTGGACAAAGTCAACTCCAACAGTCTCGACTCCTGCGTGACGCTCCAGGACCTCCCGCCCAAAGTCCCCCCATACTCCAAGCTGCAGGACTTGGCTGGTTCCCACACATCCTCCCGTCTCACCCCCAGCCCTGCACCTGTGCTCCACATCGATTCCCCTGGCTCCTACACCAGTGACAGCCTGAGTGTGAGCGGGTCACCGCTGCTCTACCCCAAGCTGTCCATGCACCGCAGCATGGAGTCCCTTCCCCTGCAGATGAGCGTGCCTTCCAACTCCAGATTTGTTAGAACTGAGATATACAACAAGGAAGAGAGGGGTGCCGGAACCTGGGGATCTGCAAACAGAACCTCCCTCAACCTTGGGGAAACGTACGTATCATCTTAAGAAGTGTCTGATGTCCAAAATGTAATTCCATTATTTCCTTTGTCTTCAGTGTATGTTGGTGACTTGAATCTAAACAATATTCAAATTATTGTGAAGGAACAAATAACCAACTTTGTGGTAAGATGTAGTCTAAGATCGAGCAGGAGTAGTAGAACCAGGCATCCTCATGTGATTTTGAAATAATCCCCTCATGGTTGTGTTTTGTTTGGCGCATTCAAATGGGATAAGACTGCATTTTACTCAATTTTACTGACATTATACCCCAGACATCATGTCAAGGCTCTACGCAACATTTCAGAAGCCATAGTAATAAAGTTGTTGGAGTTATTTTACGCACTTCCTGCATGTGTTACTACAAGCATAAATACACATTTACAGTGCATTTTAGATGATTGGTGGCAACATTTTGTTGACCCTAACCTCTGCTGTCGCCGATCTCATAGCACAGCTGCTGACTGATGTTCAACATCATGAGCCCTGATCAAATTTAGTACTTAAGTTATCCAACGACACACAACAGAAGTAAAAAAAGAAAAAAAAAAGGGAGTAAATAACTGAAATGTACACAAGACTAATTCTAATTGTAGGAGAAATATGGTAGGTCATTTGCAGAGGAAATTTGACTTTACTGTTTATGGAAATGTAAGATTAAGATCACGGACTTCCGCTGCAATAAATTCATGTTACTAGAGGTCCAAGTAATGCTTGTCCAGCATGAATGGGGCTTAAGTGAGAACTTCACTATTGTTTCTTATTCAAAAGATCTTGTTAATTTGCTCACTTATTATAGATTTGCCTCCAGGCCTCTTGATTCCCAATTACAAACATATATTTGCTACTCAAAGAAACAAGGATGGGAAAATGGTCCACAAGATTGTGTTCTTAGAAGATAAATGGTCAACCTGTGATAATCTGTGCTGGCAACCAAGTGTTTCTGAAATGTACATTTGCAAAGACACCTTATTCTTTCCTCTGGTGTATGTTAAAGAAAGTACAAGTGCACACATAAGTCAGAAAGAAATAATTGAAGAGGAAATAGTTATTTGAGTAAAAATAACATGGCCTTTTTCCATCTTCCAGTGAACCAAGACTTGTTGAACTAACAACACTTTTCCATAGTGTGTGAAATATAATTTGTGAGAACTGTTTCAGCTTGAAAACGTCCAACAATGAGCTGTAAGTTCCTTGGCAGCAGACGTACCCGCACTCCATATTTTATGTGTGTTTTTCGGGAAGAGAGACTCTGCTGTGTCATTTAGAAGATGGAGGGCTGGATCTGTCAGAGGATTTCTGTTTGTCAAAGTGGAGATGAGTTATTTTCTGCCAAAGGAATATACTTTTAGGCAATCCCATGCTGCGTGTATGAAAGTGCCCAGTGTCCCATATGGGGTAGATGTACAAAAGGGGATTAGAGGATAAACCCATGCGATGTCTTGCCCAGGTGCTATGGTAAAATGACTTGAAAAGAATTGTTCAAAATGACTGTTAATGTCCTATCGATAATGTTTTTATTCTCTTCTTTGCAGCTTACAAACAGACAGAAGTACTTTGCCGAAGAAAGGCTTAGAGTACGTCAAAACAATTATCATTCCGGCATCCAAAATGAAGTCTCTCACTGTGATGTTTCTTCACCGTCTGAAGTTTAAAATGACCTCTCTTTCCTCAGACGCTATGGCTCAAGCCTGTCAGATAGTGACGGAAGCAAACCGGGCAGGCGCCACTCCCACACCACGGTCAGCATGACAGAGAGCGATAGCCCCCCTCAGCTGCCCTCTCCTACCCGCCCTCTCCACCCCTCCTCCGGCAAGGCTCCTCTCACCAACGTGGGTGAGTCTGCTCGCTCCATTTGTCTGCCAAGTTCTAAAAACACTCCCCGTTTGAGCTTTGAGAGTAATGAGGCTTGAAATCTTTGATAAGCCATCCGTCTTATCCTTGATTATTATTGAAGACTGGAACGTTGGATTCATACTGAGAGGGAAGTCCAGCCTCGTTATCACAGTTAAGAAACGTTGACACAAGTTGTCAAGTATAGATCCAGTTGTGTCTGAATGATGAAGTGACGACGGCACCAGATTTGACTGTGAATATACCTTCTCATATCTTTACTCAGACTGGAGTTTAAGTCTTAAATATGCTGGAGATGGAGGCCATAGGGGGTCAAGTCAGGCTGTATTTATATCTTTGACTGTTGTGGAACCAAAGTGTTGCCTTTCACTGAGTCATCAGAATATGGATGCCATACTGAGTGTGTGTAAGTGTGTTTCTCAACTGCATCCTACAGCGTCATCTGTCTTTCCAAACATCTCTCCTATATGATAGTTGCCCCAATTTCTACCACCCCGAGGATATCGCGCTCCAACAGCATCGGCCCCCCCAGTGAGTCCGCCTGCGATCTCTATGGATCCTCCCCCCTGGGCAGCAGTATGTCCCTGGCTGACCGGCCAAAAAGCATGATGCGGTGCGGGTCTTTCCGCGAACAGGGGGATGATGGTGAGCATGCTCAGCCGGCCTCCCTGCAGGGGAGTCGCCCCACATGGCCTCAAATTAAACAAAGCTGTCTGCTCATACAGCACGCAGTCTGTTAGGCAAAATGTCAAGAGGACATGAGCAAGGAAAGTGGAGAGGAGTGGAGGTGCCTCCATTTTAGATTTGTAGACAGTTATGTAAGGCCTCAAGGCACTATCTGTGATCCAAATGTAAACAACAGGAGAGCCTCCACCAATAATTTAAGCCTGCTGTGTAATGGGCAGGACTTTTGATAAACATTAAATCCCTAGATCAGTCATTTTTCAGGCTCAATCGTCAAACTTTAGTTGGCTCCAGCTTCTTCACTGTAGGAATATGCCGTTTTTCTTTTTCTTTTATGGTGGTATATGAAGAGTCTTTGCATTTTTGGACTGTTTGTTGGACAAAAGAAGCAATTTGAAGACGTCCCTTGGGTCTCTGAGAAGTTGTGATGAGCAGTTTTGAAAAAATTTTTTAACCTTTTGATGACAAAACAATTGTGAAAATAAATATTAATGCAGCTCTAATGAAAAGTGAAGTGTTTTGGTGCCTCCATTTTAGATTAACAGACTTAAAGGCGTCATATATGATCCAGATGGAATCAACACTGGTGGCCCTTCTGTAGACCTTTCTCTATGATCATATTGCACAGCCCTATAGCATTTATGATAAATGATTGATTACTAATACTTATTTGATTTCTGGTTAGCTTAATGATAAAATTGCTTTTAATACAAATTAGTTACTTTTGATATTGAGTCTAATCTCCACCTTTCCTGTTTCAGTTCATGGCTCCGTACTGTCTTTGGCATCCAATGCTTCATCCAACTATTCCGCGGTGAGTAGAGTCATAATATGTTAATTGTAATTTTGCTTTTACTGGAGTTTAATGACTTTTTGACTTCAGTTTACACATTGTCCTGTCTTCAAAAGCAAAGTGATCACTTAAAAAAATCTTGCACTGCATAGGTAGGAGACCCTTTAATGCATTATATTAAAGTCTTCCCTAGTCGGTTACAAACCTCTTGGTGAACTAGTATTGAATTCTGTGATCAGACAACTATTCATTACTTGTTCCTAGTTTGTATTTCACTGTTGTTGTGTCCCTTTTACAGTGGATAAACAACTGCCCGTAAAGTTAATGCCCTCCCTTATCCCTGTTTATTGTCTATTTGTTCTCACCATGCCTTCTTAAGAATGAGGACAGGATACAAGGAGAGGTAAGGCCGACATGCCAGTGATGCTTCAACTCACATTGTGCCTTTCCCTCTGCGTCATCTGTCAGTGATATCCTGTTGAAATGGCCCCATTCATCAGATTCTGTTATCAGTGCTCACTGGAGTCTGTGACCGCAGAGCTCATAACCCAGTTCATTTTGTTTTATCTCTAATATTCTTTGTCCCTTTGCAACACCTGCTAACATTTGATAAAGACATTTTTTTAGACCTCATAAAATTCTCAGTGCATGAGGAAAGTGGTAAAAATCCACTGTCATCCCTTCATTAAACATTTTCTATTGGTCTGAAGTGATAACCCATTTCGTTGTTGGCATATTCTTTTTTTTTGTTTCTCAAAACAAAACAACCCATGTTAATGCATTCAGTTGTTGGATTGTCTAAGTTTGCTCCTGATGCTTAATAAAACATTGTCCATACAGCTTGGGCTTACTTTCAATTCTGTCCACAGCAAATCCGCAAGTTGAGGCGAGAGCTGGAGTCCTCCCAGGAGAAGGTGGCCGACTTGACCATGCAGCTTACTGCCAACGTATGTAGGATTTTTATTTCTTTAAAGATCTCCTTTTGGAATAAACCTTTTTTGTTGATGTGTTTCCAAAATTTTGATTACACCTCCTCTAAGTCATTTAGCCAACAACCAACCTCGATACAGAAACCCCATGCAAGAGTCGTATCTGATATCTGCACTGCATTTCTGTGAGGGTGAGATGTGGGGAAAATATGGTGTGAATCCTTGCTCTTTACTCTGGCCTCTCTCCAGTCTGCACTGAGCAAGGCCCGCTAGTCATAAGATATCCAGGGCGCGCTAACCTACTCAGGGCTTTTGAAATGATATTTTTGAGCCTTTATTTGATAACCAACAGTCGTGACACAAAGGTGGCACAACATGAAAAAATTATCCCTAGATTGGGTTTATGGTCAGCAACATAACTGCTAGGCCCCAATGTTTCAGCTCTCTCACTCCCAAGTACATCTGTCCACTGTTAGACACTAGTTTAACATTAACTCTTTGATTGAACCAGCTGATAAATGTTTAACCTCTGCTTCTACTGACTCCAGGGTTCCCATGGGTCCTTGAAATATCGTAAACAGACATGGGTCGAGGGATCGAATTGATATATTTTGCTGATGTAAAGAAATTTAAGTTGCTATGATATGATTTACTAAACAAATAATGTCGGGGTCCTTCAATTTTTTTAGTGAGTCAGCCTGGAAGGACCTTGAAAAGTCACTGAATTTGAAGTTTAAGACGGTGTGGGAACCCTGACCCTCACTCTGCATCTTTTAGATGCCTGTTTGAATCACGCTTTAACACTTCCCTAGCACTGATCCTGATCTAATAATAGCTACCAATAAGAACCACAGTCTCCTATTTCACTGTTTTACCCACTGCCCCTTCTAAACAACTAACCTGAGTGTTTTGAACAACATGTGTGACTGTATGAAGCCTGTCTGTGTGTGTCTTCCTCTGTGTGTTTTACTGTTTAATCCCTTGCCTAATGCTACTGTCCCTTTTTTTGATCCGTTCTTGGCTGGACTCGCTGCTGCCCCCTGCCTGCCTCCCGCTGACCCGCACCTCTGGATGCTGGGTGTAGCAGCAAGGCCAGGTTTGTTGGACTGTTGCTCCCACAGCAAACTGTGTTGCTTTCGCATGTTTCTGAGCGGACGTCAAGCTGACGAGTCGTTGTCATCTGACATCTCTGTCGGGCTCGCTGTGTGGCACCGCTGTCCTCATCACCTCCCATGAAGCATGTTGACAAAGTAGCACATAATTGTGTTTTTCATTATGTTTTTTTTTCAGCAGTCTTTTAATCAATCATTTTGTCTCATATAATTTTGAACTGAAAATCTTTGGACTGCTGGCCAGAGAAATCTTCATATTGTTCAAATTTTTAGAGGATTTTCTGCAAAAAAACAAATTCTTGGCCTATTTGCTATATTGACAGCTGAGCAGTTATGAGGATAATTGTCCTTTTAATTGTCTGTCAGTCAAGAAATTGATTGACCAACTAATTTTCAGGGCACCAATTTCCAACTATTTCCACTATTTCTGACTTTTCTTAGATATGAAGACTAATTAGGTATCCCATATACAACTGTAATCTTGGGGATACAACTTCTAGACATTTGAGAGAAATGAATAAGAAGATAAATTGAGATGAGTACTTTCTGGTGATATAACAAGCTCTCAAGCAGCCACAGCGGAGGTATACAGGTCATCGAAAAAGATGGATAGATTGCTGATTATATTTTATTGAGTCGTTGCGGCTGTTGTGCCCCATGAAAGTTTTCTCTTTGGAGGTCAATAACATCAAACGGGTTCAACAGTGGCGAGATTTTATGTTATTAGATAAATATGACCATAAAGAAACACCTGACCAAGGCAACCACAAAATTAAATGAAGGAAGGGAATAAGAGGCTAACCAAATTTAACAAAAGGAAAGGAACAACTAAACAACGGGCTGTCGGTGCTGGGAAACCTCCCTAAACTTTAAACATAATGATAATGATGAACTTTATTTATATAGCAGTTCTCCTAACAAACTTACAGAGGTCTTTATAATAGAAAATGAAACCAGACAAATAAAATAAGAAAAAGTAAAAACAATCAAATTATCATATTATATACAAAGATATGACAGTATAAATAACAATAAGAACACGTTTCAAACAGCTCAGAAAGCTTCCACAAAATAAGTGTTCTCAGAGAGTTTAGTTGGAGAGAGGAAACGAAGTTAAACAGAAGTAATACTGCAAGAAAAAGGGACAGTCTGACCCACCATTATCATTTTGTTGACAAATTCTTTAACATCGGTGTCAGCCATGAATTTTAGAACATTTTTAATTGCTACCACTCTCACCACGATGAGCATTAATAGTGTGAGACATCTTTGCCCAAAGGTCAAACATGCTACATGACGTTGATGAGGTCTGCCCCTCATCGCCACGCAGCTGTCCTCCCTGACCACCATTACCCTAACGCCCTCTTTCATCTCTGACATCATCCACAGCTGTCCACTGCTCCATCCCCACCCTCCTCTCGCAACAGATGGAGAAAAGCCATTTGCTTGATGTTTCTGTGAGCGTGTGAGGCTGCAGACAGATTCGATGCAGCTGGTGACTCATACCTGTCTGCTGTCTCAACCCCCCTACTCTTCTCTCTCTGTCTCTGCCTCCTCCTACCTCCATCTCCTCCTCTAAAGGCTAATCTGGTGGCAGCGTTTGAGCAGAGTCTGGCGCTGATGACGGCGCGCCTGCAGACCCTGTCGGTCTCCTCGGACCAAAAGGTATCCCGGTGATATCATGATGTAAATGAATGTTGTACAATTAGTGACATGACAAAGAAACAAACCATTAAAGAACAATTGAAAGGCCGAAATATGTGGTGGTGATGATGATAAAGTACATTCTTTCAGTTAAAGAGAAGCTTCCAAGTGACGTAGTTTTCTTGAAATGAGATGTGTCAAAGGTATGGCAGGATTTTCAGGTTGTCACCAGCCACTCACCACAGCCTGACATCGTCGCTGACAGCGAAAAGACATTCCTCAATCCTCGGTTCGGAAGAATCCTGGTTAAGTTGCCAGCCTGTGAGCTACCATGAACACATAATAATCATTTTCTCTCCTCAGGAGTCTGAGCTCACTGAGCTGAAGGATACCATTGAGATTCTGAAGGTCAAAAATACAGAGGCCCAAGAAATCATTCAGGGGGCTCTCAGTAATCCAGAAATGACACCTAAAGGTACAGAATGTGCAGCGGGATGTGCAGTATGATTAGGAACTGGGCTCCAAAAACACACAAAGAGGTGAACATTTAATGTGCTCTCTCTTATTCTAATATGTAGAACTGCAGATCAATCGTCAGAACTCCTCAGAGAGCATCTCCAGCCTCACCAGCACCACCAGCCACTCCAGTATGGGTAGTCTTAAAGAGCAGGAGGCCAAGAAGAAGAAGAAGAAAAGCTGGGTGAGGACACATTTGAAATATTGCTTTGTGTCTAAGAGTTCCATCAGAAGTCCCAACATACTTTCCTGCGAGAGAGAATTTTGCAGCAGTTTATGAATCAGATGTTTCGTCCAAATCACTAGAGAAAAGGATGGAAGCTGTCGAGCAGTTTTTGGTATTGAATTGTAATGTTCAGCATTTCATGGTTTGTGAGGTGTCTGATCGATGTTATCAGTGCAGATTTAGCGCCTTGATAAGAAGAAGAATCTTTTATTTACATCACATATCGTACAATGTATAACATAAAGGCAGTGTACGCACCCGGGAACACACTCCACTTCTTAGCCAATGGCACTGACTGCAGGATCCATCTCATGTAAATGTTTTGATCACCCCTTGATTATCAAATTTCAAGACTGAAAGGATTTTTTTTTTAACTTGCTCGTACTGTACAATATGTGCATTTGCATGCAGGACTGAATAATACAATTTTATAACAATATAACAACAAGCACAGGATTAGAAATAAAAAATGACAGGATACAAATCCAAAGATCAACCAATATTAAGGGACAACTCTGGTTTAAAAATGATAATAATAAATTGGGATGCAGTGTGACACATCAAATCAAATCTTTGTACTGTTTTAGTTCGACTGCATGTCAACATTAAGTTGTATTTGTGTTTTACGCAGCAACTCTTTTCTGAATGAATGGTTGTATTTAAAAACGTATTAAACGTGATAAGTTAATGTTAGACCAGTGGCCTGATAATAGGCCACTTGTGAGCTATTATCAGTATTTATTATGGTTAATTTGATCTGATGACCCAGTTTGTTCTCCTGCATGTGTGTGTCGGCTTCTCCTCCTACTCTTGTTCCAAATCTGTTATTAAGTATGACTCTGGTCTCTCCCTCATGCTGCCCTGCTTTTTATTTTAGGTCTTTGAGGTGAGTGATGTTGCTACAGTAAATAAACCCCCACACACCCTCCTCCCTTTTCCCCAGCCCACATGCACTTAGAGTTACTGTTGTTCAGGTCTTTCAAAAGTTGATTTGTTGAGTCACATCGTATCGTATTCTGATCATATCGTAAGATTAGATTACAGAATCCTGGTTTTATGTTCTGCATTTAATCGGCATGCCGTTAAACTGTTCTTTATACTGAGATCAAATAGTTCAGTGAGGTTAACAGCTACTTTTTTAGAAACTTATATGGTTTCAGAGACTATTTCATACTCTCTCACTCTTCATTTGAACATCTTGCATTTGTGTGTGATGAGCAATAATGATTGATGTGTTTTGTTTTGATTTGATCCATTTTTATCCTTCCAAATGTCACATTTAAGTTTGGGTTTGGACAGTTATATCTTCCAGCTGTCAACTCAGAACTGTACAAATATATGAAACCCGCTGGCTACATAAATTAGGAATGAAGGAAGTCTGTATCAGAAGGTTAACAGGAAACAAGTGTGGATGACAACTCTCAGTGGGAAACAAGGCTTATCTGATATAAGCAGCTCAACACGACTGCTTCATAGAGCTGCTTATTAATTCAGAGTTTTTAGATGCATCAATTGTTCAGTTTCATATTTCTTCTCCATGCAGTTACGCAGCTCCTTCAACAAGGCCTTTAGTAAGAAGGGCTCCAAGTCAGGGCTGTACTCTGACATAGAGGAAATCGCCACCCCTGAATCCTCTGCACCTTCCTCCCCAAAAGTCCACCATGTTGGAGACAACACTGCATCGTCAATTAAATCCTCCACCTCTGCATCATCATCAGGGTAAACCTTTCCCCCTCTCCCTGACTCAACTGACACTGAATCACAACAGCAAATAATTTGAATCACACGAGTCGCTGTCCCTCTGAAAATTATTCTGATGATCTTTGCTGCCATCACACGCCTGTAATGCTATTTGACTTGAACATCTCCAGACTCTGTGAAGGCGGCGATGTGCAGGATGATAAGGTCGTGACAGAGCTGCGATCGGAGCTGTGGGAGAAGGAGCGCAAACTGACTGACATCCGCCTGGAGGCACTGAGCTCCGCCCACCGCCTGGAGCAGCTGCAGGAGGCCATGACCAGCATGCAGGTTGGTGGAAGAATGGTCAGTTAAGCTTGGTTACCTTTCAGTGCCCACAGTTCACCTGTGGAGTTGGTATAGGTATGCTGCCAAGCTTTTAATGCTCCAGTCCTTGTGCAAATACTAGAAGAGGACAGTGTTAGTTCACTTTGTACACATATTTTTGTTTTGATAGATTACTGTAGTATCTTCCACTTTGGCATATTTGCTTTATGACTTGAATACATCTTATCTACTTGATTTATGGATATATATATGGCTGTGTTCTTTATTTTGGCTATTGTCTACAATTATGGTAACATGTTATGGGTTCACTGTGTAATTCCTTTATTTATAGTTTGATGTTGAATGTATGTATGTGATTATTTAGGGCTGCTGCTAAAAATGGTTTCATTATCAGTTAATCTGCTGAATATTTACATGGTTAACTGAAATGTAAAAGAATATTTGAAAAAATGACACTCACATTTTCCAAGAGCCCAAATTGATGTCTTCAGATTGCAGTTTTTTTCCTCTTAACAACAGTCCATAACCCAAAAACTCTTAATTTACTTTCATAAATGACAAAGAAAGGCAGGAAATTCTTGCATTTACTTGACATTTTGTTGAAAAGATTGATTAATTGGCTGATTGTTTCAGCTCTACTGTTGTGTGAAGTGATCTCACACTGCCTTCTGTTTTGATTTAAGATGTATCTGGTTAATGTGTTTGAACTTAAATATCACCTTTAATATTACAGCTCTTTTTGGTGTGCTTTCAAAAAACACCAAACTCTGCTGGAGTTGTATTAGGGAAGAGGCGCTGTGACTTATCTCAATTAGTAACACTGTGTGTGTGTTTTTATCTGTAGAGGACAGTGGAGAATCTGAAGACTGAGAACGACCAGCTGAAGACGGGCGGTCTGTCCCCCTGTCCATCTCCCGGACCCTCAAGCTCCCCCTCCCAGTCCTCAGGCCTCACTGCTCTGGGAAGTTCATCACCTCGACAGTCGGTAGCCATGCACATGCCCAAGAGCTACAGCAGAGGGCTGAGTGAGGGGAGCACCTCAGGTACAGTTCAGTCGAGGACATGTTAACAATGTAAAGTGTGTGTACATTTATAGATCCACCTCCTGACCTGTAAATCTAGTCGTATAGTGAGTTATTTACAAGCAAATAAGAAGGCACACTGTATCATTTTTCTCAAGGGTTGGGCCTTGGAACTGGCTACTGAGAGAGGAATAAAGCTGTGAGTCAAAATCCAATAAGGGCAATTTATCAAAACATATGGCACCTTTAGAGCTGATGAATAGTCTGGTTATTCTGAGGAGTGTCAGCTGGAGAGTGCAAAAGATGAAGGAATGTTTTATTCTAATTAGTATAAAACCTCCTTGCGCCTGATGTACTAAAAGTAAAACAGCTTATTTTATCACACTGTTTACCACACAGATTAAATTAGATTTAGGCGCAAACATTAAAAAATGTTTTTAAACCTCCCTGGTTTGCCTCAGTAGCTCAGGAGTCTTCCTTCTTTGCAAACTCTCTGCTCGGAACCTATATTTTTAAAAGGTAGGAGGTGGATTACTACACCTCCCAAACATGAAGCAATGTGCTACACCTGTGTAAAACATGAATTATCAAAAATCTCTTCCTGATTTATTGTGTCATCTCAAGATTACTAATTTTCTCTTTATTATTCACTGGTATAATCTGTATTGTATCACTGTATTGTATCACTATTTATTTACTGAGAAATGTTTGTAAATATTTTTTATAATTAGATGATAAATGATTAAAGAGGCCTAGGCAATAGAGAGGAAATGTAAGGAAATACCAGGCAAGTGCAAAAAACAGTCCGTAGTGATGTTTCCCTGATAATAATCTGAACTTTCATTCATGTTATGATAAATCTTATTACTACTCTACCATTTTAAAAACATGCTGTCCACTGCTTTCATTTCGAAGGACAAATGTCGATACAAAATCTTGACTCAGGTAACCATAACCTTCAGGTGTAGCACTTCATGAGCCTCAATGCTGATTAACTAAAACAACCCTAAAAGCGAGACGCTGTCATACATGTTACATCATCTTTCTTTTGTTTTTCTGTCTTGTTCCTCTTTTCATTTCCTCCTCAGCAGACGCGTACTCTGCAGATACTCTCACTCTGTCCTCACAAAGAGACGATCACCGTGTCCGGGTGGTGGTGTGTGTTGCAGATTTACACGTCTTCAAAGATGTAAGTGTGTTTGTCGTCTGGCCCTCTCCAGCACAATAGACATCATTTAAGATCCACTTTTCACATGTTTGTGGCACTTCTTGTCAACAGGAGGTCAAACAGCAGGATTTCTTTGTCGGCACCGTCAGGGTGAACGGCAGGATGGACTGGCCCATGCTAGATTCAGCTGTCAGCCAGGCTTTCAAGGTGGGTCGCCATCTTCTGACAACTTTATTCAATGTGACCTGTCCGAGGACTGAATGTACAGATTGTATCTGGCTGCGCTCAGCTGCCACAATAAATTTAGCAGGTTGTTACTTCAGAGAGTTTGTCCACTGAACACTGCAGTACGGAGTCAAGTTGAAGTTTTATGGACAGACTTAGTCAAAGAGTTATTTTAATTTTACAGGCTGGCAGATCATCAAACACGATTGTGCAGGTCTTGTCGGTAGGAAACAGCTTGGTTTGATCTGTAGTGTGTCAGTGCCCAATAAAACAAAAGCCCTCATGAGGTGGATCATATTTGCTTTAGCCTTTGCCAGCTATTGGAATTTATAAAACCACACCAGGGGCACCGTCTGTCTGCAACCACAAGATCATATTTAGACAGAATTACTCACTTCTCTGGTTTCTCTTCTTTTCATTCCAGGTGTACATAGCCAAGGTGGACCCCACCTCCAGTCTGGGCCTGTCTACAGACTCCATCTACAGTTACAGTATGGGCCACATTAAGAGAGTGCTGGGTGGAGAAGCTCCAGAGACGCAGCCATCTCGCTGCATGTCCCGAGGCCCCACTGGCATCACCGTGGCTCTGAAAGGTCAGTGGGGAAGTAATTCAGTAACTGCATCATTTAAAGTCACATCAGATTTAAGATGTACAGATTTACACATTTATTTAGATGAAACAAAATGATTAGACTCAAGCGACAACCCTGAGGGCTGAACGATTAAGCAAACACGGAAGTACCAAAAACTGCACTTCCTTGTATGACCACTTGGGGCAAAAGCAAATCTATCTCCAGAGAGCCCATGTTAAAACTCTGAAGCAGAAGTAAACATGTTTGCTTCGAATAGTTTTTGGTCTCTAACATGAATTTCCCCGTTCATGAGAAGTGTACAGGAATTTAATATTTATATAACTCACTCAGTTAAAAGACATAAACATTTAAAGTTATACATAATTAAGGGCGTGGGTGCTTTGCGTCACAGTTAGCCGCTAGCTGTCAAGGTAGCAGTGAGTACCCAGGCTTCGCTCAGCCCGCTCAGCTCCACCACATTTCTTTGGCAGTTTTTTGGATCAGCTGGCAATTAGGCAGAGTCAGGCGATGGCGGCAGCCACCACACTGAGCCTCACAATGGCCCTTTAGAAACCTATGGCTAGGGACTCATCTATGTACAGTCTACGATTAGAATTCAGCAGTTACACATTGTTAATATAGAAAAATGTCAAGCAGGGAGATGAGTAAGTGCTAACTACAGTCCAGGCTCCAGTTCATTATTTTGTAAAAATCTATACAAATCCGGAGCAGCTTTTTACCTCCAGCCAATAACAATTTGGGCTAATGAGATGAGCTGCTTTATGCAAGTACCCAGACGTTGCCTTTCTGCAAAACTGAGCCTTGTGGACTCAGTTCAGCTTCTATTTTCAATGTCATCTCTTCAATTCGGAAACTGCGAACCCATATATAGTGTCAGCGCACAGATATTGATGGATCAGATGTCAATCGCATCTTTAGCTGCAGCCATGTTGTGAAGTGTTTATCTGAGATGATCCAAGTCTGACGAAGTGCAAATCCTCGTGTCTGTCTGCTTGTCATAGCAACACTTTAAGGCCTGCCTGTCTTTATTACCATTTTATACAGTGTTGGCTTTTTTGCTTTACAACTTGTTTACGTGTGATATGTATTCACTTACTTTGAATGGTGAGCTGACCTCAGTGTTGACCAAAACATCAACTCAGATGACCCTGTGTAAGCGGATGAACTCATCAGGACAA
Organism: Acanthopagrus latus; assembly: GCF_904848185.1. Lineage (NCBI taxonomy): Eukaryota > Metazoa > Chordata > Actinopteri > Spariformes > Sparidae > Acanthopagrus > Acanthopagrus latus. The sequence goes on along the minus strand of NC_051044.1, from coordinate 8,536,417 downwards.
CAACAGGATTTGGCCACAGTTTCAGATTTATACATATACATTTTATATATTTACCACTAGTAAAGATTTATAGTTTGTGACTAATATACTTTTTTTTTTTTTTAACTTTTTCTTTCATTTCTCACATCCCCTTTACATGTAAAATATTTCAAAATACAGTAGGTTTACCTTTCCCTTAATGAGGGGTTACAGTATTTAGAGGTTCTATATATTTAAACAATTCATGAAAATGAAAATGAGTATAAAAATAAATCAAAACAAATTAAATGTATGACAACACTGAAAACATCCAGAATAAATAACTAAATAAAACCAAAATAAAATTACACATGAGTTATTTGTAAGTTCACCTCACATAGATGTTTATATTCAGTCCAATGAACATTGGAAAATATCCACATTATTCCATTAGAAGACATTAAGTCTTACACAGGCCTACTGTAACAGCAGTGTTTTGTTTGCGAGTGGCACATGTGTTTAGTCCATCAGTGATTCTAAACCAGAGCTGTGACGAGCGGCGAGGCTCTGGCCCGGTAGTCGACCCCCTCTGCACCTTTTAGCATGCAGGAATGTAAGGAGCGAAGTGCTAAGAGAGCTGGGAAAGCAGCGACAGCCCAGACGGGACTCTGGGGAAACATGATCCCAGCGCTGCCAGGCCCAGCTGGTGGAGCAGGCTCAGACACATGGGCCCCAAAGATGTGAGGGAGGAACATTAGACTTCTGCAGGCTTGATGGGGTCGCACAGACTGCCTACTCTCGATGCAAAGTTATTTTAAGAGCCAAATTCTTGAGCTCCATGTTGCTTATAAAGGACATTTGAGGTGATATTAATTTGTTTTCACAACATCTTCTTACTCTGGCTCCTCCTGTTTGTAATGTATATTCATTTTGGTAAAGTTATCAACAGAATTCTTAGCGAGCACTTAAATATCAAGCACTGCAGTTACCACCAATTTAAATCTGTGCTGGGTGATTAGCAGGCAGTCATCAACTGCATTGTTTATGACATCACGGTTCGTTCTTGCTATTCCTCACTATGTTCAGGTTTGAAGGAGAAGTGTGTGGACAGCCTGGTATTCGAAACACTCATTCCCAAACCCATGATGCAACACTACATCAGTCTGCTACTCAAACACCGCCGTCTCGTCCTGTCGGGCCCCAGCGGAACGGGTAAGAGCTACCTCACCTCCCGGCTGGCCGAGTACCTGGTGGACCGCAGCGCCCGCGAAGTCACAGACGGCATCGTGGTCACTTTCAACATGCACCGGCAGTCATGCAAGGTGACACAAACTGACGCGCCGCATGAATCTGTGCAACAGCAGATTATTCGATGTGTCATGTTGTCGGCCTCCGTCACCATTTCTGTCCTTCTTTTGTTCCGTTCCTCCCTCAGGATCTGCAGCTTTATCTCTCCAACCTGGCCAATCAAATCGATCGGGAAAGCAACACATCAGACGTACCGCTGGTTGTTATTCTGGATGATATTCACGACCCTGGCTCCATCAGCGAGCTTGTCAATGGCGCTCTCACTTGCAAATATCACAAATGGTAAGCTTCGTATACGCAGCCTGAAACTATCTACACGAGCATATATGGAACTGGTCGATATAACCTACACTGTGATGCTGTTTCTGCCCTCAGCCCTTACATCATCGGAACGAGCAATCAGCCGGTGAAGATGATAGCGAACCACGGCCTCCATCTCAGCTTCAGGTTGGTTAAAGGAGCGGCTGCGGGAGTTTTTCCTCTCCTGCAGTATCGTATTTGTCCTGATTACACTGAGGTTACATCATGAGGCTCACTGTGGAGTAAACAAGTCGATTCAATAAAAACATCTTAAAGCAGATCAATAGTAAAGTATGACTTAATGTATTTATACGTATTCTGATACAGTGTGATTCAATACAGTTTGATTTAACTTGGTGCATAAAACAGTTTATGTAGGTTTTAATAAGAGTTGACTGAGTGACCCAAAAAAATGTAATACCTACAGGATAACATATTTGAAGTCTCTTGGTAGTAGCACCTCAATAACTGACAGCTGTGACTCACTTTTGTTGCTTTTGTCTGCAGTTTAATGGTTCACCTCACTGGATGTAGACTGAGTGTGAGTCTGCCTTTTTCAGGCTACAACCTTTGAGCTAACAGTACAAACAAACTAGCAGCTCTCAGCTTTCTTTTTGCAGGGATTTAGTCATTTTAACACTGTTTTGCAGGGCCATCATGCTGCATCCTAGGTTTAAAGAAATACAAACAAGCCAGAGTGATGTGGGTAAAATGGTCCATGGTGTGGCTAACAAACTAGCCTGCTCATGTACGTACGTAATGGTTCGTATTTCATTGACTTTTTGCCTGTTCTTTCTTCATCTTAGGATGGTGACCTTCTCCAACAATGTGGAGCCAGCCAACGGCTTCCTGGTGCGCTACCTGCACAGGAAGATGATGGAGTCAGAGGATGAGAAAAATTTGACCAACGAGGACCTGATCAGGGTGTTGGACTGGGTGCCCAAACTGTGGTATCATCTGCACGCCTTCCTGGAGAAGCACAGCACTTCGGATTTCCTCATTGGTATGAAACACACTCCTCAGGACAGGGCATGAAGAAAGTTATGTTTTCATTTTGTAGGGAACACTGACATCTTTATTTGTGCGGTGTGTGTGTGTCCTTTGATGTTCTTCTCTCTCCTCTCTCGTCCTCCTCAGGCCCCTGCTTCTTCTTATCCTGTCCCGTCACAGTGGACGAGTTTCGATCCTGGTTCATCGACCTTTGGAATCACTCTATTATCCCTTACCTGCAAGAGGGGGCCAAGGACGGCATCAAGGTGAGAAACGGAGCCAACAAGTCCAGAAAGTCTCCAGCTAGCATTTCATGTCTGCCCTGCAAAGTTTTAGTGGCTTCCACTTTCACAGGAAATGTTGCCCTCTTAATTTTACTGTAACTGCTATGTGGTGGCGCTTTCAGGTCCACGGCCAGAAGGCAGTATGGGAGGACCCGGTGGAGTGGGTGAGGGGCACGCTGCCTTGGCCGTCTGCCCAGCAGGACCAGGCGAAGCTGTTCCACCTGCCTCCGCCCAGCATCGGCTCCAGCAGCCCGGGTCAGTCCCTCGAGGAGAGGCCTCACAAGGAGACCCCTCCCAGCTCCATGGAATCTGATCCTCTGGTAAAAAGAGAGCGCTTTCTTTTGATTATTGTTTAATACTGCGAACTTGAATGGATGTTTTAAGGATTACTGATTACTGACTCTCTCTCTTCTCTGTTCTCAGATGGCGATGCTTTTGAAACTCCAGGAGGCTGCCAATTACATTGAATCCCCAGACAAAGAAGATCCTACCCTGCCTAAACTTTGAAGACAAAGTTTTGCACCTGACACTTAGCACTTCAGTTTTGTTTGTTTTTTTTTTTGTGTCCACTGTGATGATGCAGTGCACGTTCAGGAACAAACTGACCCTCCGAAATGGTTGTAGGGTGATTTAACCCGTCATTCCCGCAGTAGGTTGAAAGTGTTACTGGGTATTTATTACAAATCATTTTAATACGCACAGTATTTTCAAAAAAGACTGTTGACAAGTATTAAATGAAAAATCTCTATTCTCTGACTTCACTATATGTTTTGACTGGAAACACTCACTTCAGTTCAGCCTCGTTAGCCCTCAGTACTTGTAGATTGGTGCTAATAGATCCCTATGAAACTCATCGTCTCAGCACTTAGACTTCAGGTGATAACTGCAGCAGCACATGCAGGCCACCCTGTTCTGTGCCCAGGTGCATCATGGGATACAGAGAGCTATTCTCAATTATGGTGACTATTTTTTTGTTTTTTTTTTCCTGGAAAAGAGTATGACAGCATAACAGATGCTACTGTTTATCACAGAGTTCTTCAGTACATATCTACTGTATAAGTCTTTGAAGGCCAGATCTTATACATATGCAATCCTGAACTTTACACAATCCCGAGCAGGTGAAACAAATCAAATGCCTTAAAGGACAAAGACGTCAATGTCACTTCAACTTCAGCAGATTATACTGGTGCTTTCATCCACGTCACCCCTGCCGAAATGGTCAGAGATAAAGATATTATGTTCCAACTCTCTACATATTCTTTTCAGTTAATCACTTTTTTTTTTATTGCAGGATAACACGTTCTCACATATTTATATTCTTTATCGTTTTAATGGCTTTTAAGTTGGACGTTTTAAAGTTGCTGTCATACTCTTTTGCATAAATCTAAACTTATTTATTATAGGTGATGTGATGTTCATCACTTTGTTGCTGCACACTTCCGTATGTTCCAAATCACTTAATTTAGTTGTACAAGCTGCTTTTATATAAAACAAGCAGTCGCCAGTGTTGCCATATATATCAGGTATTAGATACACAGGGATAATATAACACAACAGAACACCCTCTGATCAGATTGAGCTATTAAATCCAATTCAGTGTTGTTTTTTATCTAAAAG